>NC_092152.1:28309406-28623692 GCF_045791955.1 Oncorhynchus clarkii lewisi
CGTACAGTCAATAACACAGGAGAAACATACAGTATATGTATAGTGTGTGCAAATGTAGAAGAGTAGGGAGGTAGGCAATAAATAGGCCATGGAGGCAAAATAATTACAATGTAGCATTAACACTGGAATGATAGATAGAGATACTGGGGTGCAAAAGAGCAAGAGGGTAAGTAATAATATGGGGATGAGATAGTTGGGTGTGCTATTTATAGATTGGCTGTGTTACAGGTACAGTAATCGGGGGTGTCCTCGGATGGGGCCACAGTGTCTCCTGACCCCTCCTGTCTCAGCCTCCAGTATTTATGCTGCAGTAGTTTATGTGTCGGGGGGCTAGGGTCAGTTTGTTATATCTGGAGTACTTCTCCTGTCCTATTCGGTGTCCTGTGTGAATCTAAGTGTGCGTTCTCTAATTCTCTCCTTCTCTCTTTCTTTCTTTCTCTCTCTCGGAGGACCTGAGCCCTAGGACCATGCCCCAGGACTACCTGACATGATGACTCCTTGCTGTCCCCAGTCCACCTGGCCGTGCTGCTGCTCCAGTTTAAACTGTTCTGCCTTATTATTATTCGACCATGCTGGTCATTTATGAACATTTGAACATCTTGGCCATGTTCTGTTATAATCTCCACCCAGCACAGCCAGAAGAGGACTGGTCATCCCACATATGCTCTCTCTAATTCTCTCTTTCTTTCTCTCTCTCGGAGGACCTGAGCCCTAGGACCATGCCCCAGGAATACCTGACATGATGACTCCTTGCTGTCCCCAGTCCACCTGACCGTGCTGCTGCTCCAGTTTAAACTGTTCTGCCTTATTATTATTTGACCATGCTGGTCATTTATGAACATTTGAACATCTTGGCCATGTTCTGTTATAATCTCCACCCGGCACAGCCAGAAGAGGACTGGCCATCCCACATATGCTCTCTCTAATTTTATCTTTCTTTCTCTCTCTCGGAGGACCTGAGCCCTAGGACCATGCCCCAGGAATACCTGACATGATGACTCCTTGCTGTCCCCAGTCCACCTGACCGTGCTGCTGCTCCAGTTTCAACTGTTCTGCCTTATTATTATTTGACCATGCTGGTCATTTATGAACATTTGAACATCTTGGCCATGTTCTGTTATAATCTCCACCCGGCACAGCCAGAAGAGGACTGGCCACCCCACATAGCATGGTTCCTCTCTAGGTTTCTTCCTAGGTTTTGGCCTTTCTAGGGAGTTTTTCCTAGCCACCGTGCTTCTACACCTGCATTGCTTGCTGTTTGGGGTTTTAGGCTGGGTTTCTGTACAGCACTTTGAGATATCAGCTGATGTACGAAGGGCTATATAAATACATTTGATTTGATCGGTAAGCTGCTCTGACAGCTGATGCTTAAAGTTAGAGAGGGAGATAAGACTCCAGCTTCAGTGATTTATGCAATTCGTTCCAGTCATTGGCAGCAGAGAACTGGAAGGAAAGGTGTCCAAAGTAAGTGTTGGCTTTGGGGGTGACCTGACCAGTGAAATATACCTGCTGGAGTGTGTGCTACGAGTGGGTGTTGCTATGGTGACCAGTGAGCTGAGATAAGGCGGGGCTTTACCTATCATAGAGCCAGTTGATTTGACGACGAATATGTAGTGAGGGCCAGCCAACGAAAGCATGCAGGTCGCAGTGGTGGGTAGTATATGGGGCTTTGGATGGCACGGTGATAGGCTACATCCAGTTTGCTGAGTAGAGTGTTGGAGGCTATTTTGTAAATGCTATCGCTGAAGTCAAGGATCGGTAGGATAGTCAGTTTTATGAGGGTATGTTTAGCAGCATGAGTGGAGGAGGCTTTGTTGCGAAATAGGAAGCCCATTCTCGATTTAATTTTGGAAATGAGTGCCTTTTGTGTCCCTTTGATATTTTAAGTAGATATTGTGCGCAAATATTGCACTTTAAAAGCCTGTTATATTACATGAAGTGCCCTTTAATATAGATCCAATAAAAATTCAATACATGTGATTTTTAATATGAATAAAGACTTGCTAAAGTGCCAAAATTCTGCTTTTTGACATGTGCCTCTGTGCATCCTCATTTATCCCAGTTTTCACCATCATTGTAATGCCCTAGTTATTTTGTTGGTTCGACAAAGTCATTTCTCAAGATTAATAATTTTGTGATACATTTTAAGGTTTAAAGGGGGGTGGGGACTGATGGGCAACCTCGGTTGCTGGTTGGGATGTGAAGGGGTGGAAGGCATTCTTTCTTCGGGTGAGGAAGGAGGATGCGGACGGGTGAATGGGGACTGAGGGTGGCAATGGGTTGGAGTTATCTTTGTGCTCTTCTCTTTTATAGTTTTTTTAAAACCTGTACCCCTAAAAAAAATGCAGTTATGACTATAACTACTGTTCTCTGAAGGAGGGAAACAAGGTACAACACAGCTACGGGGGAGTTTGCGCACTATCACCCTCTACTGAAGAACATTCGAATCACGCCAGACAAGGCCAATGAATACCCTGCCTCACCGGCCTTCCACAGAAGATAAACCCGAGGCACGGATTAATTCCTTCAATTCAGTACCAGTCTTCACCGAGCTGGCGGCACAGGGCTGAACAGGTGTTGTAACTTGTTTTGCTCATTCAGCGAGCAGTATTTATTATCATAACTGTACGTTCCCTTTCAGTCTGTAAATTCGGCACTACACAGCAATGGGGATATGAAATCACGCCCCATGCCCACCCCAGCTGACACAGAATGAAATGACACACGACCCAGAGTTCGAACCTGACAGGAACACCTGCGGTACCCGGGTATTGCGCAATCTACATGCTGCCTAACGACCCTGTCCTGCCCCAGGTGTTAGCACAATGTGGGCTACACTGGGGCCAGTGACATCCAAGCTGATAAAACATCACAAGTGTGTGTGGTGATGCCCAAATCGCAGCAGCACAAATGTATCCTACATCCTTTCAACAACGCCCAAGACGCTGCCAGAACCCTGCTGAAGTGGGCGTGTACACCGTTAGGTCATTCCTGCCATTTGCCAGTGGGAGAGACGCTGCTTAAAAAAGCGCTCTACCACAAGCAGAATTAGCAAAACAGTCAAAAAGTTGATCACACAAACAGACACCCCTGGTCTGCTCAATGTAAATGCGTAACGCTTGTACCGGACACAGTGAATGTAACCTCCGCTGATCCTCAGAAGGAGGAGGAGACAAAAAGGGGAAAGTCTCAAAAGCTAGAGACCTGTAGGACATGACCTTAGGGGTGAAGACCGTATTAGGGCGCAATGTCACCTTAGAGTCGCCAAGGGCAAACTTTATACAGGAGGAGTGAACAGATAACGCGTGGAGTCATAAGCAGAGCGTTATTGTAGGAGAGGATCTTCAGATCCACAGACTCCATTACTTCAAAGGGGTCCTCAAACAGCACATTCAATACCAAAGACAGATCCCAAATGGGCACAAAAGGTTGATAAGAAACTGGCCTGTGACGGCACACAACTTTTAAAAAACACACCTCCTGAAGTGGCACCATCAATTCCCACTGAAATAGCTGCCATATACACCTTCCGGGTGGGAAATTAATGACCCTGCTCGATAACCCCTTGTAGGAACATTAAAATGTTCACCAGAGAGCTCTGAAAGGGAACAATTACTTTTCCACCAAAACTCAAATGCCCGCCACTTCAGAGGTAGACCCATTGCAATCAGAATAGACCTTTCAGGGGCCAAGCCCACAGATTCCAAATCTCCGGCTGCCAGACCTGCCCGTGCTCCTGGGTCAACAGGTCCCTGTGCAACGGGAGTTGCCACAGGTCCCCAACTATAAGATGAGAGACAGAGAGCCAGGATCAAGGACAAGCCCTTTTGAAGTACCCTCCCCAGCGTGGACTGAATCTGCTCCACAGAAGGAAATGCGTAAAGAAGGGTCTGAGGCCACTGGTGCACGAGAGCATCCATTCCCAACGCTCAGGCCCCTTATCAAGAAAAACAGCCGACATTGTGCATTTCTCGCGATGTGTAAAGATTTACGTCGGCCTTGCCAAACATTTCCCATATCTAGGAGACCACTTAGGGGTGCAACCTCCACTCCCGAGAGCAGGCCCCACCCTGGATAGCAGAGCTGCACCCGTGTTGGGGCACCCAGGGATACTCGTTGCATTGGGCGAAGCAAGAACGCACTCCACTGAGATGGAGTCAAACAGAGGCTTAACATGGGAAACCAGCATGGATGTGTGTAACACCACCTGCTCCCTCGACTCAGCCAGGTAGTCCATTATCCTGACCCCAGACACTTCATAGGTGCCAAAACCACCTCCACAACTTTCTGTGAGAGGGATATATGGCCACATGAAAGTACACATACATCAGGTTGATGGAGGGGAACCAATCACCCGGGCGCACTGATTGTAACAACCGGCTGTACATTAGCATTCTGAATTTCTAGACCCTGATCGGCTTGTTTAGGGCACAAGCTCTAAAATGGGATGCAAAGTCCTGCCCCATTTTGGAACCAGGAAATACTGTCTGTACCAACCATCCTGGGCCTCTGACTGCACAGACTCCAGGGCCGAGCCAAACAACCCCGTAGGAGAAATCGGCTAATCCATGTACAACAGCCTGTCTCTCTCCGGAACCTACAACAGAGTGAACCAAAGTCAGCCCCCATGATTCTCCCGAGCTCTGAGACGATGCAACAGGACATGCAAGAGACAAAATCAGCCGTAGCAAGAATCTCATCTAGGAGCTCTGCGTGGGGATCCACAGAATCGTGGCCAGGTCAACTAACAACTCAGCCAAAAACTAACAACCCAGCAAAAACATACAAGACAACACTCATGAAGGTACAGGTACAACCCTAAAACATGGGCACCCTCATAGATATTATCCTGACCAACTTGCCCTCCAAATACACCTCTGCTGTTTTCAATCAGGATCTCAGCGATCACTGCCTAATTGCCTGCATCCGCTATGGATCCGCGGTCAAACGACCACCCCTCATCACTGTCAAATGGCCCCTAAAACACTTCTGCGAGCAGGCCTTTCTAATCGACCTGGCCCGGGTATCCTGGAAGGATATTGACCTCATCCCGTCAGTCGAGGATGCCTGGTTGTTCTTTAAAAGTAGTTTCCTCACCATCTTAAATAAGCATGCCCCTTTCAAAAAATGCAGAACTAAGAACAGATATAGCCCTTGGTTCACTACAGACCTGAGTGCCCATGACCAGCACAAAAACATCCTGTGGCGGACTGCACTAGCATCGAAAAGTCCCCGCGTTATGCAACTTTTCAGGGAAGTCAGGAACCAATACATGCAGTCAGTCAGGAAAGCAAAAGCTAGCTTTTTCAAAAAGAAATTTCCATCCTGTAGCTCTAACTCCAAAAAGTTTTGGGACACTAAAGTCCATGGAGAATAAGAGCACCTCCTCCCAGCTGCCCACTGCACTGAGGCTAGGTAACACTGTCACCACCGATAAATCCACAATAATCGAGAATTTCAATAAGCATTTCTCTACGGCTGGCCATGCTTTCCTCCTGGCTACCCCAACCCCGGCCAACAGCTCCGCACCCCCGCAGCTACTTGCCCAAGCCTCCCCAGCTTCTCCTTCACCCAAAACCAGATAGCAGATGTTCTGAAAGAGCTGCAAAACCTCGACCCGTACAAATCAGCTGGGCTAGACAATCTGGACCCTCTCTTCCTAAAATTATCCGCCACCATTGTTGCAACCCCTATTACAAGTCTGTTCAACCTCTTTCGTATCGTCTGAGATCCCTAAAGATTGGAAAGCTGCCACGGTCATCCCCCTCTTCAAAGGGGGTGACACTCTAGACCCAAACTGTTATAGACCTATATTCATTCTGCCCTGCCTTTCTAAAGTCTTTGAAAGCCAAGTTAATAAACAGATCACTGACAATTTCGAATCCCACGTACCTTCTCCGCTGTGCAATCCGGTTTTCGAGCTGGGCACAGGAACACCTCAGCCATGCTCAAGGTACTAAATGATATCATAACCTCCATCGATAAAAGACAGTATTGTGCAGCCGTCTTCATCGACCTGGCCAAGGCTTTTGACTCTGTCAATCACCGTATTCTTATCGGCAGACTCAACAGCCTTGGTTTCTCAAATGACTGCCTCGCCTGGTTCACCAACTACTTCTCAGACAGAGTTCCGTGTGTCAAATCGAAGGGCCTGTTGTCCGGACCTCTGGCAGTCTCTATGGGGTACCACAGGGTTCAATTCTCGGGGCGACTCTTTTCTCTGTATATATCAAAGATGTCGCTCTTGCTGCGGTTTATTCTCTGATCCACCTCTACACAGACGACACCATTCTGTATACATCTGGCCCCTCTTTGGACACGGTGTTAACTAACCAAACAAGCTTCAATGCCATACAACTCTCCTTCCGTGGCCTCCAACTGCTCATAAACGCTAGTAATACCAAATGCATGCTTTTCAACCGTTCGCTGCCCGCACCCGCCCACCCGACTAGCATCACTACTCTGGACGGTTCTGACCTAGAATATGTGGACAACTACAAATACCTAGGTGTCTGGCTAGACTGTAAACTCTCCTTCCAGACTCATATTAAACATCTCCAATCCAAAATGAAATCTAGAATCGGCTTCCTATTTCGCAACAAAGACTCCTTCACTCACACCACCAAACACACCCTCAAAAAACTGACTATCCTACCGATCCTCGACGATGTCATTTACAAAATAGCTTACAATACTCTACTCGGCAAACTGGATGCAGTCTATCACAGTGCCATCCGTTTTGTCACCAAAGCCCCTTAAACCACCCACCACTGCAACCTGTATGCTCTAGTCGGCTGGCCCACTGGTTCCAGGCCATCTATAAGTCTATGCTAGGTAAAGCTCCAACTTATCTCAGCTCACTGGTCACAATAACAACACCCACCCGTAGCACGCGCTCCAGCAGGTATATCTCGCTGGTCATCCCCAAAGCCAACACCTCCTTTGGCCACCCTTCATTCCAGTTCTCTGCTGCCAATGACTGGAACTAATTGCAAAAATCGCTGAAGCTGGAGACTTATATTTCCCTCACTAACTTTAAACATCAGCTATCTGAGCAGCTAACCGATTACTGCAGCTGTAAATAGCCCATCTGTAAATAGACCACCCAATCTACCTACCTCATCCCCATATTGTTTTTATTTACTTTTCTGCTCTTTGCACACCAGTTTTTCTATTTGCACATCACTCTAGTGTTAACTTGCTAAATTGTAATTACTTCGCTACTATGGCCTATTTATTGCCTTACCTCCTCATGCCATTTGCACATACTTTATATATACTTTTTTTCTAAGGTGTTATTGACTGTATGCTTGTTTATTCCATGTTTAACTCTGTGTTGTTGTTTGTGTCGGACTGTTTTGCTTTATCTTGGCCAGGTCGCAGTTGTATATGAGAACTTGTTCTCAACTAGCTTACCTAGTTAAATAAAAGGTGAAATAAAAAAATATGAATAAATAAAAATGAATATTATTCAAAGATATGGTGAAACCGCATGACTGTGGGCAAGGTTATGAACTCGAACCCCAGCTTAACAGCCTTCGTTCGTGCTAGTCATCTTACTTACAATCAGTTAGAGTGGCTAAACAGGCAAACAAATAACTAACACATTTGTACCAAACTTTACCACAAAACGTCCAGGAGGACGAAGCATCCATTTAAGTTGGAGTAAAGCCTGGCACATCTTGCATTCCAATGTTTGTTTTTGAAGAAATGTGTGAATTGTTCTGCCCAGCTCGAGGTGAAGAGTGGAATAATTTAATGAATGTATCCGTGCCTCGGGTTTCACCTGTGGAAGGCAGGGCTTTTAGTGATGCACTGTGTGAAGCGTGGGATCTTAAGTTAATTTCCTTTCGTAATCATCAGTCAACATGGAAGTACATTATGCTACATTGAACACATACTGTACCAAGCATCCATCATGATCCTACTGTACCAAGCATCCATCATGATCCTACTGCACCAAGCATCCATCATGATCCTACTGTACCAAGCATCCATCATGATCCTACTGTACCAAGCATCCATCATGATCCTACTGTACCAAGCATCCATCATGATCCTACTGTACCAAGCATCCATCATGATCCTACTGTACCAAGCATCCATCATGATCCTACTGTACCAAGCATCCATCATGATCATACTGCATCACTGCATCCATCATGATCATACTGCATCACTGTATCCACAGTTTCACCCACCTAATGTGTTTCCATGCCATAATGAAATATAATGTTGTTGGTGGCAACTATTCCTCCTGGCAAACCAACTGTCAAACAAACTGATGAGGGTCTAAGACAGAGGCAAGGCTGTTATGAGTTTGGGTATAAATCCAAGATACACAAAACAAAATTGTTCCTGTTCAGATGGCTAGGGCAACTAAAAGTAGCAATCAAGCGAATAATTACATCAACCAGGGTGTACAGACAATTTGACAACATCACCAAGAACCCTTGTATCCAATGTTCATAGGTATAGGCCTTTAAAAATTGCAGAAATTCAAATACATTTAAAAAAAATTGTTTGAGTAAATAATGTGAATTACCAAATAATTGAATGAAATGAATGTTGCCTATTATTAGAACTGACAGGTAAATGAGAGACTCACAGAAGTAGCCTATAGCAATTACCTAAACCTTACCTAAATCAAGGCAGTTGATCAGCAATCAGTAATAGTCGAATTGTGTCCGTACACCTGCAGATCCAACAACGGTGCTCTCCTGAAGAATATCTCAAGTGAAAAACTCATGGGCGACACCACCAAAATACCCGAAAAGAGCGCAGGACCAGACACACTCCACCCCCTGCGCGCGAGTCGCTTCCAAAAATACAGCAGAATGAAGTTAATGTTTCCTTCTTTCTGTTCCCAAAACGCCCACAGGAATCTCATATGCCTCTAAGAGCGATTCATGCTGCTATATTATTAGATCAAATGCTCTGGACACCTGAACTGCACTTCTATTGCTGGGGACTATTGGATAAAGAACCAATATGAAATCACCTGTGGACACCCGCTCTGAGGAATGAGCTCACAGTGACACGTGCTGTTATCAAAATAATTGCATGGGCGTGTCGGGATACAGTGAGGGTGGGCGATAATTGAGATATTACAGAATGGCCGTAGAGCCTTGCAAGTGTGTCTTAGTGCGCCATCTGCAGACAAAAAAATGGCATTAGAAAATGTAACTGATCAATGATAGGGACCACAACTACAGACAATGGGCCTACATGCCTACAGGATGGGCTGGTTTAATTGTCAGAGGTTTATGAATAAATTCGAAGCCTGATTAAACATTGATTTGATTTGATTTGATTTGAACAATGAAGGATTGTTGTAGGCCTGGGTGAGGATGGTAAAGCAGGGATCTAGCTCTGTGAATAGATGGGAAGCAGCATGCTTTGTGTCAAAGGGTACTGTGTCTCAGTACTAAGGGAGTTGATAGTCACGGGAGGCTAGATGATTTGCAATTGGTGTGGGATTTATTGAATAGCCTAAAGGTGCAGAGAGTAATCACAGCTGCATTCATGCCATCAAGATCCAATAAAAAAATAAGAAAATATACTTTGGCTTAGTGTCATTTCACACTTAAGCCGATTTATTTAGCTACTATTTAAGTCAGCCCAAACTTGACATGGCGTAGCCTACCATTCACGTGTCTGACTCCAATGGCTGAAACCAACTCGTTGAAAATTCGGTTTAATTATACTTTCCTGTGTATATATTGTCTCAAATCCCTAACCACAAAAGGACCAACCACGCAGCCAACCCGTAGAGTAAGTTAAAATGTACAGTACCAGACAAAATTTTGGACACACCTACTCATTCTACAATGTAGAATAATAGTGAAGACATCAAAACTATGAAACAGCACACATGGAATCATATAGTACATAAAAGTTTTAAACAAATCAAAATATATTTTATATTTCAGATTCTTCAAAGTAGCCACCCTTTGACTTGATGACAGCTTTGCACACTCTTGGCATTCTCTCAACCAGCTTCATGAGGTAGTCACCTGGAATGCATATCAATTAACATGTGTGCCTTGTTGAAAGTTAATTTGTGAAATGTATTTCCTTCTTAATTCATTTGAGCCAATCAGTTGTGTTTTGACAAGGTAGGGGTGGTAAACAGATGATAGCCCTATTTGGTAAAAGACCAAGTCCATATTATGGCAAGAACAGCAAAGAAAAACGACAGTCCATCGTTACTTTAAGACATGAAAGTTCCAGGCAGACTACACTGCTCACGCAAGCCAATGAGCGTCTGCGTTACCAAGGGCTAAAATAGAATCACGCTGCAAGTCCTGCCTCTCCCATCTCCTCATTGGTTTATAGAAGCACGTACCCATGTGCCATCTCCTCATTGGTTATACCCACGTGGGTGACTGAAAGGCGAAATAGCTCGGTGGCGGTAATGCACCTAATTTACGAAAGTTGCCCATCGCAATATAAAGTCAAGAGAAGAAAAAGCCTGGTAGGAGGAGAGATGACTAGAAACGATTCGTGTGACCATTTTATGTGTGGATTAATTGGTGGAGTAGAGGACCTTGTGCATTACAGGTAAAATAACAACTCAATGTTTATATCCCAGGACAAATTAGCTAGCAACAGCAAGCTAGCTAAATAGGACAAATTAGCTAGCAAGTGCAAGTTAACTAGCTAAATTGCCATAAATGTTTAATACTTTTCGACTTGTTATAACGTCCGTCGTTAAATGAAGACCAAGGTGCAGCATGGTAGGCGTACATTTTATTTGAATTATAAATGTTCCACCAAAAACAATAAACAACTCAATGAACATAAAGCTAGGAGTGCAAACACATGCAACAACCAAAGACAAGATCCCACAACAGACGGTGGGAAAAAGGGCTGCCTAAGTATGATCCCCAATCAGAGACAACGATAGACAGCTGCCTCTGATTGGGAACCATACTCGGCCAACAAAGAAATATAAACATAGATTTCCCACCCCAGTCACACCCTGACCTACCAAATAGAGAATTTAAAGGATCTCTAAGGTCAGGGCGTGACACCTGTCCCCAAATTAATATAATTGGTTCAGAGTTTGTTTTGATATTTTAACCTGCGTGTCGTGATTGCGGGGGGGGGGGGGGGGGGGGGGGGGGGGGGGGGTGTGCTGCAGATGAGCAGGAGCTGAGTGTTCCACTGGGTGGGTGGTGCTGCAGATGAGCAGGAGCTGAGTGTTCCACCGTGGGGGTGGTGCTGCAGTTGAGCAGGAGCTGAGTGTTCCACTGGGGGGGTGGTGCTGCAGATGAGCAGGAGCTGAGTGTTCCACTGGGGGGGGGGGGGGGGGTTGCTGCAGATGAGCAGGAGCTGAGTGTTCCACTGGAGGGGGTGGTGCTGCAGCTGAGCAGGAGCTGAGTGTTCCACCGGGGGGGTGGTGCTGCAGCTAAGCAGGAGCTGAGTGTTCCACTGGGGGGGTGGTGCTGCAGATGAGCAGGAGCTGAGTGTTCCACCGGGGGCTGGTGCTGCAGCTGAGCAGGAGCTGAGTGTTCCACTGGGGGGTTGGTGCTGCAGCTGAGCAGGAGCTGAGTGTTCCACCGGGGGGGTGGTGCTGCAGCTGAACAGGAGCTGAGTGTTCCACTGGGGGGGGGGGGTGCTGCAGATGAGCAGGAGCTAAATGTTCCACTGGGGGGGGGGGGGGGGGGTTGCTGCAGATGAGCAGGAGCTGAGTGTTCCACTGGGTGGGTGGTGCTGCAGATGAGCAGGAGCTGAGTGTTCCACCGTGGGGGTGGTGCTGCAGATGAGCAGGAGCTGAGTGTTCCACTGGGGGGGGGTGCTGCAGCTGAGCAGGAGCTGAGTGTTCCACCGGGGGGGTGGTGCTGCAGCTAAGCAGGAGCTGAGTGTTCCACTGGGGGGCTGGTGCTGCAGATGAGCAGGAGCTGAGTGTTCCACTGGGGGGGTGGTGCTGCAGCTGAGCAGGAGCTGAGTGTTCCACCGGGGGGGTGGTGCTGCAGCTGAGCAGGAGCTGAGTGCGCCCAGCCCCGGGGTCTCCACTGCACCTCGTGCGTCACAACCCTCCAGCGGCCGTGTCCTCACAGATGCAGTCCTGCAAACGCATTGACGCTATTAACGAGGTTGCCAAGGAGTTGAAGTGGAACAAGCACTGCTTGGTTTCTGCGGGTGCTTCTCTGTAAAGCTGGGCCCAGTACAGCACAGATCCAAAAGAACAGCTCTTGGTAATTGGAACCGGCTCATAAGCACTCCTCATCATTGGCCAGTAAATCTTGCTAGTCTCTGAAAATTCGCTCTCTCCGAATTCTTCCATTCAAATATTCCAACAGTGCCAAAGCAACCATTGTGCGTCATTACTCATTGTAATTGCATACCTTTTTACTGTCTTACTGTTCACCTTATTATTTATGAGAATAAATGTCATAACATGCAAGTATTGTTTAATAATTACAGATCCATTTACATATGATTCCTGATTAAACTGTACAACATATTTGAGTGGTTATTTTGCAAAAACAGATATCTCCATTTGTATTTATTATCCTAAATCATGTTTTTTTGTGTGCACGCCAGGGAACTCTTCATATATAATACATGAGAGGTAATATTTCAATTTTATTTTACACAATGGTATCAATTTCAAAGCGTTTCTCGAGTTTCATTCTTTTGCCATCAGTCGCAGTTTCTCATTTTCCCAGGTTATGTGTGTACGTATGGGTCAAAGTGTCCGTGGAGGACCACGCATTCTCCCGTCAAGTTTGTTTTTTATAAATCCCATAGTTTGCTTAGAAAGTGGCAAACGCCTTTTGTGCCTACACAACGTTTATAAATTACTTCACAATCTCCCAACCTCAACCCAATTGAGACGGTTTGGGATGAGTTGGACCACAGAGTGAAGGAAAAGCAGCCAACAAGTGCTCAGCATACGTGGGTACTCCTTCAAGACTGTTGGAAAAGCATTCCAGGTGAATCTGGTTGAGAGAATACCAAGAGTGTGCAAAGCTGTCATCAAGGCAAAGGATGGCTACTTTGAAGGATCTCAAATATAAAATATATTTTGATTTGTTTAACACTTTTTTTTAGTTACTACATGATTCCATATGTGTTTTTCATAGTGTTGATGTCTTCACTATTATTCTACATTGTAGAAAATAATAAAAATAAAGAAAGACCCTTGAATGAGTAGGTGTGTCCAAACTTTTGACTGGTACTGTATATACAATATATAATACAATATTTTAAATTCCATCAGTCTTTAAAATGACATTCAGCAGCAAAAGATTTTCAATAGATATTTTTTATTCATAAAAAAATAAAAATAAAAATAATATATTACTTGGAATATAATATTGGAATGGAATTTAACTAATAACATCAACATAATATAACACTTAATAACAATAACTTAACTAATTAATTCAGTGAAACATTGACGTGGCAACTCTCTTATGCTCTGCTATTGCACAATTCTAATTTGTACATAGGTCACAAATAAAGTTGTCCCCAGTAAAATTGGAGCACAACTCATGAGCCAACCTCCTGCACTGCTCACACCTAATCCAGTCCCCACCTGTGACTGAAAATGGGGAGAGATGCCAATGAAAAGCTCTCTCTTAAAAACGTAGCAAGCTAAGTCTATGATTTCAAGTCTATGTATATAGGCAGCAGCCTCTAATGTGCTAGTGATGGCTATTTAACAGTCTGATGGCCTTGAGATAGAAGCTGTTTTTCCGTCTCTCAGTCTCAGCTTTGATGCACTATTTGACATAAAATTCTGCATAAAACAGCTAAAAGGCTATGAAGTCACATTAACTCTAAAGCTATCAGTCACTAGTGGAAACATTTACAACTTCAATTAAGTTACATTATCTTTTTAGTGTATTTTACATCAGACGATCTGGTAGTTAAGGTTGCTAACTAGTACTCCTAGCAACTTATACTAGCTGGCTAGCATTTACTGCTAGTGAATTTGCTAGCTAGCAAGTTAGCATCAACTAGCGCTAACTGGGCTAGTCATTGTCTAAATGACTGGTAGAAAAACATTCACAACCATAAAGAGGCAACTAGCCCCCAGCAGCCAGTTACCCCCTAGTAAGTGGGGGCGAGTTGCCCCCATTACACTCATCCAAAACAGTGCAATAATATCTAACAATTCCACAACAATACACACAATACTCCCAAGTGGCACAGCTGTCTAAGACACTGCATCTCAGTGCAGGAGGCGTCACTACAGTCCCTGGTTCGGCTGTATCACATCTGGCTGTGATTCGGAGTCCCACAGGGCGGCCCACAATTGGCCCAGTGTCGTCCGGGTTTGGCCGGGGTAGGCCGTCATTGTAAATAAGAATTTGTTCTTAATTAACTGACTTGCCAAGTTAAATAAAGGTTAAAAAAGATATACATATATATTTTAAAAAATGAGAATTTTAAAAAATGCACACAATACACGCACATCTGAAGTATAGGAACGGAATTAAGAATTTATAAATATTTGTACAAGCAATGTCGTAGCGGCTTAGACTAAAATACAGTAGAATAGAAAACAGTATATACATATAAGATGAATAATGCAAAATACATGTATGTTAAAAAAAAATTAAGTGTCTAGTGTTCTATTGTTAAAGTGGCAGGTGATTTCAAGTCTATGTATATAGGCAGCAGCCTCTAATGTGCTAGTGATGGCTATTTAACAGTCTGATGGCCTTGAGATAGAAGCTGTTTTTCAGTCTCTCAGTCTCAGCTTTGATGCACCTGTACTGACCTCGCCTTCTGGATGATAGCGGGGTGAACAGGCAGTGGTTGTTGTCCTGGAAGGAAGGTAGTTTGCACCACCAGTGATCCTTTGGGCAGACTGCACCACCCTCTGGAGAGCCCTGCGGTTGCGGGCAGTGCAGATGCCGTACTAGGCGGTGATACCACCCGACAGGATGCTCTCCATTGTGCATCTGAAAAAGTTTGTGAGGGTTTTAGGTGCCAAGCCAAATTTCTTCAGCCTCCTGAGGTTGAAGATGCACTGTTGCGCCTTCTTCACCACACTGTCTGTGTGGGTGGACCATTTCAGTTTGTCAGTGATTTATACACCGAGGCTCATGCCTGCTCAAGCTTTCCCCCTTCTCCACTGCGGTCCCGTCGATGTGGATAGGGTGGTGCTCCCTCTACTGTTTCCTGAAGTCCACGATCAGCCCCTTTGTTTTGTTGACGTTGAGTGAGAGGTTATTCTCCTGGCACCACACTCCCAGGGCCCTCACCTCCTCCCTGTAGGCTGTCTCGTCATTGTTGGTAATCAGGCCTACTACTGTTGTGTTGTCTGCAAACTTGATGATTGAGTTGGAGGTGTGCTTAGCCACGCCGTCATGGGTGAACAGGGAGTACAGGAGGGGGCTGAGCGTGTACCCTTGTGGGGCCCCAGTGTTGAGGATCAGCGAAGTGGAGGTGTTGTTTCCTACCTTTAACGCCTAGGAGATGGCGCATCGGGAAGTCCAGGACCCAATTGCAGAGGGTGGGGTTCAGACCCAGGGCCTCAATCTTAATGATGAGTTTGTAGGGTACTATGGTGTTGAATGCTGAGCTATAGTCAATGAACAGCATTCTTACATAGGCATTCCTCTTGTCCAGATCAGATAGGGCAGTGTGCAGTGCGATGGCATTGTCTGTGAATATATTGGGGCGGTAAGCAAATTGAAGTGGGTCTAGGGATGTCAGGTAAGGTAGAGGTGATATGATCCTTAACTAGTCTCTCAAAGCACTTCATGATGACAGAGGTGAGTGCTACAGGGCGATACTAATTTAGTTCAGTTACCTTTACTTTCTTGGGTACAGGAAGAGTGGTTGTCTCCACTTGAAGCATGTGGGTACAACAGACTGGGATAGGGAGAGATTGAATATGACTGTAAACACTCCAGCCAGCTGGTCTGCCATGCTCTGAAGGAATAGGGATGCCCTCTGGGCCGGCAACCTTGTAAGTGTGAACACGCTTAAATGTCTTACTCAGGTCGGCCACGGAGGAGAGCCCACAGTCCTTAGTAGCTGGCCACGTTGGTGGCACTGTATCCTCAAAGCAGGCGAATTAAAGGTGTTTAGCTTGTCCGGAAGCAAGACATCAGTGTCTTGTCTGTAGACCCTGCCACATGCGTCTCGTGTCTGAGCCTTTGAAATGAAAATCCAATTTGTCTCTCTACTGACGTTTTGACTGTTTGATTGCCTTACGGAGGGAATCCGTATTAGGGGAGGGAAGCCATATTCCCAGTCACCTTACCATGGTTAAATGCAGTGGTTTGCGCTTTCAGTTTGCGTGAATGCTGCCAAGGTTTCTGGTTGGGTAGATTTGAATAGTCACAGTGGGAACAACATCTCCTATATATTTCCTGATAAACTCCGTCACCGTATCTGTGTATTTGTTGATATTATTCTCAGAGGCTACCCAGAACATATCTCAGTCCATGTGATCAAATCAATCTTGAAGCATGGATTGATCAGACCAACCGTTGAATATTCTGTGGCACAGGTAATTCCTGTTTGACTTTCTGCCTATAGAAAGGGAGGCGTAACTGGCTTTATCAATAAGTGCATCGAGGACGTTGTCCCTACAGTGACTGTACGTACATACCCCAACCAGAAGCCATGGATTACAGGCAACATTCGCACTGAGCTAAAGGGCAGAGCTGCCGCTTTCAAGGTGTGGGACTCTAACCTGGAAGCTTAAAAGAAATCCTGCTATGCCCTGCGATGAACCATCAAACAGGCAAAGCATCAATACAGGGCTAAGATTGAATCATACTACACCGGCTCCGATGCTCGTCTTATGTGACAGGGCTTGCAAACTATTACAGACTACAAAGGGAAGCACAGCCACCAGCTGCCCAGTGACACGAGCCTACCAGACGAGCTAAATTACTTCTATGCTTGCTTCGAGGCAAGCAACACTGAGGCATGCATGAGAGCATCAGCTGTTCTGGACGACTGTGTGATCACGCTCCCCATAGCCGACGTGAGTAAGACCTTAAAACAGGTCAACACACTCAAGGCTGCGGGGCCAGATGGATTACCAGGACATGTACTCCGGGCATGTGCTGACCAATTGGCAGGTGTCTTCCCTGACATTTTCCACATGTCCCGTCCCTGATTGAGTCTGTAATACCAACATGTTTCAAGCAGACCACCATAGTCCCTGTGCCCAAGAACACAAAAGCAACCTGCCTAAATGACTACAGACCCGTAGCACTCACGTCCGTAGCCATGAAGTGCTTTGAAAGGCTGGTAATGGCTCACATCAACACCATTATCTCAGAAACCCTAGACCCACTCCAATTTGCATACCGCCCAAACAGATCCACAGATGATGCAATCTCTATTGCACTCCACACTGCCCTTTCCCACCTGGACAAAAGGAACACTAATGTGAGAATGCTATTCATTGACTACAGCTCAGCGTTCAACACCATAGTCCCCTCAAAGCTCATCACTAAGCTAAGGATCCTGAGACTAAACACCTCCCTCTGCAACTGGATCCTGGACTTCCTGACGGGCCGCCCCCAGGTGGTGAGGGTAGGTAGAAACACATCTGCCACACTGATCCTCAACACTGATCCTCAACAACACTTGCTCAGTCCCCTCCTGTACTCCCTGTTCACCCATGACTGCATGGCCAGGCACGACTCCAACACCATCATTTAGTTTGCAGACAACACAAGAGTGGTAGGCCAGATCACTGACAATGATGAGGTAGCCTATAGGGAGAGGTCAGAGACCTGACCTGTTGGTGCCAAAATAACAACCTATCCCTCAAAGTAACCAAGACTAAGGAGATTATTGTGGACTACAGGAAAAGGAGGACAGAGTACGCCCCCATTCTCATCGACTGGGCTGTAGTGGAGCATGTTGAGAGCTTCAAGTTCCTTGGTGTCCACATCACCAACAAACTAGAATGGTCCAAACACACCAAGACAGTCATGAAGAGGGCATGACAAAGCCTATTCCCCCTCAGGAAACTAAAAAGATTTGTTCCCCCCAACCCTTCTTTACGCTACTGCTACTCTCTGTTCATCATATATGCATAGTCACTTTACCATATCTACATGTACATACTACCTCAATCAGCCTGTCTAACCGGTGTCTGTATGTAGCCTCGCTACTGTTTTCACTGTCTTTTTACTGTTTTTTATTTATTTCTTTACTTGCCTATTGTTCACCTAATACCTTTTTTGCACTATTGGTTAGAGCCTGTAAGTAAGCCTTTCACTGTAAGGTCTACCCGGACTATTCCCTGTCGTATTCTTCGCAAGTGACAAATAAACTTTGATTTGATTTGAAAATGGAGTCATGATCAGATTTGCCGAAGGGGTGGTGGGGGGGGGGGGGGCTTGTAGGCATTTCGAAATGTTGAGTGGCAGTGGTCCAATGTTTTCTCTGAGCGAATGCTACAGTCAATGTGTTGGTAGAACTTTGGTAGCGTTTTCCTCGGATTAGCTTTGTTAAAATCCCTGGCTACAATAAATGCGGCTTCAGGATATGTGGTTTCCAGTTTGTAGATCTTTGAGGGCCGTCGTGGTATCAGTTTGAGGGGGAATATACACGGCTGTGACTCTAACCGAAGAGAATACTCTTGGGAGGTAATACAGTCGGCATTTGATTATGAGGTATTCTAGGTCAGGTGAACAAAAGGACTTGAGTTTCTGTATGTTATCACAATCACACCATGAGTAGTTAATCATGAAACAAATAGCTCCGCCCTTCTTCTTCCCGGAGAGATCTTTCTTACTGTCTGCGCGATGAACTGGAACCCAACTGGCTGTACTGACACAAACAGTATATCCCGACAGAGCCATGTTTCCATGAAACAGAGTATGTAACAATCCCTGATGTCGCTTTGGAAGGAGATTCTCGCCCTGAGCTCGTCTTCTTTATTATCCAGAGACTGAATATTAGCAAGTAATATACTCGGAAGCGGTGGATGGTGTGCGCGCCTCCTGAGTCGGACTAGAAGTCTACTCCGAATACCTCTTCTCTGCCGGAGTTGTTTTTGATGATCCTTTGGAATAGTTACATTTCCCTGGGGGGTATGAACAAAGGATCCAATTCGGGAAATTCGTATTCCTGGTTGTAATGCTGCTAATGCTGGTGAGATACCGCCACTCGCATATCCTAAAGTTATTTCAGGTTGTATGTAATAATACAAAATCATTTCTTGGCTAAGACTGATTTTGTAGCACGGCTGCTCTATCTGTCGGCGCCATCTCACCATCAATTACTAGCCTGCTATTCAGTGGAGTGGGTTTGTGGTCCAAGTCTGGGTTTAAGGGTCTTTTTTCCAAGTTTAAAAGGATAAATATTCAACATCATGGGACATAAAAGGTTGAATACAATGGCCATGCTGTCAATCCAGCATGACTTCTGCCGCGTTCAAAACAACTGGAAACTCAGAACTGGGAAATCTCAGACTTCAGTGAGTTCAAGACAACTGGGAACTCAGAAAAAAACGAGCTCCAACTGGGAAAATATGGTCATCTAACTCGGAATTCCAAGTCAGGAACTCGGGCCTCTTTTTTAGAGCTCCAACCTGAAGATCACTGACTTCATGATTTGACATTGTTTTTTTCCAGAGTTCCCAGTTGTCTTGAAAGCACCATAAATCCAGGGATTGCCCGACTTTGATGACATGACAGAAATTGCCCACGAAGGACCGCCGCAACACCTTCCTGTTCAAGTGAGTAAAGGACTACAAGGTGAGTCAAAAAATGTATTGTATGCTGCTGCATAAATGATGCAATATGCCAGGGAGATATATATACTGTAGATAAGAATGCAATACTAAGTGTGTGTAGTAAACTGTTAGTAGCCCATATGCCTCACCCTAATAATTTGGTCCCTTTCCCCTTCATAATTTAGCCTACTGTTCTGACTTGGGGGGTTAAAGAAATTTCAAGAAATGTAATCATTGAATATTGTAAGAGCTTTTGTTGTCTGCTTATATGCCCTCTTTATTTATCCTACGGTTCTGACTTGGTTTACAGGGAGAATAGTGTAAGAATGGCCAATGTTCTGAATTCTGTCGTTGTGCATTTCAAAGTACTGAGCAAATAGTTATATTGACTGCGTCCGTCGTAGCTCGCTAATTTCTGTCGAAATTACGGATTGCCTCTTATTCGCTTGTCGTCCCTTAATGCCATAGTTTGTGCATCTCAATTGTCAGCAGAAACAACATTTGTTTGAGCAAGTCGGCCATTTTAGCTATGTTTTTAAAAAAGCAGTAAATGAGGCTGAATGAACTGTTTCGCTGCCACACAAGGCTCTGATGATAGCCAGGTGTGGCAGTGTTACTGTACACTACATGGTGCTGAAAAGAAAGCTCTGCTTTCGGGGACAGCTTTAAGTAGGCCCTGTGGGCACCGTTTGACACCGTTATAGTGCAATTAATGTATTGTTTAGTGTTGTGTAGTGACTTTGCTGGCATGTGTCTAAAAAAAAATGTGTGGTTTGCCCCAACAAGATTTACATGCAAAATCACCACTGCAAACAGCATTTGCAATCAATGCATGTAGGCTTAATCAACTAATGGACATTAATGGCAACAAAGGCTGCAAACCCCGTGTGGCTCAGCTGGTAGCACACGGCACTTGCAACGGCAGGTTTGTGGGTGTGTTTCCCACCACTGAGCAGTATGAACAAATATGAAAATGTTTGCACTTCCTACTTACTGTAAGTCGCTCTAGATAAGAGTGTCTGCAAAATAACTGAAATGTAAAACACTCAACATGTTTTCAGTGTAGGGCATAAAGTATTCTACACATTTTATCAGAGAATGTCAAACTGTCTTTCACAACGCGAGAAGCGGAAATGGAGCCATAGTCAAGTGCGCCTCTGGGCTCATTATCACACCAGAGATACTGGATATAATGATGAGATGCTTGTGTCTCCATCCTAACTATGGGATTCGTTGTCCACAGAGCGAAACAGTGGGCTGTCAAAGTCCCGCCTATTCCTTTGTTTGGATTGATGGATACATCTCGTTGTTTGAATACATTTTTCAATATTCTATTAGGGGTGTTAATATCAACCGTATGTCTTCAATGGAGAGTGAGATGTTATGCTAGCCTAATGAATATGGATAGACCGTCTCGAATTTCAACAGGGACAACTCCGATATGAAGTATTTTTTCTCAAAGTTGCCAGGATGTAATGTGCATCATACACATCAATACACCCCTAGCAACCTAACCATTTCAAAACGTATATTATATCAAATAAGTCTCACGTATCAAAATAGCAATTCATTTTTATCTTGACTAGATTTGACACTCTCTCATTGCCCCCCATACAAAAACGCCTCTGTTGATTAGTAATGAATGATCTGCTTAATGTGGACAGATCTTGGGCGGAGTAAATCCTTTCACCTCTTCCTCTCTGGACACACTTTGCAATAAAATAGAAAGTCCTCATAGAGATAGAGGACTCATCTTTGTATCTGTGGCGTCTGACAGGAAGGCCATCTCCATTTCAAAGTAGTAAATGTTCTTCTTTTGTTTGAAAAAAAGCATAAAGCTAATATTGGTGATTTACCACCACCTGCAGTGCTGAATCAAAACTTGTGTCAATAATTTATTGTAACCACTAGATGGCGGTGATATAGCTTAAAGCCATTGACAAACCATAGACAACACAATTTGAAGAACACAATGCTCTGATCACTGGCTGATTGTTCACAGCCCATAGGAATCCCCACCCAGTTGACTACTTTAAAATGGTGGAAGCCCTCAATGGCAATGTCCATGCTAAAACGGGTTATATCCAGCTAGGGACCTCTATCTGTCTATCTATCTCTATGATAGTCCTCCAGTTATGAGCTTCTACGCCAGCCTGGGTTTGAACTGTGAAATCATGTTTATTAACTAAATAGAGGTAGGCCTAGGTTACGCTACTTCACTAATGTCAAACATCTTGGGAATCAATTTGAGTTACACATCAAAACAGTTTTATCATTCTGTATGGTTTATTTGAACTACAGAGTGTGTATCATAGATGATAAATTGCTTGGTATTAAAGGAAATATATTATATTTGTTATCTGATACATAGTTAAAACCCTGTACATTTTGTTGCTAGAAAAGGTATGGTGCAGTTTTACAATGGTAAGAATGAACAAAGCAGAGAAATATTTCAGTTGGCAACATCATAATAGGGGTTTGTAAAAGTTAATAAATGAAAGGACTGCTTAATTGCTTACCATATTATATTTTCCATTGGTTACACTTGAACTGTATGCACACCTCCGATTAGCTCTTAATTTATATGTAAAAGCAAGTTTGTTAATTTGTAAAGCAACAGATTATAAAAACAGTAGTAAACAAACAGTTTTCAGTGGAAATGAGCTACCAAATCAAATGTACAGTATCCCTATGAATCAATCTACAGGTCCATTTTACTGTTCTGTCCTTTTGAAATGTTTGAACACCATTGTGGGTTTGATGTTGTAGGATTCTTGTTTTAGAAAAGATCTGTGCTCCGAAGTGAAGCAAATTGAGGCATCTCTTTTTGTTATCCCATGGGTCATGGCCTAAAAATGGCAGAGGGTCCACTGAATTGATACAATTGATGTAGTTCCACTTCTGTTTTGTCAAGACTTTCCATGTTGCATTCATTTGGGGGTTATGTCAACAGATCTTTATAAAGATACCTCCGCTTCTCTTCCATTGTATTAAACTTCCACTTTGACACAACACTTCCTGTTCTCAACAGAAATACAAACTGCACAAATGGCTGAATCATTACCTGTGTGCTTCATTAAATACGTTAGTAGCTAACAATAACACACTGAAGGACATGAATACATTGTTTGCTCTGCTGCATACAGTACTTATACAGGCTTTAACAATTGTTTTTAACAGAACTAAGTAACAAATCTTTTATGGCATTGTTCAAAACAATAGAGTAAGTGATCCCTTCATGTATATTGGACGGTCATATCAGTGTTGTGGTGGAGCCTTGGACACACACAGGACATTTTTATAGATCTGAAATCAAAGTGGAGGAAGACATTTCAAAGGCAACATTCATGCTGTCATTACGTTATAGAGAACGTCAGACTAATGATATTCTCTGGCATTTGCGTCTGTGATGGCACTTGGGTGACAGAAAGAGGAGCAGGTGCGTGCTAAGGGGAACACTCCGTAAGAGGATAGCTGGAGGTCCATTGCTGTATAAAAGCAGTAGCTTAAATGTACTGAAGGAATGTCATTTGAGTTGTCGCTATAATAAATGATTGTAGTCAATGAGGACAAAGTTATTTCTTTACACCTGGAACAGTATCATCATCAGCATTAATTCTATCCGAATCAAGCAGTGTCTGTGAAAACTCCAAGTCTATTCAGTGATGGAACACACATGCTGGGGGTGGGGTGTCAAAACAACACAGTCTTCCTGCCTCCATCGCCACACTGGCCAACAGCTGTGGTCACTGGCTGACGTGAACATGCACACCTGACTTAACCAGGTTGGTGAAAGGGGGAGGACAGGGGGTGTTGGGGTCAGGGGTTGATCATATGGCTGCTGGAGTGATTTGATGTGCTGGTTAAAGCAAGCTGGTCTAAATATGTCCAGCACCCAAGTGGTTGTGGAGTGGACAGGCAGAGTGAAGCAGTTACGCTGGTGTCACATAGTTCCCTGGGAAAGTCCCAAAGGCATGTGTCCTTTTTGACGTACCTAAGGAAAGAGCAGAGCACAAAATAAACCAAAGGTTGTTCTCTCATACTGTACACTTTACAAATACTGTATGAAAATTAAACCCAGTCATCTGAAGTCATACTTGTAATGTCATGTGATGCCCAATAGAGGGTGCACTTCATTTGTCTTCTGAATATAAGGTTTGAGTAAATTCCTTACCTACAAACCAGCCATCATCACACTTCTCCATCACTTGTACTATGTCCCCCTCTCTCAGTTCCAGCTCATCTTTGTTCTGTGGTTTGTAGTTGTAAACTGCCTTGTATCTGAGTGAGAGAGCACAGGCCGGGGTTTTGGATTGCATTTTGGGCAAGATTAATAGACTGTGGCAATGAAGAATGAGGGACAGTACCCTCAATCACGCAGTATAAAATCACATTTTGATTGATTACAATGTTTTACTCACGGTTGGTGCTGCATCATTGTTGAGCCAGCATTGTTGGTCGTTTGTGGTTTGGGGGTATTGGTCGGGGCTGCTCCTCCCCTGTGGGCAGATGGTGATATCTGATTGGATGGTGAAACAGCTCTGCCAATGGAGTTGTGCAAAGCCGGGTGTGCTCCTCCCCAGTGGTTGTTCTGGGTGGTGGGGAATGCAGGCCCAGAAGTGGGGTGTGGCCAGGGATTGGGTGCTTTTTTGGATAGTGAGGGCTGGGGGGATGAACGTGAATGGGAAGCTACAATTCCATGGGGTATGGGTGAAGACGGCTTCAGGGGGGAATATCCTGGTTCAGGGCTGCGGGACGAGGGGGTCAGACTCAGAGGCGAGCGGGTCAAAGGCGAACAAGGTGAGTGTAGAGGGCGTCCTGGACTCATTGGCTCTGGGGATGTGGGTGACATGGGGCATGCAGGGTAGTCATCAGAGGATGATTTGGTGCGGGGTAACTTGTTAACCTGGACGTAGTTGGTGGGGAAGATGCCACTCCGGCTGGTCCCTGGGATCCGGCCCTCCAGCCACCTGTCATCCACACGCCTGGTCACACAGATCACCTCGCCCTTAGACAAGAGGGGAGCACAAATATGGTTCATGACATAAGTATCATTCAGATATCAGGTACAGTAGTCATCCAGTGTTTCCCCTTTATCAATTTAGTAGTGGTGGCCTACTGCTGCTGAACTGTTGCCACTGCTGCAATAAATATGTTATAATGTTTTGTATATATACACACAGTGCCTTCGAAAAGTATTCAGACCCGTTGATGATTTCCACATTTTGTTACATTTTAGAATAAGGCTGTAAGGTATTAAATTGTATTTTTCCCTCATCAGTCTACACACAATATTGCATAATGACAAAGCAAAAGCAGGTTTCCATAAGTATTCAGACCATTTACTCAGTACTTTGTTGAAGCACCCCTGGCAGCGGTTACAGCCTCGAGTCTACATAGGGTATGACGCTACAAGCTTGGCACACCTGTCTTTGGGGCGTTTCTCACATTCTTCTCTGCAGATCCTCTCAAGCTCTGTCAGGTTTGATTGGGAGCATTGCTGCACAGCTATTGTCAGGTCTCTCCAGAGAAGTTCGATTGGCTTCAAGTCCGGGCTCTGGCTGGGCCACTCAAGGACATTCAGAGACTTGTCCCAAAGTCACTCCTGCATTGCCTTGGCTGTCTGTTTAGGGTTGTTGTGCTGTTGGAAGGTGAACCTTTGCCCCAGTCAGAGGTCCAGAGTCCTCTGGAGCAGGTTTTCGTCAAGGATCTCTCTACATTGCTCCGTTCATCTTTGCCTCGATCCTGACTAGTCTCCCAGTCCCTGCTGCTGAAAAACATCCCCACAACATGATGCTGCCACCACCACCATGCTTCACCATGGGGATGGTGCAAGGTTTCCTCCAGACGTGACGCTTGGCTTCAGACTAAAGAGCTCAATCTTTGTTTCATCAGACCAGAGAATCTAGTTTCTCATGGTCTGAGTGTCTTTTTGTGCCCTTTGGCAAACTCCAAGCGGGCTGTCATGTGCATTTTACTAAGGAGTGGCTTCCGTCTGGCCACCCTATCATAAAGGCCTGATTGAGGGAGTGCTGCATAGATGGGAGAACCTTCCAGAAAGACAACCATCTCCACAGAGGAACTCTGTCAGAGTGACTATCGGGTTCTTGGTCACCTCCCTGACCAAGGCCCTTCTCCCCCCGACTGTGCCTTGACACGATCCTGTCTCGGAGCTCTACGGACAACTCCTTCGACCTCATACCTTGTTTTTTTTCCCTGACATGCAGTGCCAACTGTGGGACCTTATATAGACAGGCATGTGCCTTTCCAAATCATGTCCAATCAATTGAATTTACCACAGGTGGACTCCAATATAAGTTGTAGAATCAATGAAAACAGGATGGGCCTTTGCTCAACTTCAAGTCTCGTAGCAAAGGGTCTGAATACCTATGTAAACACTGAAAGGCAATAAAAGAATTTGGTGCAAATGTTCAAATAATCTGTTTATTTGTCATTATTGGGTATTATGTGTAGATTGTTGAGAAAAAAATATCAATTTTAGAATAAGGCTGTAACGTAACAAAATGTGGAAAAGTCAAGGGGTCTGAATACTTTCCAAAGGCACTGTATATTTCTGCTGTGACGCACTTTTAAATGGATAGTCATTGGCTCGTTGACTCGAAGTCTATGGGAACCACTACCCTTTCCACCACTGCTGGGGAAGTGGTTTTGTAGGGCAAACTCTGTCAATGTTGCAGGGTCTCTCAGAGAATTTAACCCATGCAATGTGAGAAATACGGTATAGGTACAATACTGGAAATGATTAGATTGGAAATGAGAATCAATGTCCTAAAGAGTACATAGTAGGATGCTCACTTTGCGGAAGGACAGCTCAACAGGCAGGTCTGCATTGAAGGAGAACAGAGCCACTGCCTCTCCATAGTCCAGCACCTGGATGGTTGGAGACTTGATGGGCGTGGGCTTCTCTGTAGGAGGAACAATCTGGGGGCAGAAATGAGAGACGGGTGAGGCTCAGAATGATATGCGGAGAACTTCATATAAGACCCATGCTCAGAAGTTAGATGGATGCACACCAACCTCCACATAGGTTGTGGGGAAGATACCGGCTCTCCCATGATGCTCTCCTTCAAACCAGTTGGTGTCTACCTGCCTGTGGATGTAAACTATGTCCCCCTTCTGTAGAGACAGTTCCCTAGGAAGAGAAAAAAAGGTCAAACTATGGCACGATGGACATCCATTAGATTAAAGGAAGAGGTCTGCTTTTTTGTAATCCTTTGTTACAAGGGTTTGTTTCTAGTAATTCTGTATTAACATTTACGTTATTGGGCTTGCTGAGAAAAATGGTTTCATACAATTACATTTGGCTGCCCTAAATGTGATATAATTACAGTGTGTGCTTCTTTTTACTGACAATATTGTTTAACAGATGTGTGAGAGGGCAAATGGTTTGCAGGCGATCAGTAGGCATTATAACTCACTTGGGTGACTGAGCCTGGAAAGTGAACTTGGCTCGTGCTGCTTTCATCTACATAAACACAAAACAGTTTATCGGCAAGATTGAAAGGAAGTTTGCTTTTCACAAGGGCACAGGCTTCTTTCTCCTTGCAGTTGTTGATAGTCATTGCAAGATCCTAAATCAGGGCAAGTTCAGCTAACAGAAAATAAAACAATACACTACATGGCGGCAGGTAGCCTAGTGGTTAGAGTGTTGGACTTGTAACCGAAAGGTTGCAAGATTGAATCCCCAAGCTGACAAGGTAAAAAATCTGTCATTCTGCCCCTGAACAAGGCAGTAACCCACAGTTTCTAGGCCGTCATTGAAAATAAAAATGTGTTCTTAACAGACTTGCCTAGTTAAATAAAGGTAAATGGCCCTGGATGTCTGAGTCCAGCTCATCCTCAAAACAACTCAGCTCAGAGAGCAGAGACTCCTAGCCAATGCAGCACAGTGGTTGGAAGGAATTAAATCAGCCAAATTATACAAAAGTATGTCGATACCCCTTCAAATTGGTAAATTCAGCAATTTCAGCCAGTCCCGTTGCTGACAAGTGTATAAAAATCGTCCATGCAATCTCCATAGACAAACATTGGCAGTAGAATGGCCCATACTGAAGAGCTCAGTGACTTTCAACATGGCACTGCCACCTTTCCAACAAGTAAGTTTGTGAAATTTCTGCCCTACTAAAGCTGCCCCAGTCAACTGTAAGTGCTGTTATTGTGAAGTGTAAACCTCTAGGAGCAACAACGGCTCAGCCGCGAAGTGGTAGGCCACACAAGATTACAGAACGGGACCTCCGAGTACTGAAGCAAGTAAAAATCGTCTGTCCTCCGTTGCAACACTCACTACTGAATTCCAAACTGCCTCTGGAAGCAACGTCAGTACAATCACTTTTTGTCAGGAGCTTCATGAAGTGGGTTGCCTTGGCCATGGAGCCGCACACAAGCCTAAGATCACCGTGCGCAATGCCAACTGTCGGCTAGAGTTGTGTAAAGCTCGCTGCCATTGGACTCTGGAGCAGTGGAAACACATTCTCTGGAGTGAGGAATCGCACTTCACCATCTGGCAGTCCGATGGACAAATCTGGGTTTGGCGGATGCCAGGAGAACGCTACCTGCCCGAATGCATAGTGCCAACTGTAAAGTTTGGTGGAGGAGGAATAATGGTTTTCATGGTTCGGGCTAGGACCCTTAGTTCCAGTGAAGGGAAATCTTAACGCTACAACATACAATGGCATTCTAGACGATTCTATGCTTCCAACTTTGTGGCAACCATTTGGGGAAGGCCCTTTCCTGTTCCAGCATGACAATTCCCCTGTGCTCAAAGCGACATCCATACAGAAATGGTTTGTCAAGGTCGGTGTGGAAGAATTTGACTGGCCTGCACAGAGCCCTGACCTCAACACCATTGAGCACCTTTGGGATGAATTAGGCCGATCCAGGCCTAATTGCCCAACATCAGTGATGTCACTAATGCTCTTGTGGCTGAGCAAGTCCCCGCAGCAATGTTCCAACATTTAGTGGAAAGCCTTCCCAGAAGAGTGGAGGCTGTTATAGCAGCAAAGGGTGTATTAATGCCCATGATTTTGGAATGAGATGTTCAATGAGCAGGTATCCACATACACTACATGGCCAAAAGTATGTTCATAAATACAGATTCCTGACAGAGCACAAAAGATAAAGCACAAAAGCCTACTGCGAGGAACCTCTCCTCAAAGATAGTCGCTACTTTTTCAAAATGGTCTGACATTGTGTACAACACAGTTACCTATAGAGGTTGGATATCCCAATAACTAAGAAAGAGAAATGCATTTACCTGCTTCTCCAATCTCTTGGGTGGGAACTCCATGGCTTCAGGTGCAGGGGAGAGGCGTTCTACTGTAGAACAGCAACAGGGGTTAGTGACGAAACAAGACAGATGGTATAGGGCATTCCACGGTAACCGAATTGCACTGAGACTTTTTCAAAATGTATGCCAAAAAAAACCATTAATTTAAAAGTTTAACAAACCATATAACTCTATGTACAAGGACTACACTTAACCATTTACACTTAACATTTGACAAATACACATACTGGAAAAACTGTGCAGATACAAAGTTTGGTAACAGAATTTCGGTAAATCTCACTCAGTTATTTATATGACCATGTCTTCCAAAAACTACTGCACATAATTTTGCACATAACAGTAGAGTAGTGTAGAGTTCAATACAGTAAAGTGGAGTATAATTCAGTACATTAGTGCACTCAACTCTAGTTCTCTACTGTGTACTGTACTGAACTCTTCACTCTAGTCTACTCTACAGTACAGTACTGTACTAAACTATACTCTACCTTTCTGTACTAAACTACTCTCTTATTTACTGTACGGTGCTGTGCTGAGTTGTCCAAACTTGTGAAACACAGATGTCTATGATTGGTTCAGATTTGGTCTGGTCCGGACAAAATCTGAACCAATCATGGACATCTATGTTTGGGGCAAATTAAGACAAAAAATGGCATCTGTGGACGTTGAAATCAAGGCCAGGACGGACTGACCAAATTTCAACTACTTTTCAATGTCAATGGGCGTTCAGTGTTGGTCGGTGCTCAGTGGGTGAGTATGCTTGTTACAGTAAATGGAAAGAGAGGGGGCTCATGGGTAGGTGTGAGTAAGACCCGGGAGAGGAGACATCATTGGAGAGAGAGAGAGAGAGAGTTCTGTCACCACCAAATGACAGAAAGACAAAGAAAACAGTTATGAGCTGAACATACCAGAATGCCAGCCGAAGGGAGGACAATAGCAGGTGGCCCAACTGTGGTTTGTGACTATGATTTCCCATTGTAGCCTATTCAAATTGCAGAAATTCCATTACTGATTTTTCAGAAATTATGTTACAGATTTGGTTTTAATCACTTAATTCATAAACAAAATTGATATCAGTAAAAAACACTATAACCAATTGATAGGTCTACCTTTACTTGTTACTTCTGTGAACTTCCATTGTCCTCCCTCCTCATGAGGGAGATAAATTACAAAATATCTTCAAGATTGTGGGTTTTTGGAAAACGGAATTTAAAAGGCACAAGGCAATGTTTTTTAAACTTACAGAAGGCAGAAAAACTTACTATTCTAAACTAATTGTAAGTGTTGGTATTAGTTGGCAGTCGTCTTTACTTCAAAATTGTGTTTTGATGTATATCTAGTACCTTGAAATACTTTTTACTCTTTCACAAGAAATCAAAGCCTTTGCTTATTCCAAATTCTTGGAATGGAAAAAATGTATATATGCCTTCATTTCTCTAGAATATTAACTCTTGGCTTTCATTTCATATCAAATTTGTTTACACAGATCAGGTAACAGACTACAGGAAATCACAAGGAATCAAAAGACTTCAACAATAGTCCCGTATTGAATTACTGTATTCTGTTAGTAGAGGCTGTTTTTCCATGGACTTTTCACTGATTAGACTATATAAAGTACACTACAGTATATACACATTACATTATGTATATTACCCACTTTTAAATTAAGCAATTCATATTACAGAATTCAAGTACATAGCAGTATTATGTCCAACCTACTGTTACTAGTCTTTACAGAACTATTTTACTGAGACTGAATGTTGAGTGTCAAGGATCATATTACCTCTACCTTACCGGATACCCCTAGACCCACTTCAATTTGCTTACCGCCCCAATAGATCCACAGATGACACAATCGCCATCACTCTGCACACTAGCCTATCCGATCTGGACAAGAGGAATACCTATGTAAGAATGCTGTTCATTGACTATAGCTCAGCATTTAACACCATAGTACCCTCCAAGCTCATCATTAAGCTTGAGGCCCTGGATCTGAACCCTGCCCTGGGCAACTGGGTCCTGGACTTCCTGACGGGCCGCCCACAGGTGGTGAAGGTAGGAAACGTCACCTCCACTCCGCTGATCCTCTACACTGGGGCCCCACATGGGTGAGTGCTCAGCCCCCTCGTGTACTCCTTGTTCACCCATGACTGCGTGGCCAAGCACACCTCCAACTCAGTCATCAAGTTTGCAGATAACACAACACTAGTAGGCTTGATTACCAACAATGACAAGACAGCCTACAGGGAGGAGGTGAGGGCTCCGGGAGTGTGGTGCCTGGAAAACAACCTCTCACTCAACGTCAACAATCAAAAGGAGATGATCGTGGACTTCAGGAAACAGCAGAGGGTACACTGTTTTCTATACTATTCTACGGTATCTCACTCACTTAATAATGTTTACATATCTCACATTACTCATCTATATGTATATACTGTATTCTATACCTTAGTCCGTTCCGCTCTGACATCGCTCGTCCATATGTATATACTGTAGTCTTAATTCCTACTTAGATGTGTGTATTGGGTATATGTTTAATTGGTTAGATATTACTTGTTAGAAATTACTCCACTGTCGGAGCTAGAAGCACAAGCATTTCGCTACACCCGCAATAACATCTGCTAATCTCGTGTATGTGACCAATCAAATTTGATTTGAGTGGCGTAGCCATAGCACCACTCTTTCTGAATGCTTGGATCCAGGATCAACTCCTAATCTTACCATGTGTGGGACTGAGGGCTGCCCTCTGAGCAACAGCTGATGTGGGGACAATGGGACAATGGAGAGGTTGCTTTGAATCAGTCAAGGAGCTGGAAAAAAAAAAGATAGCATGTTTACTTTATGACTGTATGCTCCCACAAACTCCTGTCAATGAGATTTTTCCAAATCTTAACAGCCCACATGGTGGAGCTCCACACAATATGAGAGGACAGAGTGCTGTGTGCTGCAGTAGACACATTTGCCATGCAGACTTGGCCTCTGGCCACAGCTGATGGTTTGCATGTAAAGATCAAATAAACATGAAACAGATGCAGAATCAGATGACTCAAGCGTGAGAGAGGAGACTCTGGGGACCTTATGTCTTTGGAAAGAACTTTTAGGCATCATCATAATCACTGACATTATTACCATGTTGAAATGACAGGGAAACTTCATCCAAAACATAACAGCGTGAGCAAATCAGTGTCATTATTAAAACAAACATATCTGAGAAAGTGCATTAGGTCGCTGGGCTAAAACATATGTTTAGCAAACAACAACTAGGAGAAAAACCTTTATTCTGAAGGATATCTTTAGAAAGTCACAAGATTTTATTTTTTTTCCTTTTTAGAAACTGTTTTGTTCCAGGTCACTGTAGAATGGTTATTTCACATGCCCGCAAAAATGTATTGACTGCAATCATTTGAATTGTAGTTTGAGACTTGCTTCATCTGTCTGCACTGGTTATCAAGCCATGGTCTATAGACTCTTCAATGACCAATCTGTCAGTGCACAGACACAGATACAAGCCACTGGGAACAGACGTCAATTCCACGTTGGTTCAGCGTAATTTTTTGAAATGTGGAAACAACGTTGATTCAACTAATGTGTGCCGATTGGGTTTCACCGTTTAGTACCAAGACAACAGCAATCCAAATGGTTGTGAGCAGTCTTGTAGATGCTTCGTCATTGAAAACAGTCATTCAACTGTAATGACCAAGTAAAAGCTTCAATGCCATTGACGTGGATCTTATAGAAACAACAGGTGGATTTGTTACTCATAGACAAGTGGTATGAGGTGTCAGAAATGTGTTGCCTTTGTGGGACAATAAAGTTGTAAAATACTTTCATGGTCTGAAAACAAAGCACAGTTTCTGTCAGAGACCAACTGGCAGATCTTTGCCTCCCCAAAAATATTTCTGGATGAAAAAAAACGAACAAGAATGATTTGAGAGAGGCTAAAATATTTGCGGAGTAAATATCTCCTCTGTTATGAACAGATTTGTCAGAGCAAATTAAATAATAGTGTGTGAATTACATGGTTTTGAGGACACACATCAGTAACTATAGGAGCAGTATACAACAATGAACAGTATAATAACTGTTTCCTGTATCAACAACAATCCCTGCACATATTTCACAACAACAAGTGATACAGCTCAACCAATGACCTACCCTGTACAACTTGAGACATCATTTTACTGTTTGGGATAAAAACCATTGTATGTACAATCACACCAACACACAGAGCCACAACTTTGTGCAGACCTGACCCATAACTCACCTGTTGTCCTGTGTTGTCCCTGTCCCTGCAGCAGTTCCTGGATCAGCATTTCTGGCACCCTGGAAGCAGAAATCACATTAAAGGCTGTTGTTCTCTCTTGAAGGAAATCTCAGATACTTAGACAGAGCAGAGGTGGTGACCACTCCCAAAGGAGCCAGAGGAAGACAGAACTCCCCTGGGTCCTACACTCCTTTGAATACATTGATAAAATTGATAATGGTATTTTTATCTGGGGGGGGCATGTGATTTGAGTCAGACACATCCAAGTGCAAGGCAGGCAGGCATGTCCTGGGGGGTTGAGTAAGGTCACAGGGCAGAGTCAGGGTTGGCATGCAGGGTTGTCTGTCTCAAACAGTTCTCACTAGGGGAGATGCTCCACAGCTGGAAGGGACTATCATCAACAACAGATAGACTAGTCAATTGAAACTAGGTGAAGGTTCTGGTATAGCATTGGGGAAGTCTTATTACTGTATTGCAACAAAGAAAAGTGATGATGCTGTCTGTGGATAAGCCCTGCTTATGATAACATGGATTTATGATATTGACTTATGCATGCAAGTAACCAGACCTCATTGCTAGAGGAGTGAGAGAGGGGTTTACAGGCAGGGTAGCAGGGAGGAGTGTTGCTTCAGCAGAGTCACAAGAAGGGCCTCAGTACCTCACCCCGGCCTCGTCGTGTCTGCTTCTTCTGGGAAAGTCTTCTCTCCAGACCCTGGATATCTGAGTCCAGCTCAGCCTCAAAACAGTTCAGCTCAGAGAGCAGAGACTCCTGGCCAATGCAGCGCAGTGGTTGGAAGGAATTAAAATCAGTCAAATGATACACTATCTATACACAAACGTATGTGGACACCCCTTCAAATTTGTGGATTCGACTATTTTAGCCACACCCGTTGCTGACAGGTGTAAAAACAAATCGAGCACACAGCCATGCAATCTCCATAAACAAACATTGGCCTTACTGAAGAGCTCAGGGACTTTCAGTGTCACTGAGCTCACAGAACGGGACCTCTGAGTGCTGAAGCACGTAGCTCATAATAATAATTTGTCTTCGGTTGCAAACACTCACTACCGAGATCCAAACTGTCTCTGGAAACAACGTCAGAGTCCAACGTCACCATTGGACTCTGGAGCAGTTGAGTGATGAATCACACTTCATCTGGCAGTCCGAGGTACGAACCTGAATTTGGCAGATGCCAGGAGAACGCTACCTGCTCGAATGCGTAGTGCCAAATGTAAAGTTTGGTGGAGGAGGAATAATGGCCTGTGGCTGTTTTTCATGGTTTGGGCTAGGCCCATTTGTTTCAGTGAAGGGAAATCTTAATGCTACAGCCTCCATAATAAGCTGTGGACCAGATCTGGAACTGGGTCAATACGGACCGCAGGTCCCAAAAAAAGTATACAAAAATATATATACAGTACCAGTCAAAAGTTTGGACACACCTACTCATTAATTTTTTATATTTTCTACATTGTAGAATAATAGTGAAGACATCAAAACGATGAAATAACACATGGAATCATGTAGTAACCAACAAAGTGTTTTATACAAATCAAAATATATTTTATATTTGAGATTCTTTAGAGTAGCCACTAATTCCTTGATGACAGCTTTGCACCCTCTTGGCATTCTATCAACAAGCTTCACCTGGAATGATTTTCCAACAGTCTTGAGGGAGTACCCACATATAGTGAGCACTTGTTGGCTTCTTTTCCTTCACTCTGTGGTCCAACTCATCTCAATTGGGTGATTGTGGAGTCCAGGTCATCTGATGCAGCACCATCACTCTCCTTTTTGGTCAAATAGCCCTTACACAGCCTGGAGGTGTGTTGGGTCATTGTCCTGTTGAAAACACATGATAGTGGGACTAAGTGCAAACCAGATGGGATGGCGTATTGCTGCAGAATGCTGTGGTAGCCATGCTGGTTAAGTGTGCCTTGAATTCTAAATAAATCACAGAGTGTCACCAGCAAAGCACCCCCACATCTCCTCCATGCTTCATGTTGGGATCTACACATACAGATATAATCCATTCACCTACTCCGCATCTCAAAAGACACAGCGGTGGAATCAAAATCTCAAATTTGGACTCATCAGACCAAATGACAGATTTCCACCAGTCTAATGTCCATTTCTCATGTTTCTTGGACCAAGCAAGTCTCTTCTTATTGGTGTCCTTTAGTAGTGGTTTCTTTGAAGCAATTCAACCATGAAGGCTTGATTCACACAGTCTCCTCTGAACAGTTGATGTTGATGTGTCTGTTACTTGAACTCCATGAAGCATTTATTTGGGATGCAATCTGAGGTGCAGTTAACTCTGCAGCAGAGGTAACTCTGGGTCTTCCTTTCCTATGGTGGTCTTCATGAGAGCCAATTTCATCATAGCGCTTAATGGTTTTTGTGACTGCACTTGAAGAAACATAAAAAAATAATAATAATAATGTTCCTCATTGACTGACCTTCCTGTCTTAAAGTAATGATGGAATGTCGTTTCTTTTTGCTTATTTGAGCTGTTCTTGCCATATTATGGACTTGGTCTTTTACCAAATAGGTCTATCTTCTGTATACCACCCCTACCTTGTCACAACACTACTGACTTGCTCAAACACATTAAGAAGGAAAGAAATTCCACAAATTAATTTGGCACACCATTTAACAAGGCACACCTGTTAATTGAAATGCATTCCAGGTGACTACTTAATGAAGCTGGTTGTGAGAATTCCAAGAGTGTGTAAAGCTGTCATCAAGGCAAGGTGTGGCTACTTTGAAGAATCTCAAATATAACACTTTTTTGGTTACTACATTATTCCATGTGTGTTATTTCATAGTTGTCTTCACTATTATTCTACAATGTAGAAAATAGTAAAAAAAAATATGAAAATTAGTAGATGTGTCTAAACTTTTGACTGCTACTGTATATATTTTTTAGTCAGTCTGTGTTTCGACCGCTAGTATATAAACACGCATAAGACATGGAAGAATGCATAGAATTGCAGGAAATTAGCTTCAAAACAGCAACAACAAAAACATCTCTGCCCAATGCAAAATGTGTAGTATTGCAAGAAATTAGCTTTACAACTGCAACATTTTCTCTCTGCCAACAAGATGAGTGTGAACAGTTGGGGTCGTATGGGTTGCGAGGTGGGGACCTTTGCCACCTAGGACATTTCTGTGACCGGACCTTCTCAAATAGTACTTGAGTACCCCTGTGCTACAGCATACATTGACATTTCAGATGATTCTGTGCTTCCAACTTTGTGGCAACAGTTTGGGGAAGGCCTTTTCTTGCACAAAGTGAGGTCCATACAGAAATGGTTTGTCGAGATCAGTGTAGAGAAACATGACTGGCCTGCACAGAGCCCTGACCTCAAATTGGAAGGACGACTGTGAGCCAGGCCTAATGGCCCAACATCAGTGCCTGACCTCACTAATGCTCTTGTGGCTGAATGGAAGTAAGTCCCTGCAGCAATGTTCCAACATCTAGTGGAAAGCCTTCGCAGAAGGATGGAAGCTGTTATAGCAGCAAAGGGGAACCACCTCCATATTAATGCACATGATTTTGGAATGATAAGTTCGACGAGCAGGTGTCCACATACGTTTGGTCATGTAGTGTACCACTGAATACAGTAATTCTCCAAAACATTGTTGTCTCCATAGTTGTATAATCCTGGTAAGATTCTTTCCTTATTCTTTGCTAGCTCATTAAAACAATCATTGCACTTGGCCATCAAGGTCAAGGTTATGACAGCTATCATATCACTGTGAGCACTCACCTCGAAGGCGGATGGCTTAGACGGCTTCTCTATGGGGGACCAGGGTTCCTCTGTGGGTCTGTGCTGGGGCGGCTGCTGGGACGGCTGTAGTGGATGCGGCTGGGGCTTCTGCACCGGCTGACCCTGAGGCTGGGAAACAAATATAAAGACTTTGAACACACAGTCAGACAGGGAGAACATAGATTTGGTCAGTTGGTTATAGTAGACGTATCAAACAGTAAACGACTGTAGAGGTTGCATCCTTATAGGTTACTTATAGCCCTAGCATTTCATCCAACTGGGTCAATTCGTTTACACTTCATCCACAATTTAATAGCCAGATGAAACAGAACTCATTCCCTCATTAAGAAGACATACTGTTTGTCCCAGTTACTGACACCAGAAAGAATTGCATCAAGCTACACTCTTTCAAAAACCTTCAACTTCCTAACTCTTTTTCATGTTCCTTGAAATACCTTGGCAGAGTGAGATCCAGTTATAGCCAAAGTATTCTCTCAGACAGTAGTCATCACCGGAATCACAGGCCATGATGTCACTTAGGAGTGTAGCAATTGATATGGTCTGTGTTCTCTGATTGTGTGATTCTCTGTACACAGGCAGGCCTGGTCTAAGGAGAGAAGTTGCTGGAGGTAGAAGATGTACCTAACCACAGATCTAGGATCACATTACACTACTGTACCGCCACTCTTAACTTTAACCATTAGGGGGTTAAAAATAGGCCGTGGCTGCGGAACCATAGATAAGCGCCCTGTTCTGAAGACAAAGAAATTCTCCGGTTGGAACATTATTGAAGATTTATGATAAAAGCATCCTAAAGATTGATTCTATACATTGTTTGACATGTTTCTACAAACTGTAATATTACTTTTCTTCTGAACTTTCGCCTGGACCTGCCAGCGCATTGTGAGTTTGGATTTGTGAACTGAACGCGCTAACAAAAAGTATTTGTATTTGGACATAAATGATGGACTTTATCGAACAAATCAAGCATTTATTGTGGAACTGGGATTCCTGGGAGTGCATTCTGATGAAGATCATCAAAGGTAAGTGAATATTTATAACGCTATTTCTGACTTCTGTTGACTCCAACATGGCGGATATCTGTATGGCTTGATTTGTTGTCTGAGCGCCGTACCTAGATTATTGCATGGTGTGCTTTTTCCGTAAAGTTTTTTTGAAATCTGACACAGCGGTTGCATTAAGGAGAAGAATATATCTAATTCTGTGCATAACCCTTGTTTATGATTACTATTTCTGTAAATTGATGTGGCTCTCTGCAAAATCACCGGATGTTTTGGAAGCGCCAATGTAAACTGAGATTTTTTGATATAAATATGCACTTTATCGAACAAAACATACATGTATTGTATAGCATGAAGTCCTATGAGTGTCATCTGATGAAGATCAAAGGTTAGTGATTAATTTCTCTATTTGTGCTTTTTGTGACTCATCTCTTTGGCTGGAAAAATGGCTGTGTTTTTCTGTGACTAGGTGCTGACCTAACAATCGTTTGGTGTGCTTTCGCTGTAAAGCCTTTTTGAAATTGGACACTGTGGTGGGATTAACAACAAGTTTCTTTAAAATGGTGTAAAATACTTCTATGTTTGAGGTATTTTAATTATGAGATTTCTGTTGTTTTTAATTTGGCACCCTGCACTTTCACTGGCTGTTGTTGTAAGCCATAAGAAGTTAACTGTAGCATACCTGTGGTTTGTTTCAATCAAAGTACATCTTTTTTTGGTCGACACTATTGAGTTGTGGCTGCATGAAATAAAAACAAGCACCTTTTGCCAGAGTAGCTTCGGGACCTTTAAGCTCAGAAAAAGAAAATAAAAAAACCCGGGTCCAGAAAAAATATCTGACCCTGTATCAGTGAGTTGACTTTTATCTAATCTAGAGGAATCCAAGCTATGACCTCCTGAGGAAATGCAATAAGCCTCCACGCTGTGAAGCATTACACACCACAAGAGGTTAACAGGCATAATCAGTATCACAAGACGCCTGGCCCCGTGGGGGACTCTGTGGCAGATTGGAAACAAAGCTTTATTTTCTTCCCATTATGAGACGCCGGGCTCAATTTGCACCAGATCTGGGACGTGGTGACAAGAGCCATTCAAAACTTCAGCCCAGACAAGGGAACACATGCATCACAAACAGCAATACTAACACTGTTGACCACCCGGTAGTTCACGGCAGTTCATGGTAAACAAACACTTTCTTCATGTTATTTTGCTTGTTCCAAAAAAATTCTCGCAATTAAGAAGGAAACCGGAAATACACCTGGTGTGGGTGTGCCATTGTACCAGTGACCGCATTAACAAGTTCCTGAATACCTGGCGTGAGATGCTTGATTGATTGAATTCATTAGATCATTAAAAGTCGTAGCTTGAGACAACATTACATACATTAAAAATGAACATAAAAACGCCTGGAGTCTTATTTTCATTGTGCTTTCAGCTGAGAGGCATTCCAGGGTATTGACACAAACTAATCCTCATAGGAAAAAGATTAGGTGAACGCTGTCACAAGTAGCTCTTGAGGGCAGCCCACCCCCACACTAGTGAATACAGCACATAGTTCTGAGGCTAAGCCACAACTCTTTTGAAAACTTCAAAACTTCAATGAAAAACAAGTTGTTTTACAATCAGCAATTTTGAATCTAACTTCAAGAAAATATGTGCAACAGTGCTACCGTTCAGCAGAAACACTATGTCCAGGTGCCATCTAAATTCCAGTGTGTAGTAATGCTGCATGTTAAATTAAAAAGGGTGTGAGGCTTTACCTGACTCTGGACCTCTGATGTGGTGCTCTGTCCAGGCTCAAAGTCAAATATGCTCCTGGGCTGTGGAGGGTGCCCCCATCGGTCTGAAAGCGTATCTTTAACCCCCAGCTCACTCCTGAAACACAATCCCCAACATACACGCAAACAACTTAAATCATGGATTCATTGTCAGTGCCTGTAGGAACAGATCCAAACTTGTCTATCCGGCACTTGTTTTCATCTCTCCCCCAACTCCTTGCATTTGGACTGGGTTAGAATTCACACATATAGCCATTCACCCAAGTTGCATGTACCTCGTGTTTCACAATGACTGATCACATGCATCTGGTGTGCTGTGAACTTAGTCATGGTTATACAGTAGTAGAAACAAACACATCTTAACATTCTCAACAGGAATTCTACTGTTGTTTTAAATAAGGAGGTTGAACATGAACTCGCACAGTCGCCTTCATCAGTCTCTCAGTCTCACCAGTCAGGGAGGGCTCCATAATTGTCCATATGGGTCAGAGTCTCCTGCCCACTGGCTGAGTCAGCAGCGAGGGCCCGGCTCCCTTAAGATCAGTAGAAATGAGTGTTAGGAATACTGGTCATCTAAATAGAGTAGATTTGTTACAGTTCAGAACATGAAACCTGATATTTCCTCTGCACTCACTTTCAGCAGACCATCGCTCAGAGTCCTCGTCAGTTTCTATCAAAAGGGCAAAGACAGCAAAGAGAAACAGGGATTTAGATAACAGTAATCATAGTAAGACCTCCCCCCATTGAGAGGAGGTCTGTAACATGTACGCTGGGAGTCGGGAAACAAGTTCAGGGAGTGACCTTTAATAATAAATAACATAAGGAACAAACAAGAAACATGAGTAGCGTACAGACATGAAACACAGAACAGAAACAATAATATATATTTAACCTTTATGTAACTAGGCAAGCCAGTTAGGAACAAATTCTTATTTACAATGACGGCCTACACCGGCCAAACCTGGGCGACGCTGGGTCAATTGTGCTGCGCCCTATGGGACTCCCAATCACAGCCGGTTGTGATACAGCCTAGATTCAAACCAGGGTGTCTGCAGTGACGCCTCTACCACTGAAATGCAGTGCCTTAGACTGCTGCGCCACTCGGGAGCCCCAAATAACGCCTAGAGAAAGAACCAAAAAGAGAGACATACAGTGGGGAGAACAAGTATTTGATACACTGCCAATTTTGCAGGTTTTCCTACTTACAAAGCATGTAGAGGTCTGTAATTTTTTATCATAGGTACACTTCAACTGTGAGAAGGGAATCTAAAACAAAAATCCAGAAAATCACACTATGATTTTTAAGTAATGAATTTGCATTTTATTGCATGACATAAGTATTTGATACATCAGAAAAGCAGAACTTAATATTTGGTACAGAAACCTGTGTTTGCAATTACAGAGATCATACGTTTCCTTTAGTTCTTGACCAGGTTTGTACACACTGCAGCAGGGATTTTGGCCCACTCCTCCATACCATTCAGGTTTCGGGGCTGTCGCTGGGCAATGCGGACTTTCAGCTCCCTCCAAAGATTTTCTATTGGTTAGAGGTCTGGAGACTGGCTAGGCCACTCCAGGACCTTGAGATGCTTCTTACGGAGCCATTCCTTAGTTGCCCTGGAAGACCCAGCCATGACCCATCTTCAATACTCTTACTGAGGGAAGGAGGTTGTTGGCCAAGATCTCGCAATACATGGGCCCCATCCATCCTCCCCTCAATACGATGCAGTCATCCTTTCCCCTTTGCAGAAAAGCATCCCCAAAGAATGATATTTCCACCTCCATGCTTCACGGTTGGGATGGTGTTCTTGGGGTTGTACTCATCCTTCTTCTTCCTCCAAACACGGCGAGTGGAGTTTAGACCAAAAAGCTCTATTTCTGTCTCATCAGACCACATGACCTTCTCCCATTCCTCCTCTGGATCATCCAGATGGTCATTGGGAAACTTCAGACGGGCCTGGACATGTGCCGGCTTGAGCAGGGGGACCTTGCGTGCGCTGCAGGATTTTAATCCATGATGGCGTAGTGTGTTACTAATGGTTTCCTTTGAGACTGTGGTCCCAACTCTCTTCAGGTCATTGACCAGGTCCTGCCGTGTAGTTCTGGGCTGATCCCTCACCTTCCTCATGATCATTGATGCCCCACGAGGTCAAATCTTGCATGGAGCCCCAGACTGAGGGTGATTGACCGTCATCTTGAACTTCTTCCATTTTCTAATATTGCGCCAACAGTTGTTGCCTTCTCACCAAGCTGCTTGCCTATTGTCCTGTAGCCCATCCCAGCCTTGTGCAGGTCTACAATTCTATCCCTGATGTCCTTACACAGCACTCTGGTCTTGGCCATTGTGGAGAGGTTGGAGTCTGTTTGATTGAGTGTGTGGACAGGTGTCTTTTATACAGGTAACGAGTTCAAACAGGTGCAGTTAATACAGGTAATGAGTGGAGAACAGGAGGGCTTCTTAAGGAAAAATAACAGGTCTGTGAGAGCCGGAATTCTTACTGGTTGGTAGGTGATCAAATACTTATGTCAAGCAATAAAATGCAAATTAATTTCTTAAAAATCATACAATGTGATTTTCTGGACTTTTGTTTTATATTCCGTCTCTCACAGTTGAAGTGTACCTATGATAAAACATTACAGACCTCTACATGCTTTGTAAGTAGGAAAGCAGGGGAAGCTGACGAACCGGCCAGGGGAAGCTGACGAACCGGCCAGGGGAAGCTGACGAACCGGCCCGAGGGAAGCTGACGAGCAGGGCCGAGGCGCGGGAAGCTGACGACCTGGCCCGAGGCGGGGGAGCCCGACGTGACGAACCGGCCCGAGGCCGGGGGAGCCCGACGTGACGAACCGGCCCGAGGCCGGGGGAGCCCGACGTGACGAACCGGCCCGAGGCGGGGGAGCCCGACGTGACGAACCGGCCCGAGGCGGGGGAGCCCGACGTGACGAACCGGCCCGAGGCGGGGGAGCCCGACGAGACGAACCGGCCCGAGGCGGGGGAGCCCGGCGTGACGAACCGGCCCGAGGCGGGGGAGCCCGGCGTGACGAACCGGCCCGAGGCGGGGGAGCCCGGCGTGACGAACCGGCCCGAGGCGGGGGAGCCCGGCGTGACGAACCGGCCCGAGGCGGGGGAGCCCGACGAACCGGCCCGAGGCGGGGGAGCCCGACAAACCGGCCCGAGGCGGGGGAGCCCGACAAACCGGCCCGAGGCGGGGGAGCCCGACAAACCGGCCCGAGGCGGGGGAGCCCGACAAACCGGCCCGAGGCGGGGGAGCCCGACAAACCGGCCCGAGGCGGGGGAGCCCGACAAACCGGCCTGGAGAGTGGTGACACCTGAGAATCAGTTTTAAACCAAGATCCATCCTGGAAAATTCCGGTCATCTCACCCTGAGTATCACCAAGCATACACATAACCATGAATAGACTACTGATATACAACTGGAGATAAGGACTGGTATAAAGGAATAGACTACTGATATACAACTGGAGATAAGGACCGGTATAAAGGAATAGACTACTGATATACAACTGGAGATGAGGACCAGTATGAAAGATGTAGGATGGAGTTAGATATGTAGAGGAGTTGGAATGACTGGGTATAGATATCAAAATGGCTTGAGCGTTCTCTCCTCTCCTTGGAATAATCTGCAACCTGGATCAGCTTTCTGGAGGCTGACATTGAGCGTTCTCTCCTCTCCTTGGAATAATCTGCACCCTGGATCAGCTTTCTGGAGGCTGACATTGAGCGTTCTCTCCTCTCATTGGAATAATCTGCACCCTGGACCAGCTTTCTGGAGGCTGACATTGAGCGTTCTCTCCTCTCCTTGGAATAATCTGCACCCTGGATCAGCTTTCTGGAGGCTGACATTGACAGAAAGGAATTGTCTGTGTGGGCAGGTGTGTGTGAGAGCAGGGGCGAGGGAGGAGGGGTCATACCTTCTGGCTTCTTGTGGATCTGTCTGAACATGCTCCTGTACCAGTCTTTGGGCTGGTTCACACTCTGGTGTGAGAAAAGGGAAAATGACAAAAACATGTTTGTAGACATAGAAGTTTGTAGACTCAGAAGTTTCAGAGTACATAAATTAGAACATTTTGGCTCCACATAAATGACAACTAGGAGCAGACCAAGGTGTTTTTTCTGTGTGAGTGACCAATTTAGGATAAACTCTGGGCCCTAGGACCATATGTGTATAGTGACTCTTGAGCTCCACTGATGTGTATCTTACTGATCTGGAGGCGATGGGCATCCCTGTCTCATCCACTGGGCCGATCCCAGAGAATTTGATAAGGCGCTCCTCCCTTGTAGCAGCCCTCCGCGGCAGAGTGGAAGAGCCCCTGGTCTGGACTCCATTAGACAGACCCCCTGTTACAGAGAGAGAGGACAGCACAGGTCTGTTATCAAAGGCAGTTTAAACTGTCCTCATTCTTCTTCTACATTTCAGCTGAGTAACAGTATGAACATTCAAGCTGCCTTCACCATCATTGCCACTGGGTGGCCATAGAGTGCCACTGTGAAATGGAGTTTGATTTAATTTATGAAACACTTTTGTTAATTGTGTGGTTAATATCCTACATCATATCATTTATTTTAGGGTGATAATAACATGATTGTAAAGACTTGATTGAAGCTGGTTATAAAAAAGATCTGTCCTTCAGTGGTACATAAAGCTTTGACACATGAACAAATATTTTAGCACAAGATTCAACCCATGCTCTACTTGGCCTAAACACTGGGAAGAGACTACATCACATACAGTATTAGTCATGTCTACCTTGAGGGTACTACTTTATATTTTCCATATACAAAAATATTGTATTGTCACACCCTGACCTTTTATTATCTAATTTGGTTAGGTTGGGGTGTGACTAGGGTGGGTACTCTAGTTTTTCTATTTCTATGTTGGCCTGGTATGGTTCCCAATCAGAGGCAGCTGTCTATCGTTGTCTCTGATTGGGGATCATATTAAGGCAGCATTTTCCCCACTGGGTTTTTGTAAGATCTTGTTTTTTGGTTAGTTGCCTGTGAGCACGCCATTAGCTTCACGTTTCGTTTGCTGTTTATATTTTTTGTGAGTTTCATTCTGAATAAACATGTGGAACTCTACGTATGTTGCGCCTTGGTCAGTTAATTCCACAAACGATCGTGACATGTATTTTCAGCATTTTGAAGCTGGTGTACAATACCGAAAGTAAACGACTCAAAAACATAAGTTAATAACTGGAAGCATAGAAAAAGCACACATAGAACCAATCTACCGCTTCTTAGACTTGCTTTCAATGAGAATGACAGATTTATAACAAACCATTTCTTTGTGAATTTGGTCGGTTTGCCCAAAAAGTTACATATTGCAGCTTTACATTTTTAGGGATAGGGGGCAGCATTTTCACTTTGGATGAATTGCGTGCCCATAGTGAACTGCCTCCTATTCTGTCCCAGATGCTAATATATGCATATTATTATTACTATTGGATAGAAAACACTCTGACGTTTCTAAAACTGTTTGAATTATGTCTGTGAGTATAACAGAACTCATATGGCAGGCAAACTTCCAAACAGGAAGTGGAAATTCTGGGGCTGGTTGATTTTCAACTCATCGCCTATTCACATCCCAGTAAGATATGGATCTGTTCGCACTTCCCAAGCCTTCCACTAGATGGCAACAGTCAGTAGAACGTGGAATGAAGCCTCTAGTGTGTGGGGCCGGATGGCAGCTATTTGAGTCAGTGGTCTGGGAGAATGCCAGTTCCTGGTCAGGCACATTTCTCATGATATACGTTCCATTACTCTGTAGACAAAAACGAATGCTCAGGTTGGAATGTTATTGGATATATACACAGCTCCAAAAAATAATAGAGAACACTAAAATAACACATCCTAGATCTGAATGAATGAAATATTATTATTAAATACTTGTTTCTTTACATAGTTGAATGTGCTGACAACAAAATCACACAGAAATTATCAATGGAAATCAAATGTATCAACCCATGGAGGTCTGGATTTGGAGTCACACTCAAAGTTAAAGTGGAAAACCACACTGCAGGCTGATCCAACTTTGATGTAATGTCCTTAAAACAAGTCAAAATGAGGCTCAGTAGTGTGTGTGGCCTCCACGTGCCTGAATGACCTCCCTACAACGCCTGGGCATGCTGCTGATGAGGTGGCGGAGGTCTCATGAGGGATCTCCTCCCAGACCTGGACTAAAGCATCCGCCAACTCCTGGACAGTCTGTGGTGCAACGTGGCGTTGGTGGATGGAGCGAGACATGATGTCCCAGATGTGCTCAATTGGATTCAGGTCTGGGGAACGGGTGGGCCAGTCCATGGCATCAATGCCTTCCTCTTGCAGGAACTGCTGACACACTCCAGCCACATGAGGTCTAGCATTGTCTTGCATTAGGAGAAACCCAGGGCCAACCGCACCAGCATATGGTCTCACAAGGGGTCTGAGGATCTCATCTCGGTACCTAATGGCAGTCAGGCTACCTCTGGCGAGCACATGGAGGGCTGTGCGGCCCCCAAAGAAATGCCACCCCACACCATGACTGACCCACCGCCAAACCAGTCATGCTGGAGGATGTTGCAGGCAGCAGAACGTTCTCCACGGCGTCTCCAGACTCTGTCATGTCTGTCACGTGCTCAGTGTGAACCTGCTTTCATCTGTGAAGAGCACAGGGCGCCAGTGGCGAATTTGCCAATCTTGGTGTTCTCTGGCAAATGCCAAACGTCCTGCACGGTGTTGGGCTGTAAAGCACAACCCCCACCTGTGGACATCGGGCCCTCATACCACCCTCATGGAGTCTGTTTCTGACCGTTTGAGCAGACACATGCACATTTGTGGCCTGCTGGAGGTCATTTAGCAGGTTTCTGGCAGTGCATGTATTGTGTAACATGATGTCCTATGAGTGCCATCTGATGAAGATAATCAAAGGTTAGTGATTAATTGTATCTCTATTTCTGCTTTTGTGACTATCTTTGGCTGGGAAAAATGGCTGTGTGTTGTTTTGGATTTGGTGGTGATCTAACAAATATATGTTGTGTTTTCGCTGTAAAACATTTTAAAAATTGGACATGATGGGTAGATTAACAAGATGTTTAGCTTTCATTTGCTGTATTAGTCCAATACAGCAAATGAAAGCTAAACATCTTGTTAATCTACCCATCATGTCCAATTTTTAAAATTGAAAAGGCAACGCGGGAAATTCCAAAATATTTTTTTGAAATATTTAACTTTCACACATTAACAAGTCCTGTTGGGGGGGGGGGGGGGGGCAGGTTAAACATAATACATATTTAAATCAAACTCAAACTGTGATGCTCTATATTATAATTTCAAGACAATTCTAATCTTACCATTTGATTGAGCAGGGCCATAGTATGATCCAAAACGAAGGGGGTCAGTAAGAGGGCCACTCCCATTGACCTCGGAGACCTAGGATGGAAACCCAGTCAGTCCAATATTAGCATTAGTTGGAGAGCATTTGACTGAGTATTGTCGCAGTCAAATGGAAAATGAACAACTTAGTGTGTAGTGCAGGATACATTAGCATATATTGCATTATCCAACACAAAGACAGGACCACTATCATTATCCAGTACATTCCATTCCAGTGGCATAACATTGAACCTGTGATACTAGACAATTCCACAGGGTGAAGCAGCTGTCTGATGAATATGACATGTGGTCTCTAACCCTAACCCAACCAGTAACCTCAGACAAACGGCTGTTATCATTGCAGTGCTACAATAACCAGTTGTATCTCCTTGAGAGTGTTGCTTACCTTAATTTGCTCCACAGGTGGCAGTCTTGTGGAACGGAAGGGGCTGAGAGGGGGGGTGGGGAGCTCCGGGAAGATGACCACCACCTCCTGGGTTAGGTCTGGAGGGGACAGGTGATGCTGCTGATTGGAGGAGGGACCATCATCAGAGAAGACGATACAAGAGCCATTCAGATGGTCCCGGACTTCCACACGATGCTACAGGAGAGACAGTAGAACACTATATCTAAATACAGCCATGTCATGTTGAGATGATCACTTCACCCTTCTGTCTCTCTGTGAATGTTTATGTTCATTTGTCTGTCTGTCTCTCTCTCTCTCTCTCCTGGTGAAAAGGCCTCGAATTTAACTAAAGCAGAGTAGCAGAAGGAAGTGCTGTTCCATCCACTTCATCATCTTCCTTGCAGAGGCTGGAGAAAAGGCCCATTCAGGACCTAAATCAGGGGGCTGAAATAGGAGAGGCACATTATAAACCCATTAACCATCCATTCAGCTGGGCTGCGTATTCTCCAACCAGGGGGCGTGGCCCAGGCCGAGGGGGTTGGAAAGGGGTTGCTGATGTTGACCACAGTGAAAGTGCACCACCGTTAGCGATGCTCCCAAAGCCCTTCCCTGCTCTCTTCCTTTCCGTAGCGGGTCCGCCCCCCCTTGCTGCCCCAAACCACCCATCCTATCCAACTCCTGCGTGTTTGAATGCATAAGGGGGGCATTTGAGCTCTCCAGTGTGGACTCTGGGGGTCATGGGAAGTTCCTGCGCCTCTTACACAGGGTGAAACTGTATCTAGTTAAATCAGAGAGATGCCATTGTGGAGCCAGGACTGGGGCATTTTCATGGAAATTCTAGCCCGTCCATAAATAGCTGTTATTTTCATTCTACCTTGTACGTGTTAGTGTTTTTCCTTGTTGTTTAGCATATTTAAAAAGGCCTCCCTCTGTCTGCTGTTCATGCCAACTCTGCCAAGGCAGACTTCAAAGATAAGAATTATTGGCTCTGACAGAGCAAATATTTTTCTTTTTAACTTCTCTAGCAAACCTTCAATGCTTTGAGTCTGCCTGAATATATTATTTCATAGAATTCAGATCTACTAAGGATCTAGCGCTCTTCCTGTGTGTCTTACATTATAAATTATTTGTGAGTTAGGGAGCATGCCAAAATGCCTGTACCTGAGACTTCATGTCATCTGTTGTGGTCCTGGATAGTCTCTGATGTCCAAATCTTTGTGCAGATGCCAAAGTATCCAACTGAGATAAACAAAACACACATAAAAGGTTAGATCATGACCAATAATTGATGTCATGCTTACTCACTCACACACAGAGAACAATCACATCACACCACGGCAGCATATTCTCTTACACCCCCAAAGGAGACAAAGAGATTCATAGTCAATTCCCTCTTAATCCAGAGACAATTGCATTATGCCTCTGAGCTGGGTCACGTCAAAGTATTGAAGACCGATAAGGAACTGACCAAAAAGCTCAGGAGATGCAATAATGAAAGCAACTTAGAATGTCATTCAACCAGGGGAATCCAGGTGAAAGCTATGATCCCTTATTGATGTCACCTGTTAAGTCTACTTCAATCAGTGTAGATGAAGGGAAGGAGACAGGTTAAATAAGGATTTTGAATACTTGAGACAAATAAGACATGGATTATGTGAATGGGCAAGACAAAAGATTGAAGTGCTTTTGAACGGCGTATGGTAGTATGTACCAGGTGTACCGGTATTGTAAGGACCGACGCCGGAGATGAGAAGCAGATACGGGGAGTCAACATTTAATAAGGAACAGACATGAAACAAGACAGGCACAGCGTCAGCACCCGGGCAAAACAACAACATTTGACAATCAATGCAGCAGCGGGGGAAGGAGATGGGGAACTGACAAATATAGGGGAGGTAATAAACAGGTGATTAAGTCCAGGTGAGTCCAATAATACGCTGATGATGCGCGTGACGGGGAAAGGCAGGTGTGCGTACTGATGGTGGCAGGAGTGCGTAATGCTGGGGAGCCTGGCACCCTCGAGCGCCAGGGGGGAGGAGTGGGAGCAGGCGTGACAGGTATGAGTGTGTCAAGAACTGCAATGCTGCTGGGTTTTTCACGCTCAACAGTTTCCCATGTGTATCGAGAATGGTCCACCACCCAAAGGACATCCAGCCTACTTGACACAACTGGGAGAAGCGTTGAAGTCAACATGGGCCAGCATCCCTGTGGAACGCTTTCAACACCTTGTAGAGTCCATGCCCTGATGAATTTAGGCTGTTCTGAGGGCAAAAGGGAGTGCAACTCAGTATTAGGAAGGTGTTCCTAATATTTTTAGCACAGTGTATTTCCAGCAACAAACAGCTTTTCCACTTTCACAACAGTTATTGGTTAATTCGTTATGCATGCTGAGAATCACTCCCAGAGATCTGAACCTTGATACACTTCCCGGCAGAAGAGCACAGAAAGATGAGTGAACTCATTCCAGATGAAAATAGCATTACTGTCTAGAAAACGTTGCATGGAAGATTTAACATTTCATCTCTAAGTCATTAGTCATCTGCCGAACAACCTTTTCTGCCATAAATCAAAACTGTCCTGAGCAGAGTTGACTGAGATTCCATAAACCCATTGTCCACACATTCTGAAAGTGGAAAGTTTGTGTTATCCTCCTTTCCCTGTTACCACAGCAGAGGCCATTCAAAACAATCACAATGAGTCACAAGTCTCCCTAAACTCTTCCATAACATAAAGCAAAGAGATATGTGAGAATGGACAGTGTAGAGAAAGTGAACTATGTCAGACTGAAGTCAGGTCCTAATCACCGGCACCTTGGAAAATCCTATTAGGAGAGCTGTTTCTACATGAAGGAGATGGGGACTCTCGTTGGAGGCACCTCTCCTCTACAGTGGCTCAAAACATAATAACAGAGTTGGCATGGAAACTCAAGACCTGAAAACCTCTACAATTGATACTATGGGACTTGAGAATTGATACATGATTCTAAAGGTGAACATTCTCCAATTTGGGCCTTGGCCAGGTAAGGTTGAGAGCTGTCCAACAGTATTTGGGTTGATTGGTTTTCCATGTGGCCCATGTAACTGAACATTAGAGACTGTAATCATTATGGTCAGTGTTCAAAGACAGATATATGCACTCTGTGTGTAAACAGTAGTACAACACAGGAACCAATGTAGCAGAGAGAGCCAAGCAGTGTTCCTGGTTCCAAACAATGATGTCACTCTCTGACTCCTCACTTCCGGATAAACCAGATTACATAAGAGGGAAAATAAGGGGATCCTTATCTATGATGTTTATGTGAGGGACACTGTACCAGTATATCAAATTTTCCAACAGTGTTAACTAGTCCGGCCTTCTGGTTGTTGTATCTGTGGTATTTCAACATAAATACTCACACTTCCAATGGCCTTTAGGGCAGGCAGCATTATAGATGTTTGACATCATGTTGGTTTCTCGAAACTCTGTGGTCATTATGACCCTCAGGGCTGGTTCTTTGTGATGCTCTGTGTTTTGACATTCACTCCGAGATCCCATCTCTCAGATGCATTGACATTTTAGACAAACAGCCATTCCACACAGGAGGACTGTTTAATCTAATATTCCAAAATGGCAAACAACTGAGCTCCTTTTTGTTCCAAACACTGCTGCCATTCAGGTCTTAACGTCAATCGCTGGAGTAATAGGGCTGTCTTTTGTTTCTTCTTTTCATGTATAAATATTAAAAATTGTGTTATCGCAGGAGAGACATACTGTATCTAATCATGATCAATTAAGAGTGGGATCAACTGTAACGATCGTTGTGCTCCTCGGATGAGGAATAGGAAGGATCAGACCAAAACGCAGCGTGGCAAGTGTCCATGCGAATTTTAATAAATAAACTGAACACTGCAATAACCAACAAACAACAAAGATAGAGCGTGAATGAAATGAAACAGTTCTGTAAGGTGAAGACACAGAAAACAACTACCCACAAACACAGGTGGGAACAGGCTACCTAAGTATGGTTCTCAATCAGAGACAACGATAGACTGATTGGGAACCATACCAGGCCAAACACAGAAATACAAAACATAGAACAAAACAGAATTCTCACCCCAACTCACGCCCTGACCAAACCAAAAATAGAGACATAACAAAGGAACAAAGGTCAGGACGTGACATCAACATGCAAACTGTTTTGTGACAGACTTGGAAAGAAAACAGTTGAAGGCAAACATCCTCTCAGTTCACAAACAAACACCACTACAATATCTACTCTGAGGGAGGGATCAAGTCAAACAGCCACTGTGGCACACCCACCACCACTGGATACCGCATAGGCACAAGTAACTCATGCACTGCAAAAATGCATGCTTTTATTAGAAAAGTCTCATTTAAAGATATTCTCCGGTACTTTTGCATACTTTTTAGCCAGTAGTTCTGAAAGTAGCACTTACAAACCAAAAGTGGTCCCCGAAAACTGCGTACTATGTCACATATGTGCAGATATGTGCACCACGTCATTGATCTCTTGCTCTCTCTGCTGTGTCCACTGAGACGTTGGGCCTGCCCTGCAACCTCATTGGATGCTGCTGGGAAAGCCTCTTGCTAGCTGTCACTCAAATGCGAGGGGATGAAGCTCATTAGCTAGAACTCGCATTGTTAGGGAGCTGGCCCACGTGAGGGCAAATGTAGGGAAAATGGCATGGCACAGTTTCAGCTATCGCTTTCAAACTAGGGATTTCATGGCTTTTTGAGGTAAAACAGTAATTCTGCTCATAGATTATGCATATATATATACCACCCCCCACTGCGACCTGTACGCTCACGTTGGCTGGCCCTCGCTTCATACTCGTCGCCAAATCCACTGGCTCCAGGTCATCTACAAGTCTTTGCTAGGTAAAGCCCTACCTTATCTCAGTTCACTGGTCACCATAGCAGCGCCCATCCGCAGCACGCGCTCCAGCAGGTATATTTCACTGGTCAAGTCACCCCCAAAGCCAATTCCTCCTTTGTTCGCCTTTCCTTCCAGTTCTCTGCTGCCAATGACTGGAACGAACTGCAAAAATCACTGAAGCTGTAGACTCATGTCTCCCTCACTAACTTCAAGCACCAGCCTACAGAGCAGCTCACAGATCATTGCACCTGTACATAGCCCATCTGTAAATGGCCCATCCAACTACCTCATTCCCATACTGTATTTATTTATTTATTTTTGCTCCTTTGCATCCCAGTATCTCTACTTGCACATCTATCACTCCAGTGTTTAATTGCTATTTTGTAATTACCTCTCCACTATGGCCTATTTTATTGCCTTACCTCCCTTATCTTACCTCATTTGCATACACTGTATATATACTTTTCCTACTATATTGTTGACTGTATGTTTGTTTATTCCATGTGTAACTCTGTGTTGTTGTATGTGTCGAACTGCTTTGCTTTATCTTGGCCAGGTCTCAGTTGTATATGAAAACTTGTTCTCAACTAGCCTACCTGGTCAAATAAAGGTAAAATAAAAAACTAAATATAACCTACACATTGACACATCCAGCCCAAAGCAGAAGGTTTAGAAAATACTTTCTTAGTTGCCAAAATACCAGAGCAAAAACTGGTTGAATCAACATTGTTTCCACATAATCTCAACCAAAAGAATCAGTGAAAACATTGTATCACTGTGGAAAACTGATTGGATTAGCGAAAAGTCTTAAATTTAAAGGCATTTCATCTTTTGTTCACCTAACTTTTTTTCCTGTTGAATTCGCATTAGTTGGAATTCACATTAGTTGTAAATGAAAACTAGACGTTGAACTGACGTCTGAATCCAGTGTGGCATGTCTTTTTAGTATCTTTGGCAACGCAACATTAACATTTAAAATAAAAACCGTAGCTAAAAGTATCTCCACCGTATTCTTTTCTCTGTGTCTGTGCATTTGGCCTCCACCGTTCTCATTCCCTAATGGAGGATGGAGGACTAAATACTCAGAAATCAGCCAGAGCTGAACACATTCCCACTCCTAGATTGCCACACAGCCAAATAAGGCAAAATCAGCTGTGATATCTGGTGAAAAATCCTGCTCCAGAACCTTGCTGCTTGCTGGAATATGTTTACTTTGAACACCCCACACATTCTTATCGGATTACAAGCGTGCAAACACCATGGACGGGATTCCTCCAAGAGTAAACTATAGAATAATTCAATAAAAACAGACACCATTTTACTGATCTAAATGCAATATGCAGTACATGAGTAATACATATCTGTGAGGAGAGGGAAATTGGAGGGAAATTGGACAAAAATGGGATTGTAAAAAACAAGACTATCCTTCTCCAATCGCGCATCATCAGGCAAATTGTGTTTACAGGGTGGAATCCCAAAATAAATGTATAAAGTGATAAAAACAAATGTAGCTAGTGCAAGAAATGTTATAGATAACAGAATAAGTAACATATCATTTTTAAATGTTTTCGGGGAAAAAAAAGCTGATTTAAAGGGGCTGTGGCAAATTTCAAAACTCTTCGTTGAAGGACTCACATGCTGACCAGACTGGAAACATCGCGTGCGCGAGCGTCGCAAAATAAATGTAGAAATCCATGTTATTAAATTATTGCACCCACACTGCTCGCGCGCGCCAACGAGCGTCTGCAACGCCATGGGCTAAAATATAAGTAATTCCTATTTCTGACACAGATCACGCAGAAAGTCCTACCTCTCCCATCTCCTCATTGGTTTATAGAAGCAGGTACCCACGTGCCATCTCCTTATTGGTTATACCCACGTGGGTGATTGAAAGACAAACTTTGTTGCCGGTTGTCGTGGTAATACAAGGAAAGTTTAGATGCGATAACCATATAAGTTCAAAGATGAAAAAGCCTGGAAGGAGGAGAGATGACTAGAAATGATTCGGTTGACCATTTTATGTGTGGATTAATTGTCGGAGTAGAGGACCTTGTGCATTTCAGGTAAAATAACAACTCAATGTTTATATCCCATGACAAATTAGCTAGCAACAGCAAGCTAGCTAAATAGGACAAATTAACATTAGCTAGCAAGTGCAAGATAACTAGCTAAATTGCCATACATGTTTAATGCTTTTTGACCTGTCCCCAAATTAATGTCATTGGTTCAGAGTTTGTTTTGATATTTTAACCTGCGTGTCGTGATCGCGTTTGGTGTAGGGGGACAAAATAAATGTATGCACGATAGCGCACGATGGTGCACGCACGCAGCCGGTTTGGGTTCCGTGTCAGGGAGGATACACTTAAGCTTCCACGCCAAAAGGAGGATATCGAGGAGGGGAGAGGACAGAGGACAAACGTTTTCCCAAACGAGAAAAGGTCTGTGAACTTGACTTCCGAGATATTTCTTGTACTCTGGATACCATGATTAAGTCGCATATAGTTTGGAGTGCTCTATTCACCTTGGACATTTGTCACAAATGCAATATATTTCCCCTACATCCGCACAGAGCTAAAGGCTAGCGCTGCCGCTTTCAAGGAGTGGGACACTAATCGCTTATAAGAAATCCCGCTATGCCCTCAGACAAACCATCAAACAGGCAACGCGTCAATACAGGACTAAGATTGAATCCTACCACACCGGCTCTGACGCTCATCGATTGTGGCAGGGCCTGAGAAATATTACGGACTATAAAGGGATACCCAGCTGCGAGCTGCCCAGTGACGTGAGCCTACCAGACAAACTAAATGCCTTTTATGCTCGCTTTGAGGCAAGCAACACTGAAGCATGCATGAGAGCACCAGTTGTTCCGGAGCACCGTGTTATCACACTCTCTGCATGGCCAAGCACAACTCCAACACCATCATTATTAAGTTTGCTGACAAAACAACAGTGCTCCGTAGACCTGATCACCGACAATGATGAGACAGCTTATAGGGAGGAGGTCAGAGACCTGGCAGTGTGGTGCCAGGACAACAACCTCTCCCTCAATGTGAGCAAGACAAAGGAGCAAATCGTGGATTATAGGAAAAGGAGGGCCAAACAGGCCCCCATTAACATTGACGGGCTTAAGTGGAACAGGTCGAGAGTTTCAAGTTCCTTGGTGTCCACATCACCAACAAACTATCATGGTCCAAACACACCAAGACAGATGTGAAGGTGGCCACGCCATGCCTATTCCCCCTCAGGAGACAAAAAAAATTGGCATGGGTCCCCAGATCCTCAAAAAGTTATACAGCTGCACCATCGAGAGCATCCTGACCTGTTACATCACCGCCTGGTATGGAAACTGCTCGGCCTCTGACCGTAAGGCGCTACAGAGGATAGTGCGTATGGCCCAGTACATCACTGGGGACAAGCTTCCTGACATCCAGGACCTATATACTAGGCAGTGTCAGAGGAAGGCCCAAAAAATTGTCAAAGATTCCCCCAAGTTATAGACTGTTTTCTCTGCTATTGCATGGCAAGCGGTACCGGAGCGCCAAGTCTAGGACCAAAATGCTCCTTAACAGCTTCTACCCCCAAACCATAAGACTGCTAAAAAGTAATCAAATGGCCACCCGGACTATTTACATTGACACTGCTGCTACTCGCTGCTTATTATCTATGCATTGTCACTTTACAAATGACCTTGATTAACCTGTACCCCCACACATTGACTCGGTACTGATACCCTGTATATAGCCTCGTTATTGTTATGTAGTTTTCGTGTGTTACTTTTTGATATATATTTTTTAACTTAAGTTTATTTAGTAAATATTGTTTATTTAGTAGGTAACTCTATTTCTTGAACTGCATTCACGGTAAGGTCTACACTTATTGTATTCGGCACATATGACAAAAAGCATTTGATTTGATATAGTTCCGGTGAAGGGAAATCTTAACGCTACAGCATTCCAACTTTGTGGCAAAAGTTTGGGGGAAGGCCCTTTCCTGTTTTAGCATGACAATGCCCCCATGCACAAAGCGAGGTCCATACAGAAATGGTTTGTCGAGATCGGTGTGGAAGAATTTGACTGGCCTGCAACAGAGCCCTGACTTCAAGCCCATCGAACACCTTTGGGATGAATTAGAACACTGACTGTGAGCTAGGCCTAATCACCCAACATCAGTGCCCGACCATTTCTCTACACTCGCAATAACATCTGCTAACCATATGTATTTGACCAATAAAATAACATTTGATTTGATTTGACCTCACTAATCCTCTTGTGACTGAATGGAAGCAAGTCCCCGCAGCTATGCTCCAACATCTAGTGGAAAGCCTTCACAGAAAAGTGGAGGCTGTCATAGCAGCAAAGAGAAGAACAATTCCATATTAATGCCCCTGTTTGTGGAATGAGACGATCGACGAGCAAGTGTCCACATACTTTTGGTCATGTAGTGTAGTTGTTCACAAACTCAGCTGTTAGATACAGAGATCAGTAGAGACATGTAGACTAATTAGATTGTGTTGAGACAACATACTACTTTGTAGAGAGAGAGAGGAAGACAGAGTTGGTGTTAGTTACAGGGACATTGGATAATTATGTAGTGAGTCAGAATAGTGTTAGTCAGCATGGGGTCACTGAACTTCACCACACCCTGCTGCTGACTCCCAGGAAATCTATGGGACTTTTCCCTCACGGCCCAGAATAGCAACCGCGTAACTGAGTAGAAAAGAGATGCTCAAATACAGTCCATAGGTCACATCAATAGATGTGTGTAGTCGACGAAGATCAAGGGACCGACCCAATAACGTAAGGTTGCTGTACGTAACCCCGGTTCTATGACAATATGAGTGAAGTCACTCACTATGGGTTAAGCCTTCAATGGATGTGGTCAATAAGGAACTCCTATCACACAACGTGTGTCGTAGACAGACCTCACACATATAAATCATAGAACTAGGATTACGTTAAGTAAACCATTTCAAATAATAATTTGGTCACTCAGTATGGGATATGGCAAACTGAAGTAGCATTGGTATACTCTCCAAAACCAGCTAATCAACCCTCAGAGGCCCCAAAACTAAGCAACGCACATGCCAAAGTGGGTACAGTGACGTCCAGTCGGTAGAACCTCATGAAGGTATGGACGGTGCCCCAACATGCTAAATTGCAGATGTCTTGCACAGAGATGCCTTTGAACAGTGCCCATGACGCACCCATACCTCTGGTGGAATGAGCCCTTAGGGATGATACACCCTTGCTTTTATAAGCATTTATAATAGCATCCGCTATTAAGTCAAATTGTATTAGAATTAAGAAATATATAAATATTAGGACGAGCAATGTCGGAGTGGCGTTGACTAAAATACAGTAGAATATAATATGTACATATGAAATGAGAAAAACAGCATGCAAACATTATTATAGTGAATAGTCTTACATTTTTTAAAGTGACCAGTGATGCCATTTCTATGTACATAGGGCAACAGCCTCTAAGGCGCAGGGTTGAGTAACCGGGTTGTAGCCGGCCAGCGATGGCTATTTAACAATTTGATGGCCTTGAGATAGAAGCAGTTTTTCAGTCTCTCGGTCCCAGCTTTGATGCACCTGTTCTGACCTCACCTTCTGGATGATAGCAGAGTGAGCAGGCTGTGGCTCGGGTGGTTGATGTCCTTGATGATCTTTTTGGCCTTCCTGTGACATCGGGTACTGTAGGTGTGCTGAAGGGCAGGCAATGTTAAGACCGCACCAACCTCTGGAGAGCCCTGTGTTTGCGGGCAGTGCAGTTGCCGTACCAGGCGGTGATAGTAGTGGAGGTGTTGTTTCCTACCTTCATCCCCTGGGGGTGGCCTGTCAGGAAGTCCAGGACCCAGTTGCACAGGGCGGGGTTCAGACCTTGGGCCCAGAGCGTAATGATGAGCTTGGAGGGTACTATGGTGTTGAAGGCTGAGCTATAGTCAATGAACAGCATTTGCACATAGGTATTCCTCTTGTCCAGATGGGATAGGGCAGTGTGAGTGCAATGGCGATTGCATCATCTGTGGATCTATTGGGGTGGTATGCAAATTGATGTAGGTCTAGGGTGTCAGGTTAGATGGAGGTGATATGATCCTTAACTAGTCTCTCAAAGCACTTCATGATGACAGAAGTGAGTGCTACGGGGTGATAGTCATTTACTTCAGTTACCTTTGCTTTCTTGGTTACAGGAACAATGGTGGACATCTTGAAGCAAGTGGGGACAGCAGACTAGGATAAGGAGAGATTGAATTTGTCTGTAAACACTCCAGCCAGATGGTCTGCGCATGCTCAGGGGACACGGCCGTCTGGGCCGGCCACCTTGCGAGAGTTAACATGCTTAAATGTCTTACTTTGGAACTATCACGGAGAAGGAGAGCCTACAGTCCTTGGGAGCAGGGGTGTCGGTGGCACTGTGTTATCCTCAAAGTGGACGAAGAAGGTGTTTAGCTTGTCCGGAGCAAGATGTCAGTGTCCACTCGTGTCTGGGCCGTTGAATTGAGACTTTGTCTCTGTCCTGACAGTCTGCCTGTTCGATTGCCTTACGGAGGGAATCACTACACTGTTGGTATTCAACCATATTCCCATGCCGTGGTTAATTGCGGTGGTCCATGCTTTCAGTTTTGCTCGAATGCTGCCATCTATCCAAGGTTTTTGGTTTGGGTAGGTTTTAATAGTCACAGGGGGAACAACATCCCCTACACAATTCCTGATGAACTCAGTCACTGTGTCCAATGTGATGAACACTGGTGAGAAATGGGCCTCACTGCGTGGGAGAGTGCCCAAGAGTTAAAGAGCTAGTCTCTTTTCTCAGGGCTCTCGTCGTAAAGCCTTTACTGGACAACAGTGGAGGCTCGTGGGAGGGACTATAGGAGGACGGGCTCATTGTAATGGTTAGAATGTAGTAACTGGAACGATATCAAACACATCAAACATATGGAAACCACATGTTTGACTCCGTTCCTTTATTCCATTCCAGCCATTACAATGAGCTCATCCTCCTATAGCTCCTCCCACGAGCCTCCACTGCTGGACACAACCAGCGGAGCCGCTCTTCCTCCAGAGAGGAAAATGGCGCAGGGTGAAATACTGATAGCTCCAAAGTAAGGCAATGATAAGCTCTACTAATGTTAGGCACAAAAGAGGGGTTAGGTTTCTAGTTAACCTTGGATATCCCAGTGGGAAAACCCAGGCAAGAGGGGTGAACTGACATTGTGTGCAGCTCTACCGCCCGCTTTGCGGATTTAATGACTAAAAGTAAGACAGTTTTGAATGAGAAAAGTCTCATATGTGCACTTTCCAGTGGCTCAAACAATGACTGAGACATAGCCTCAAGTACAACAGATAGGTCCCAAGTTGGGACGAGCTGTTTGGACAACAGACGTAAGTAACGTGCACCTTTCATAAAACGACAGATAAGGGGATGATTTCCCACTGTGTCGTTGTTGAAGTCTACAGTATATGGCAGGCAGAGATGGAGGCCAGATAGACTTTAACAGTGGAGTAAGCCTTCTCCCTGTCCAGAAGCCCCTCCCGTAAGCAAAGTACCTCTGAAACAGAACACTGAAAGGGAATGGCCCGTTCCTGCTCGCACCATCTCTCAAACACACGCAACTTGATATATATATACAGTGAAGAAGGGGCGTAGAAGGGGCCCAAGTGCTTTGAATAATTTCAACAAACCTAAGCAGTAGGCCTGTTGCATTAAGATTCATCCTCTCATGGTGTCTAGATGAGGATGGAAAATCTCCCTGTGTAAAATAATCTCTGCTAACCACAGCCGTCCTGGCCATCGGGGGGCTACCGGGATAAGAGACAACCTCTGTTCCCTAACTCTGGCTAGAGTGGGGAGGTAAAGACTGACAGGGGGAAACATGTAAAGCTGTCCCCTTGGCCATGGGTACGCTAGCGCATCCACCCCCAGTGGCACATTGTCATTTTCCATTGAAAATAACAACTGGCAGTGCGCGTTTCTACGCGGTGCGAAGAGAACTAGGGACAGCCGTCCTTACAGTATTTCTCCCATATTTGGGCCACTACAAAGGGCTGAAGCTTCCAATATACAGAAGCACTGTAAGCAACTCAAGGTAGTTTATGTGAGTAACACGGAGTTGTGGAGGCCACAATCCATTCACTGCTCTGCCCTGTGACAGATGCGTCTGTCGTCACACCCTTTCCTTGCAGACACTACCCCTAGGGGACTGCCTTTGACTAAGATCAAGGGATCCCTCCAGTGGCGGAGAGCCGAAACTTATGGTAGGGATGCTTTTATCTTGTGATGGAGGTGACGAAGATAACACAGACGTACGAACAGGACCCATTGCGATATTTCTCCACTCCAGCAGGACTATTGATATGGTGGAGACCATCAAACCCAATAAACAGAGACACGTTTTTGAGCGTGACCGTATGCCCAAGTCTGAACATGGAGATGCACTGGCAAAACGCAGTGATTTGCCTTTCCAATAGGGGGGCCTAGAACAAAATATAATTTACTCTTCACGCAAGATATTCTATGATCTGTGTGTGCACCAAACAGCTCTTATCTGATTGATCCTGAAATCTAGCTCTGTGAGGAGGGTTGTAAGGATAGCTGTATTTCTCACTGCTTGCTGCTGTGTCTGGGTACAGAGCAGGTAACCGTCTATGTAGGCAGAGATTCTGAGCCCCCTGGACCTCAGAGGGGTCAGTGCCACATCCACACATTTGCTGAAAGTCAGTGGGGCTAGTGAAAGGCTGATACTCATAGGGCTGGACCTGAAAGGCGAACCTGAGAAATCTCCTGTGTGCTGGCAAAATGTTGTTTTGAAAATAGGCATCCTGCAGATCAACTGCAGATCAACTGAACCCTTCGCTTTGACGAATGGAGCAAGACAGCACGTTGTGCATAAGCATACAGAACGTGAGCTTTTTAAAATAGCTGCTGAGGACCCGTAGGTCCTTTTGTGAACCAAAATATAACGAGTGTAGAAGCCTAGTTGGCTTTCATCTGCTGGTATTGCTCTGATAGCTCTTTAGGTGAAAAGAGAGGAGATTTCCTGCTCTAGTATTTGAGCCGAGTTGCGCTCACTACTGACAACACCATTCTGATAAAAACAGGTGGTCTTCTGTCAAACTTACCCCTTGGTAACCATGGGCAAGACTGCATATTTGCACCAGTTCTCCACACTTGTGGCAAAATGGCTACGGACCGTAGCGCCCCTCTGGTGGCATTATAGGGATTCAACTATTGGTTATACTCATGTTCTGTGCCCTTGGCAAGAATCTTGTGTGCAACAGTGGTATATGTTTATTGAAAAGGCAGTGTTTGTGCACGAAACGGGTACAGTGCTTTGTGGCAACTGCTCCCCGGTGCTTAATTTGTAAATTGGGAGGTGCCGGAACAAAAAGTGAGTACGGAGAGGGGGGTGACCTGAGGAGCTCTAAGGTACCGGAATGCACGAAGAAAATTAAACCTTTAAAATAAAGCATTGCATGCATATAATCACATTTGCATAGTGGCATAGAGCAGTGGAGTAGAGGCACCTTTAGAAGTTGCACACACATTTTTAGTAGCCTGGGGTCTGGGAAACGTGGCCTTTTCTAAACGCATTTCATGCAATTGTACAGAATTTTACATGACTGGAGACTTTGGGAGGATCTTTTTCTTTTTTCTTTTTGGAGCTAAGATAGGCGATTAGCATGAGGTTGTAAGTAACAAGAACTTCCCAGGACATAGACATATCTGATATTGGCAGAAAGCTTAAATTCTTGTTAATCTAACTGCACTGTCCAATTTACAGTAGCTATTACAGTGAAATAATACCATGATAGGAGAGTACACAATTTTGAACATGAAAAGTTATTAATAAACAAATTAGGCACATTTGGGCAGTCTTGATACAAACAGAAATGCAATGGTTCATTAGATCAGTCTAAAACCTTGCACATACACTGCTGCCATTTAGTGGCCAAAATCTAAATTGCACCTGGGCTGGAATAATACATTTTGGCCTTTCTCTTGCAAAGATGGTACGAAAAAATTACAAAAGAACGGTTGTTTTTTTTCTTTGTCTTATCTTTTGCCAGATCTATTGTGTTATATTCTCCTACATTTCCACAACTTCAAAGTGTTTCCTTTCAAATGGTACCAAGCTTCATGGCCTGAGCTACAGGCAGTTAGATTTGGGTATATCATTTTAGGCGAAAATTGGAAATCCTTAAGAGGTTTTAATACAGCAGAAATAATCGAAATGACAGGCTACTTTGACACTGACAAACTGAGAATCTGAGATCAATAAAAACGACCTTGTTTTGAATCCATCATTAGCCTAAGCCTAGGTGTGTGGAGACGCATATTGTAAACTACAATATGAGGAGGAAATTGTAGTCCTAAACATGCTTTTCAGTTTCAATGACTCACCCAATGATGCACGGCTTACTCGCCGGTGATGGCCGATGCGCTCGTGCCAAAAGGCAATCTCTCTCTTGCTTTACTTTGTAAAACAATATTTGGAATTTGATATAATATTTTGGCAGCCTCTACAGACAGATTTGTCTTGTCATTTCAGCAGGAGCCATTTACTTTCCAAACTGTTTTTTTCCCTCGATTGTATTTGAAATATTGCCAAAGGCCTGTTTTGTCTGCATGCTGTTCACTGACAGATTTGCCGTGCGTTCCCAACTGTAAACTGAGCCTTGTTATTGGGCTACACACAATCCATAGCTAGGCACATGTTTTAAAGAAGCTATTGATAGTCGGTGGTTATATAATAAGCCTTCTCGTGGTGCAGTAGGGTATTCTGAATTATTGAATTTCTTTCTGAACAGACAACAGTAATTCTATAACTTTAGTAAATGTATTTCAATCAGGGGTGTTCTGCTCCTCCAGAATCCTTTGCGCGTATATGCTTGTATAAGGAAATAAATGATGAAGTGCGGTGAGAGTTGCAGGCTCATGTCTATCAGAGCAGAGGGAGGGAGGGAGATATATAAAGTGAATCTCATTCTAGTTCTGTGAGAGATACCGGCACACTTATTACAAAGCCACAGCCACACATTGGTCTCAAACAGCGGTTACAATGTTGCGCAAACCAATTAATCAAGAGGCAACTCCAATGAACATGTTTTTATTCAAATTTGTATATTGCTAAATAATGTTACATAATGTACTGGATCCGGCTAAATAGGTTCCGGAACAAAACAGTCGAAAACGGAGAAGTACCGGATCCCGAAGAGAGTATTCAGAAGTATTTTGACCTCATAAGGAAGAACCAAGTGAGGTGTGATGGAGCAACAGCGCGTTAGAAAGGAGCGGGGTCCCCCCTATTGGCTGTTGCTCCTGTCTGTCTACGGCTTTGCATGAAATGAGTTCCTTATTGACCACGCCCAACGAAGGCGCTACCCATACTGAATAACCGAGCAATTATTTGAAATAGAACTTACAACAAAGCCATGACTATATTAGCTTTCATCTTCGCCGGTAACTTACAGGGAAACTTTTAATATATTAACTCTAATCTGGAAGCCCAAAAAATAACTGTTATTACAAGAAAGTGTTTCACAACAGGATTTCTCTCACCAGCTGTGTTTTTGAGTCAAGTGTTGCATCAGGATGATCTTATGAAAAATGAGTTGGCACTCTATGTTTCTCTATGCATTGTCACCCAGACCTCTCCTCCTCCTGTCTGTGGTAGGAGGTTTTCTGTGACTGGGTCCAGCTCTAATCTCCTCCACTGCATTGTTATCCCAGGAAGTATGGTTGTCAGGACAGCCACAAATGACACCTTATGAGTTGTAGAACCTCTGCTACCAACAGTATCCACCACAACAGGCAGCCTGCCAGAGCCCCGCCTGGGTAGAGGGAGTGTCTAAGGCCAGGTGAAGTAACAATAGCTAAACTTTCCCTTATATTGTCCTCATACCAAACATCATGGAAATATGTTTCAGCTTGAAAGAGAATGGGCGGAACTCAACAATTGGTACAGTGATACAAACATTTGACGTTATGTGACATAAATCCATCATAATGAGGTGTATTACCAAAAAGTACAGTACAAGGTAGTAGCATAGCTTCAGTATAGTGAATTGGTGTGCAAAGTCACTTTATGGATAACTCGATTTGACCCTTAAAGAAGTACACACAACTAACCAAACTAGTGACATCCTCTCTATTGATTGTATTTCTATGACTGACCTCTTCCATTGGTTTCTGTGTGTAGGGCTGTGCTGAGCAGAAAGAGCAGGTTAATCATTGGCTCCATAATGTTGTTCCCAGCCATGAGAAGTCCTGCTCAGAGTTAGACTATTAAGGACACAGACCAACCAAAACACAGACATGTTTGCTTAAGGTGGTGATTTTGTTTGTAGTGCTATACAGGTCCTAAAAACTTCTGGCCTTTCCTTAATATCAGGCCGCATAACATCCCTTCATCTCTATCCTTTAATGGAGATGCTTCATTCTTGGGGGGAAACAACACTCATGTCTACTACACTACTACTCTCCAGATGAGTGGGAGGCAGGTAATGCCTTATCACATAATCTCACACAATGTAGTAAATTCCAGGGGATAAATTATGTAAGAAAGCAGTAAACCTGAAATGATCATTAGTATGTTTTTACTTGAACAGGATGTTGGAAGATAATCACAAACAATCTGATCTTTTTCAAAAACCTGAGGGGTGACTCATCATCAGGTTGTTATTATAAAGATGTTCTCTAAAGGTTAATCACACACTACTGCCTTGTCTCCAGACTACAACTTGGCACATGTGAACACATTGCCATAGACCATACAAGGACCTGGACCCGTCCTGTTTATTACATGCGCTTATTGAGGGATACACACATTTATCAGAAAGAAACTATTCTGCCTCCTTGTATGGTGCTCCCTCCCCTCAGCCTGCTGCTTGGGGGAGCCAAGGCTTCCGTGTCACTTGTCAATAGAGACACTATACAGCCTCACTTTGAGGGGGCCAATAATAATATGACTGCTGAACTAGAGAGGGATTGGAGATTTCAGGGAGGTTACTGTACTCATATTAGAGCTCACGCAGTGCTATGCAAGGTAGTTCAGCCCTTACACAACTACAAAAGAACAATCACAACCTTACACAGTGTAGCCAAATATGCCATCACAGGGCACACAAAAACAATCACACAGCAATATGGGTAGCTTTTTGTATATATGCAAAACAGAGTGAGTATAGGCTGTGGTGATGGAGGAAGAGATCTCAGGAGAACTCAAAGAGGATCCGTGCAGGGTATAGAAATCATCCTGACATCCACAATAAGCCCCAAGATGAAGGGTGAACATGTCTGGAGCCAGAGGGCCAAGGAGCCCTGTGTTAAGGGCATTGTCCATGATAGGGATATCTATTTCCACACCGTTAATAAGGTAGCCCCCATGATTATAGCACAGTATACCCAAACCCATGGATAGAGCAGTGAGTAATGACCATAATAACACAGCCCCCTTCTCTCATTCACACCCTCTGTGTTCCTGTAATGTGGCAGGGGTGCATCAGAGCTGCCCTCTCCTCCACTCATTCACAAACCACAACTAAGACTGTTTCTCTAGGACAGTTCACAGCACAGACCTCATCACTGAGGGTAGCAGAATAAAATAGCCTTCTTCTGTCAGAATGAAACAGCCGTAACTTCAGGTACACTATACTGTACTGGATCTCGCTGTGACCATCCTCTCAGTTTGCTGAGTCTCTTTTAAAAAAAACACTGACAAATTCTTGGGAAGTCTGCTGCACTAATCCTGTGAAGCAAGCAAATAAGCCCGGAGCAGATAGGCAAACAGGCAGGTTACTCAACCCTTCAATAAAAACAGAGCAAAGCAGAACCTACCACAGCCCCATGATCACATAGTTAGTTATTGTGTAAAATATCTGGCTATGTTGACAAGTGTATCTAAAGTTATGTCATCCTACTTCCTCAGCATGGGAAAAGTTTAGGCTACTCACCTCTGATAAAGAATCCCAGGGAACACCACACCTCTCAAAGTTCTATCTTCTCCGTGATGCATGTAAGCCCAATATGTTGTGGGCAGTCCCACTCTACAACCTGCCTCTCCCTCTCCCTCTCTCCCTCTCTCTCTCTCTCTCTCTCTCTCGACTACCTCCTCCTGTGAAGGACTTCCCGGTTGACAGGCATTGCCGTGGCAACCCCTGGACCCTGTTCAAAAGGCACCCTCCTCTTGGCTTGTCAGCGCGGGGCTTCTTCAATGAAGAGTGCTCATCGTAGTGATATTTCACACAGTGCAGGGTTAACCAAAGGGGAATGCAAATAGTGAATCACCTCCACCTCCCCAATACCCCACACTGCCCCTCTCTCTATCACCCACTCTCTCTTTCTCTCCCATGACTCCCTCTCTTTTGTGCTGCTGCTTGTGTCTTTTCTGGGGGCACATACAGGCCAGGTCTCTTTCCAGTTAAAGAGAGACGGGAGTGAAGAGGAGGGGAGAAAAATAACTCTCTCAGTCCAGGAGGGTTCTTTGAGGGTCCCCTGACATCATTAGTCTTTGAGGTGGTCAACCCCCATGGATCACACTGACACTGGACCCACCACTTGACTCACTCACTCAGACACAGACAGACAGATAGAGCTTGTCTTTCTCACATCCCCTGCCCTTCCCCAGATCATTTACATCCAGCTACAACAGCTTAGACTGAGGGGCACGATGACTAGAGAGAAACTATATGTGAGGGGAGGTGAATCCATTTGAATTTGCTTCAACCACTGCCAGCTGATATACAGAATAATCCAGACATTCTGTATTCAGATATCTAGATTGTCTTTCATAATATGTAGCCCTTGGAGCATACAGATCATAGAACAAGTACATGAGAGAATACAGTAAACGGAACTACACAGTGTTAAACTTACAAGCAGGGTGAAGCACATGCTCTCAAATTCCTCAGTTGTTCTCGCTACCATACATGGCAAATTAGAACTAGGTTTTCCAGGTTGTCTGCAGTGTTTGCCAATGGAGAGAAACAGGATACAAACCTGAGGATTTACATGCTGACATAACTGTTTCTGTCTCATATGTCTCAGGTACTGAGTTAGCCTTTACATGTTTTACATTGTAGGTGGTAGTACACTCACCTTTATTGCACGTTAACCTTTTAACCAGTCACACCAGCTAAAAAATAGACATTATTTGGTAAGCAGGGTGTGTGTGTGTGTGTGTGTGTGTGTGTGTGTGTGTGTGTGTGTGTGTGTGTGTGTGTGTGTGTGTGTGTGTGTGTGTGTGTGTGTGTGTGTGTGTGCATGTGTAAGCCCCATGCCTCGGAGAGTTTCAGGTTGGAATCGAAGGAGTCAGCTCTTTTTGAATAATTCAGCGGTCTGGCTTGGGACAGTGAAACTCAGGCAAATACCAGGCAGTGTCCATTTACTGAGTCTGTACCACTGCTCCAGAGATTGTTGAGAATGTTGTTTTTCACCCCTAGAAGAAGGAACGCTTCTGGATAGATTGTGCTGTAGTGGAAGAGGCTATAGGGCCCAGTTAGAGCAGTCAGGCAGGCACAGTCCCCCGCTGTGACCCAATCCTACACCCTGTCACTCTGTGGCTCAATGAGGTGCAAGAGGTGATTGCTGCTTTGGCCGAGGACCCAGCACCTCTCTCACAAACACACTCCCCCCTCCCTGTCTTCTTCTCTCCCATACACATTTCTCTTTCCATCACTGTCATTTTGTCTGTACCTCCCTCCAGTGATAAATATTATATTTGGAGGGATGGGAACTGTAGCCTGTTTTTTCCACTGTCCCGCCGAGTCCATAGTGTGGTATTTGTAACAGTGATGGGATTCTAATGAATCAACCTTAGCAACTCTCAGCTCTGTGCCAGAGTAGTAAATCCCGCCTAGCAACTTTCAACTTTTAAACACATTCAAACCCTGTTCTGTCTCTGTGGTATGTTCCAATATGTTCCGTATGTTTCTATGAAGCAATCATACCCATTGCATGGGTCATTAAAATCCCATGCAACAACCAAAGACCATACCAAGTGAGGGAATACATCATGATATAAAGCTCTGTTACATAACAGTCAACTACCTAACTTGATGATGGCTAACGGCTGGGTACTTTTCTACTGGTTGGGGAAAACATTTCCCAGTGAAGCACTAAACTATCTGAACATTCATCATGCATTTGGAAACAAACTGCCTATAAAACAAGCCATTTGGTTTCAATCAGGCAGTCAGATTTTTAGAGAGATTTAATAACTAAGAGTTTAATGTAACTAAATATTGTTTAACACTGAAAGACATCCAATAAAGTGAAAGAACTGTCAGTTCATCTGTTTTTCTTTCTTATGCCTACATCAGGGGGTTCCCAACCTAGGGGGGCGGGTGTTGTTAAAATGCCTTTCAGAAGGACACAACAGCACCATAGGGGTTGTGTGTTGCTTTGCATGTAAACAACAGTCTGGTCAGCGGTCGGTGCATCCCACAACCGTATGAGCCATGCAGACTGATGATGAAGCCAACCATTCCCATGCATTCCTCTGCCTATATTAGACTCTCCTCTGGGGGAATGCTTGTCTCCTCTGGTATGGGAGGTAAGCTATGATAAGAACCCTCTCTCTTTCAGCACCAGAGCTCACAGCCCTCATGCACACTGAGTATCAGAGTAGACGAATGGACACATGAAGATATGCATGTCGTGGTTGTTGGCCCAAAGAGGAAATCCATTTGGAGCTCTTAAGGTTAGCTACTTCCAGTATAAAGAGCCCAGCTAAACAAAGACAACAGGGACCACAAACATAGAAGTGGACATTATGGTTTAAAATACAGATGTGGGATCTTAATTTGAGCCAGTTTGCTACAGCAGTAAGGTAATCCTGCAGCAACAGGAAATGTGAATTATTATGTGGATTATAATTAGTGGACATTTTTGTAAGGGTTGATAAATTTTTCTCAGCAACAAAAGAGAGATCAAATGAAGATCCTACTGTACTTCTGTTCTTGAAAAACCCTTAGATGGGTTAAGTTCCCTTTACGTTTGGTAATAAATATATTATGACAAAACACTGATGTGTTGAATGAATGAACATGTTAATGTATACAGTATGTACAAATGAACATGCACAGTATAACCAGAGGAGCAGTACTGAAGTGGTTACATTCAGCATAGCTCTCAGCCCAAAACAACAGCCACAACATCAGAAACCTGTCTTTCCGTGGAGGAGGTCTGATTCCTATCTGCTCAACCAAAGACAGATAGCTCCTTCCTAAGACAATGTTAGAACCCTACAAGAACAATTCGGCTGCAACTCAACTGTTGCACAACAATGTTCAGAAAGAAAAGTAATTGACATGCATGGAGAACTAAAGATAAACACAGTTCCATTTCCCACAGTTCAAGTGTATAATCCGGTCATTACGCTCCTGATCTCTCCAGCCCTCTAGGTGATAGAGCCAGAGCTAGCGGGAGACTCTGACAACATGAACTGTTTGTGTTTTAGTCTTGGCGTGGAGCAGCAGAGACAGACAGAGAGAGTTGTACTTACAGATCAGTGCAGCGCAGGCCGAGTAGAGAGGTCTTCTTGGTATAGTACAGAGGGAGAGAGAAAGAGAAGGAGGGAGGGAGAGAACCACTGCTGCTGGCCAACAGGGTGTCTTTTATCTTCTGCGAGTGACTCAGCTTGTGTGTGTGTGTGTTTTGTGTGTGTGCAACACCCCTCACTCCACTCTACAGCTCATCAGGGACTCTGTAATAGTTTCCATCTGCAGCTGGAAATAATAGAAATTCCCATGCAGGCACAGCTTCAGTGGAACCACACTTTTGTTTTTCATGAGCAGGAACAGAGGAGGCCATTTTCACATCAACCTAAATATACAGACTTGTGTTTGAGATCAATCCAGTAGTAGTGTGGTGCTCCATTCAGAGTCTGAGGCCTATTTGAGAGAAAGATATGCAGATTTGCTAAACTAAACTGTAAAAAATGCCCTTCCTTCCAGCCAATCAGGGTGCTTGAATTTACATTTGGACTTGGGCTCTGCCCACTCTAGCTCAGATAGTTTTTAGTCATCAACAGAAGAAGACACAAGTTTAGTTTGCAACCAAGCTTTAAGTGTTTATTCTAATAGGCGCTTTATATTGTTGGGGGTTGTTTAGGATTAATGCATGCTACTGAAACCTTGCTAGTGTTAGTTATCTTGTTATATATAACTTAATACCTGTGTAACTAATGCATGCCATCTCCTAAGTACAGAATTGGCAGTTAATCATTGCATGGTTGGATTTATCATTATGTGCATGTTACTATTACAGCAAAAAATTGTGCTATATGGCAGTTTAGTAAGTCAATTCTGGAAGATTCTAAGCGGTATTGTAATGGTTTTCTTCGGGTGAAGTAGAGTCGGACCAAAATGCAGCGTTGTAATGATTCATGTTTGTTTAATAAAGGAAAAACTATACATGAATAAACTACAAAATAATGAAATGTGAAAACCTAAACAGTCCTATCTGGTGCAAACACAGAGACAGGAACAATCACCCACAAAACCCAACACCAAACAGGCTACCTAAATATGGTTCCCAATCAGAGACAATGACTAACACCTGCCTCTGATTGAGAACCATATCAGGCCAAACATAGAAATAGACAAACCAGACACACAACATAGAATGCCCACCCAGCTCACGTCCTGACCAACACTAAAACAAGGAAAACACACACGAACGATGGTCAGAACGTGACAGGTATGGTGCGCATGCGCACTTGATTCATGGCCAACCAGATAATCAATCAATCAAATACATTTATAAAGCCCTTTTTACATCTGCAGATGCCACAAAGTGATATACAGCTGCTGTTCCTTCACTCTGCGGTCCAACTCATCCCAAACCATCTCAATTGGGTTGAGGTTGGGTGATTGTGGAGGCCAGGTCATCTGTTGCAGCACTCCATCACTCTCCTTCTGTCACGCCTGCTCCCGCTCTCCCACTCTGGCGCTCGAGGGCGCCTGGCTGTCCTTCATAACACACACCTGTCACCATCATAACACGCAGCAGCGCTCATTGGACTCACCTGGGATCCTTCCCTTTGCTGATTGCCCCGTCTATAACTGTCTGCTCCCCCGTTTGTTCCCTGTGTCTGCATCGATCACCCCAGTGTTTAATTTGCCATACTGTAATCATTTCGCCACTATGGCCTATTTATTGCCTCGCCCCCCTTATCCTACCTCATTTGCACACACTGTATATAGACTTACTCTATTGTATTATTGACTGTATGTTTGTTTATTCCATGTGTAACTCTGTGTTGTTGTTTGTGTCCCATTGCTTTGTTTTATCTTGGCCAGGTCGCAGTTGTAAATGAGAACTTGTTCTCAACTAGCCAACCTGGTTAAATAAAGGTTAAATAAATAAAATACAATAAAAATGTATGTTATGTGTTCACGTTCAGACGCTGTCCTGTCCCGTTCAATATCCGTCGCCATTAAATGTTCACTCCCTGTACCTGCTTCTTGTCTCTACCAGCGTCGACCCAAACACATTCTTGGTCAAATAGCCCTTACACAGCCTGGAGCTGTGTTTTGGGTCATTGTCCTGTTGAAAAACAAATGTTAGTCCCACTAAGCGCAAACCAGACGGGACGGCATATCGCTGCAGAATGCTGTGGTAGCCACGCAAGTTAAGTGTGCCTTTAATTATAAATAAATCACCATCACACCTCCTCCTCCATGCTTCACGGTGGGAACCACACATGCGGAGGTCATCCGTTCATCTACTCTGCGTCTCACAAAGACACGGCGGTTGGAACCAGAAAGGACCGATTTCCACCGGTCTAATGTCCATTGCTCGTGTTTCTTGGCCCGAGCAAGTCTCTGCTTATTAATGGTGTCCTTTAGTAGTGGTTTCTTTGCAGTAATTTGACTATGAAGGCCTGATTCACGCAGTCTCTTCTGAACAGTTGATGTTGAGATGTGTCTGTTGCTTGAACTTTGTGAAGCATTTATTTGGGCTGCAATTTCTGAGGTGCAGTTAACTCTAATGAACGTATCCTCTGCAGCAAAGGTAACTCAGTGTGACACAAACAACAACACAGAGTTACACATGGAATAAACAAACTTACAGTCAATAACACAATAGAAAAAGTCTACATACAGTGTATGTAAGTGGCGTAAGGAAGTAAGGCAATAAATAGGATGTACTACAGCCATCACTAACATTGAGTGGCTGCTGCCAACATACTGACTCAACTCCAGCCACTTTAATAATGGAACATTTAATGTAATACATGTATCACTAGCCACTTTAAACAATGCCACTTCATATAATGTTTACATACCCTACATTACTCATCTCATGCGTGTATACTGTACTCTATACCATCTACTGCATCTTGCCCATCACTCATTCATATCTTTTTTTGTTTATGTACATATTCTTATGCATTCCTTTACACTTGTGTGTATAAGGTAATTGTTGTGAAATTGTTAGGCTAGATTACTCGTTGGATATTACTGCATTGTCGGAACTAGAAGCACAAGCATTTCGCTACGCTCGCATTAACATCTGCTAACCATGTGTATGTGACAAATAAAATTTGATTTGATTGTAGCGAAGTAATTACAATTTAGCAAATTAACTCTAGGGTGATAGATGTGCAGATGATGATGTGCAAGTAGAAATACTGGGAATACTAGTGTGCAAAAGAGCAAAAAATAAATAAAACAATTTGGGGATGAGGTAGGTAGTTGGATGGGATATTTACAGATGGGTTGTGTACAGCAGCAGCGATCGGTAAGCTGCACAGATAGCTGATGCTTGAAGTTAGTGAGGGAGATATAAGTCTCCAACCAGCGATTTTTGCAATTCGTTCCAATCATTGGCAGCAGAGAGCTGGAAGCAAAGGCGGCCAAAGGAGGTGTTGGGGATGACCAGTGAGATATACCTGCTGGAGCGCGTGCTACGGGTGGGTGTTGTTATGGTGACCAGTGAGCTGAGATAAGGCGGGGCTTTACCAAGCAGAAACTTATAGATGACCTGGAGCCAGTGGGTCTGGCGACGAATATGTAGGGAGGGCAAGACGACGAGAGCATATGTCACGACTTCCACCAAAAGCAGTTCCTCTCCCTGTTTGGGCGGCGCTCGGCGGTAGGTGTCGGCGGCCTACTAGCCATCACCGATCCCTTTTTCCTTTTCTGTTTGTTTTGTCTTTGGTTCTTTCACACCTGGTTTCAGTTGCCTTAATCTCTGTGTGTATAATTTACCCTGTTGCCTGCCTAGGTTTGTGTGGGATTATTTTATTGTGATGTTGCTCGGTTCGGTTGTGCCCATTTTTTGTTTCACGCATTTATACTGAGTGTGTATAAATGTAGGAGATGTGTTTGTTCCTCCTTTCGTGATTAATGGGTTTCTCTGTTGTCGAGGGCGTTTGACTTTTGTATTGTGCCTTACCTGTATTTGGTGGACTTGCCCATTAAAAGTACGCATCTCGGACATCTCTGCTCTCCTGCGCCTGACTCCTTCACCTACCTCCTAACGCAATATTGTCACAGCATACAGGTCGCAGTGGTGGGTGGTATATGGGGCTTTGGTGACAAAACGGATGGCACTGTGATAGACTGCATCTAATTTGCTGAGTATATTGTTGGAGGCTATTTTGTAAAAGACATCGCCAAAGTCGAGGATCGATAGGATAGTCAGTTTTACGAGGGTATGTTTGGCAGCATGGGTGAAGGAGGCTTTGTTGCGAAATAGGAAGCCGATTCTAGATTTCATTTTGGATTGGAGATGTTTAATATGAGTCTGGAAGGAGAGTTTACAGTCTAGCCAGACACCTAGGTATTTGTAGTTGTCCACATATTCTAAGTTAGAACCGTCCAGAGTAGTGATGCTAGTCGGGTGGGCGGGTGCGGCTAGCAATCAGTTGAAGAGCATGCATTTAGTTTTACTAGGGTTTAAGAGCAGTTGGAGGCCACGGAAGGAGTGTTGTACGGCATTGAAGCTTGATTAGAGGTTTATTAACACAGTGTCCAAAGAAGGGCCAGATGTATACAGAATGGTGTCGTCTGCATAGAGGTGGATCAAGGAATCACCCTCAGCAAGAGCGACATCTAGAAAGAGAGAGTCTAAATGTCCAAGAGCAACATTTAGAAAGAGAGGGTCCAGATTGTCTAGCCCAGCTGATTTGTACGGGTCCAGGTTTTGCAGCTCTTTCAGAACATCTTCTATCTGGATTTGGGAGAAGGAGAAGCTAGGGAGGCTTGTGCAGGTAGCTGCAGGGCAAGTAGTTGCAGGGGATGCAGAGCAGTTGGCCGGGGTTCGGGTAGCCAGGAGGAAAGCAGCCATAGAGAAATGCTTGTTGAAATTCTCTACTAACATGGATTTAACGGTGCTGACAGTGTTTCCTAGCCTTAGTGCATTGAGCAGTTGTGAGGATGTTCTCTTATTCTCCATGGACTTTACATTGTCCCAAAACTTTTTGGAGTTCGAGCTACAGGATGCAAATTTCTGTTTGAAAAACGAGCCTTTGCTTTCCTAACTGACCGTGTGTATTGGTTTCTGACTTCCCTGAAAAGTTGCATATCGCGGGGACTATTCGATGCTAGTGCAGTCCGCCACAGGATGTTTTTGTGCTGGTCAAGGACAGTCAGGTCTGGAGTGAAGGGCTATATCTATTCTTAGTTCTACATTTTTTGAAAGAGGCATTCTTATTTAAGATGGTGAGGAAAGCACTATTAAATAACAACCAGGCGTCCTCTACTGACGGGATGAGGGCAATATCCTTCCAGAATACCCGGGCCAGGTCAATTAGAAAGGCCAGCTCGCAGAAGTGTTTTAGGGGCCATTTGACAGTGATGAGGGGTGGTCGTTTCACCGCTAGCGGGTGCAGGCAATGAGGCAGTGATTGCTGAGAACCTGATTGAAACCAGCAGAGGTATATTTGGAGGGCAAGTTGGTCAGGATAATATCTATAAGAGATTAAAATATATTGAAATATATACAAAGACAGACGAAGAAAAAAAAAATTACACAGGAGAACAACAAACAATGTCTACACTGCTACACCTACCTTGTCACAACACAACTGATTGGCTCAAACTCATTAAAGAAGGAAATAAATTCCAACAAGACACACCTGTTAATTGAAATGCATTCCACCTCATGAAGTTGGTTGAGAGAATGCCAAGAGTGTGAAAAGCTGTCATGAAGGCAAAGGGTGGCTACTTTGAAGAATCTCAAATCTAAAATGTATTTTGATTTCATAGTTTTGATGTCTTCTACAATGTAGAAAATAGTAAGAAATAAAGAAAAATCATGGAATGAGTAGGTGTGTCCAAACATTTGACTGGTATTAGCGATCTAAATCAAATTTAAAATTCAAGATCCGTTGGCGGAACTCCAAGAGCAAACTTGCAATGTAATCGAGGCTTAAAAGTCCTCTGAAGTTTTTAATTTTCACCTCAAAATCTCCAACCTGAATCTCAGCATATACTGTAGAGTTTAGTTTCTATTTTTTTTTTCTCTTTCAATAGTGGATTCAGTTAGCATAGCATCTATTGATGATTGCTTGGTCTGTGCGTGTTCTATGAATCAATTTAGCTTACCTTGTATGATTCATAATCATGTTTTATGTTGGATGTGCCCTCACAATTATTATAATTGTTATTTGTCCAATGATTCATTCTTTCTTAAGGGTATTTTTAAGGAGTGGTGGCAGTCCCACTCCTTTTGTTGAAGAGATAGAACAGTGGTGGAAAGGGGAAGATAGGGGGAGAGGGAGGGGGAGTCAAAAGGACAGTGGGCCGGATTCGAACCCATGCCGACTGAGGCCACTAATAATTTATTCTGCCTATTTCTTGCTTTGAACGTAAATAAAACAATTGATGTAAAAAAAAAAGATTTTCCAGAACAAAAAATACATCTAAGCCCTACAAATATGTAGGGCTAAACTATGCAAACGCAATGATGGAGCGTCTCTCTGTTTGTTTATGTTTCCTTCATTTATAGAACCACAAGTCCATTCTAAATAACTGAAGAGAGAGAGTGTGTGTGTGTGTGTGTGTGTGTGTGTGTGTGTGTGTGTGTGTGTGTGTGTGTGTGTGTGTGTGTGTGTGTGTGTGTGTGTGTGTGTGTGTGTGTGTGTGTGTGTGTGTGTGTGTGTGTGTGTGTGTTAAAGTCCCCACAAGGACAGTAAAACAAGGAAAACATTTCCCACGTCCCCATGGGGACAAAGGCTATGTTAAATTTAGGGGTTAGGGTTAGAATTAGGGTAAGGGGTTAGTAGTTAGCTTTAGGATTAGGAGTTAGGTTTAGGGTTTGGGTTAGGGTTAGGGATATAGGAAGGGGAAGGGTTAGAGGTTAGGGAAAATAGTATTTTGAATGGAAAGTAAGTTTAGGTCTCCACGAAGATAGAAGAACAAAATGTGTGTGTGTGTTAATACTATGTGTGGTGGTGACAACGATAAATTAAAGTCCTGGACTGAGAAGCATCCATACTGTTCTTGACGAACAGAATATAGTGAGTCAGAACCTTAACGATCAGTACTAAGCACATACTGGGTGAGGGCTCAAAAGCCAACCGCTCAAATGAGCTCCAGCTAGCCTTTTTTTCATAAACATTGAGTCACAAGGTTGGTTGACACAGAGCAATTCATACACGGCTAGGGTTGCACTCCACACAAATACACAAATTCAAAATCCAGACCTGGGCTCACTCTAACAGACTTAGTCACACACTCACATACACACATGCCCACAGCTGGAGGAGAGGAATCAGTGTTTCCACAGTCTGCTCCAAGAGCAGCCATGCCCATGTTGCAAAGGCAGCCTCACTTGCCCACCCAGTTTGGAAATGAGTGTGTGGCAGAGGAAACTACTATAGTATGTAGATTGCAGTGGACACATTGGTAAATGCTTTTAATTCTAGAGTATCAATAATGCTGTAGAACAATTAACACATTCAGGTACACAGTAAGGGGTGTCATGCACCCATTATTTTAGAGAAGGCACGAAGAACATGGGGGGTGCAGCTTTTTGCAGATTTTACCAGCCTTCTAGAGCCACAATCATTATGCCTAGTTTGCTGGAGAAAAAAAATCTGCATAGGTTATCTAAGCATATCTCTATACCTGTTCAATTGTCATTTTATTAATGCCACACTGGTATATTGTATCATAACCCAATAATTAAAGCGATTTTTGTTTTTTTCTGAAGTCTAGCAACCTTGCCAGCAGGCATGGCAACGAAAATAGTTAGACACGCTACTCTAACTCGATTGATAGCCAGAAATGGCTTGGGAGCTGGTTATGAGGTTGGGAGATTGGAAACCTAGCTTGCTGGCTAGCTAAAGCCAACTTCATAAAATCAAATCAAATTTTATTTGTCACATACACATGGTTAGCAGATGTTAATGCTAGTGTAGCAAAATGCTTGTGCTTCTAGTTCCGACAATGCAGTAATATCCCATGAGTAATCTAACCTAACAATTTCACAACAATTACCTTATACACACAAGTGTAAAGGAATGAATAAGAATATGTACATAAAAAAATATATGAATGAGTGATGGTACAGAACGGCATAGGCAAGATGCAGTAGATGGTATAGAGTACGGTATATACATATTAGATGAGTAATGTAGGGTATGTAAACATATAAAAGTGGCATTGTTTAAAGTGGCTAGTGATACATAAATTACATAAATAGATAGGTGGCTAGTATTACAGATTAAAAACAAAACGTTTTAGATGTATTTATCCAATAGCCACGATCAAATTCATTTACAAACATAGCACCTGCGAGTCCTGCACATCACCTGCAGCTAAAATCAAATCAAACGCTGTGTGTGTCACTCGACACTTTCTCTCCTCCACCACGGATGATAATGGCCGTGTCAATAAAAACATACTAGCGTACTACATACAGTACCAGTCAAACGTTTGGACACACCTACTCATTCAAGGGGTTTTCTTTATTTTTCTATTTTCTACATTGTAGAATTACAGTGAAAACATCAAAACTATGAAATAATACATATGGAATCTTCAAAATAGCCACCCTTTGAATTGATGACAGCTTTGCACACTCCTGGCATTCTCTCAACGAGCTTCATGAGGAATGCTTTTCCAACAGTCTTGAAGCAGTTTCCACATATGCTGAGCACTTGTTGGCTGCTGTTCCTTCACTCTGCGGTCCAACTCATCCCAAACTATATCAATTGGGTTGAGGTCGGGTGATTGTGGAGGCCAGGTCATCTGATGTAGCACTCCATCACTCTCCTTCTTGGTCAAATAGCCCTTACACAGCCTGGAGGTGTATTTTGGGTCATTGCCCTGTTGAAAAACAAATGATAGTCCCCCTAAGTGCAAACCAGATGGGATGGCATATCTCTGCAGTATGCTGTGGTAGCCATGCTGGTTAAGTGTGCCTTGAATTCTAAATAAATCACAGACAGCACCCCCACACCATCACACCTCTTCCTCCATGCTTCATGTTGGGATCTATACATGCAAAGATCATCTGCTGACCTACTCTCACAAAGACACAGCGGTTAGAGCCAAATATCTCAAATTTGGACTCATTAGACCAAAGGACAGATTTCCACTGGTCTAATGTCCATTGCTCGTGTTTCTTGGCCCAAGCATGTCTCTTTTTATTATTGGTGTCCTCTAGTAGTGGTTTCCTTGCAGCAATTCGACCATGGAGTCTCCTCTGAACAGTTAATGTTGAGCTTTGTCTGTTACTTGAACTCTGTGAAACATTATTTGGGCTGCAATCTGAGGCTGGTAACTCTAATGATCTTTTCCTCTGCAGCAGAGGTAACTCTGGGTCTTCCTTTCCTGTGGCGGTCCTCATGAGAGCCAGTTTCATCATAGCGATTGATGGTTTTTGCGACTGCACTTGAAGAAACTTTCAAAGTTCTTGAAATGTTCCGCATTGACTGACCTTCATGTCTTAAAGTAATGATGGACTGTCATTTCTCTTTGCTTATTTGAGCTGTTCTTGACATAATATGGACTTGGTCTTTTACCAAATAGGGCTATATTCTGTATACCACCCCTACCTTGTCACAACACAACTGATTGGCTCAAACGCATTAAGGAAAAAATAAATTTCACAAATGAACTTTTAACAAGGCACACCTGTTAATTGAAATGCATTCCAGGTGACTACCTCATGAAGCTGGTTGAGAGAATGCCACGAGTGTGCAAAGCTGTCATCAAAGCAAAGGGTGGCTACTTTGAAGAATCTCAAATATAAAACATATTTTGATTTCTATTAACACTTTTTTGGTTACTACATGATTCCATATGTGTTATTTCATAGTTTGATGTCTTCACTATTATTCTACAATGTAGAAAATATTAAAAATAAAGAAAAACCCTTGCATAGGTAGGTGTGTCCAAACTTTTGACTGGTATTGTACTTCAATCAAATGCATGTATAAAACCCTTTTTACACAAGCAGATGTCACAAAGTGCTATACAGACACTCAGGCTAAAACCCCAAACAGCAAGCAATGCAGATGAAGAAGCACGGTGTTTTGGAAAAACTCCCTAGAAAGGCAGCAACCCAGGAAGAAACCTAGAGAGGAACCAGGCTCTACTTAAACTGCATACTATGTACTCATCGTCACATAATATTTTGCACGTACTGTTTAGTAAAAAGTATGCATATGCCATGACCTCAACACAATGCATTGTGGAAAAGTGTGCATCAAATTATACTTGAAATTAGTATAACATCCTGGCATTTGAACCATATTAAAAAAATTTAAAAATAACCTACTATTATTTTTGCATACTGAGAATGCGTCATGCACAATTGCGTTGTTTCCCATTCGTTGACTCCGGTAGGGCATCCCCATATCTAATTGATCAGCTTTTGTCAAAGCCGAAAAGAGTATGACATTGGGGCATTTAAAGTATACTCGATTTTCAAAATGTTGCATACTATTGAACTTATCAAACAGCCTACTATTTAGGATGCAAGTATGGGTATTCGGACATGACCAGTGTCTGCATGCACTAGAGCAGGGATTGGCTACTCCAGTCTTAGGGGACCTGATTGGTGTCACACTTTTACCCCAGCCCCAGATAACACATCTGACCAGGGGCGCAACTTTCACTGGGGATGGAGGGGACCTGCCCCCCCACATTCTGAAATTGCATTTTAGTCCCCCCAGGAATGTTATACCACCTCCAAGCGGTCGGGTAGGCTGTTTGGAGTGTTTATCCGACTGGATAAAAAAAATACAAATAATAATAATGAAGTTATGCCCCCCCCACTTCTAAAACCAAAGTTGCGCCCCTATATCTAACTATAATAATCAACTAATCATCATCTTCAGTTTAGAATGCAATTAGTTTAATCAGCTGTGTTTGCTGGGAATGGGGATACTCTTTGCCTGGTCCAGTCGGTGTGGCCCCTCTGCAAAATACAGCTGACAGATCTTTTAATAAATAATGATGATAAAACATTGGCTTAAAAATGTATTTTAGTAATTAATTCAACATCAAAAGTTTTTTAAACAGGACAAATCTGAGGTGGCACGTGCCCTTGTGCCCCCTATGGGCATGATAAGTTATTGCTCTTGTGTCTGTCCACAGCGTTTCCTTAGTTCTGTTAGTATTCCTGTCAACCTAGTTGAGTGGCTGGCTGGTTCTTCTGTCTTTCCCAGTGTCTGACTCAGTCATCAGATATTCCTCAGGCCTATCGGACTGGTGAATTCTTCCTTTCTCTGACTCTCTCTCTGTCTTGACTGCACCCAACTCTGGTCTGCCATCCAAGATAAATATTGAACAGCTTGTGAGATCAACAACCAAAGGTCACATCCCTCTCTGTTCTCCTCTCTCCACCTCATCTCCTCATCAGAGAAAGCCCACGGTTCCAGACTTTCATCATCATGGCACATGACCATCACCCGAGTCACACTAACAATGCTTTAAAAAGGTCTATGAGATATTTAGTGGGTTATGGCATTGGCATCAATGTGGCTCCAGTCACGTCACTGGTTGTGGCTTTGTTCGATTGTTAAACTCATGGGTTTGTGAGCTACCTCTTGAATTTAGAAGTTCTCACATATTGAAAATTGTAAGATATTTAACATCATGTTGTTCTAAAAATGACAAATCATTGACTCACCTTGAACACCTCCCTGTATTTTAAGTCTCCTGCCATGTGGGCATTTGTAGGAATAAATCAACATTCATGATTGGGCACTGGTGGATGTTGACTGTTGTTCTTCATTAACACTGCTTAACGGTCATTTAATTAACCCAATATCATTTTGAACATGTTGCCTAAAGTAGAAATTAGGGTTAGATAAGGGCACTGAGGTCTGTTACACACAAGGGAGACAGGGTGCACTGGCACATAGGGACTTGGCCAACTCATTTTATAAACCTCTAGTTAAAAGAACATTTCTACAAGCTGTTAAGAGTTCATGGGTGGTGATCCTCCAGAAAGCTCCAAACTCCGACCCGACTCCATAAAGAGTTCTCTGTAGTGTTTACAAAGGGCCACTAGATGGCATCCTATGGACACAGGTGGTCCAAATGCATGAAGCTCATATTGTACGCATTCAGGAGCTGTGGAAATAAAGTCCAATATAAGGCCTTTTTGCTGGGAGAAGAGACCACACAGAATCAAAATCTGTAAATATCTAGACCCGTAAAGATGCACAATGCAGAAATCGCTCCGCCATATCCTGTTTGCTAAAATTCTCTAATAGTTTGACTAATTTCGGTTTATGTGACAAAAGAATCAAGTATCGTGTAGAGAGTCATCGTACAATCTAAACCATTGTGAAATACTTTTTCCATAACCAAAAATATTGTATTTTCAGCTGTTTGAAGCTGAAACTGAAGAATGGGAAGTATAGAAACATAGAACAGATCTACCGCTTCTTAGACTTGCTTTCAATGAGAAAGAAATGGATGCTATAGATATGTCAATGTGAATTTAGTTAGTTGCCCAAGAAGTTACATATTGCAGCTTTAAAGAAACAGATCATAAATATGACTAAATCAACAAGTCTTATAATTCATAAAGTTATGTGCTAATATGAAAAAATAAATTGCATTAAGGGAACGGTAGTAAATGCTAATAAAACCTCCAATATATTTGGAGAAAAAAAACACATTCAAAGATCTTAAAGTATCATGCAAATAAAACAGGTACAAACTAAAGGTAAAAGAAAAGTGTAAGTGCTAAGAGAGGCAAATGAAGTGCTATAGAAGCCTCCCTCATAAAGTATCATACAAATAAAAGGAACACACACTAAAGATCCAAGAAAATAATTTATAAATTAATAATGATTAAGTTTAGGGTTGAGCTGGAGTGTGGACATGAAGCTAGGGTTAGAGTTGTGGTTAGGGTTGAGCTGGAGTGTGGACATGTAGCTAGGGTTAGGATTGTGGTTAGGGTTGAGCTGGAGTGTGGACATGAACTAGGGTTAGTGTTGTGGTTAGGGTTGAGCCTGGATGTGGACATGTAGCTAGGGTTAGTGTTGTGGTTAGGGTTGAGCTGGAGTGTGGACATGAACTAGGGTTAGGGTTGTGGTTAGGGTTGAGCTGGAGTGTGGACATGAACTAGGGTTAGGGTTGTGGTTAGGGTTGAGCCTGGATGTGGACATTAACTAGGGTTAGGGTTGTGGTTAGGGTTGAGCTGGAGTGTGGACATGTAGCTAGGGTTAGGGTTGTGGTTAGGGTTGAGCTGGAGTGTGGACATGAAGCTAGGGTTAGGGTTGTGGTTAGGGTTGAGCCTGGATGTGGACATGAACTAGGGTTAGGGCTGTGGTTAGGGTTGAGCTGGAGTGTGGACATGAAGCTAGGGTTAGGGTTGTGGTTAGGGTTGAGCTGGAGTGTGGACATGAACTAGGGTTAGGGTTGTGGTTAGGGTTGAGCCTGGATGTGGACATGAACTAGGGTTAGTGTTGTGGTTAGGGTTGAGCCTGGATGTGGACATGTAGCTAGGGTTAGTGTTGTGGTTATGGTTGAGCTGGAGTGTGGACATGAAGCTAGGGTTAGGGTTGTGGTTAGGGTTGAGCTGGAGTGTGGACATGAACTAGGGTTAGGGTTGTGGTTAGGGTTGAGCCTGGATGTGGACATGAACTAGGGTTAGGGTTGTGGTTAGGGTTGAGCTGGAGTGTGGACATGAAGCTAGGGTTAGGGTTGTGGTTAGGGTTGAGCTGGAGTGTGGACATGAAGCTAGGGATAGGGTTGTGGTTAGGGTTGAGCCTGGATAAGGACATGAACTAGGGTTAGGGTTGTGGTTAGGGTTGAGCTGGAGTGTGGACATGTAGCGAGGGTTAGTGTTGTGGTTAGGGTTGAGCTGGAGTGTGGACATGTAGCTAGGGTTAGTGTTGTGGTTAGGGTTGAGCTGGAGTGTGGACATGAACTAGGGTTAGTGTTGTGTTTAGGGTTGAGCCTGGATAAGGACATGAACTAGGGTTAGGGTTGTGGTTAGGGTTGAGCCTGGATGTGGACATGTAGCTAGGGTTAGGGGTGTGGTTAGGGTTGAGCTGGAGTGTGGACATAAACTAGGGTTAGTGTTGTGGTTAGGGTTGAGCCCGGATGTGGACATTAACTAGGGTTAGGGTTGTGGTTAGGGTTGAGCATGGATGTGGACATGAACTAGGGTTAGGGTTGTGTTTAGGGTTGATCCTGGATGTGGACATGTAGCTAGGGTTAGGGGTGTGGTTAGGGTTGAGCTGGAGTGTGGACATGAACTAGGGTTAGTGTTGTAGTTAGGGTTGAGCATGGATGTGGACATGTAGCTAGGGTTAAGGTTGTGGTTAGGGTTGAGCTGGAGTGTGGACATGAAGCTAGGGTTAGTGTTGTGGTTAGGGTTGAGCTGGAGTGTGGACATGTAGCTAGGGTTAGTGTTGTGGTTAGGGTTGAGCCTGGATGTGGACATGTAGCTAGGGTTAGGGGTGTGGTTAGGGTTGAGCTGGGGTGTGGACATGAACTAGGGTTAGTGTTGTGGTTAGGGTTGAGCCTGGATGTGGACATGTAGCTAGGGTTAGGGGTGTGGTTAGGGTTGAGCTGGGGTGTGGACATGAACTAGGGTTAGTGTTGTGGTTAGGGTTGAGTCTGGATGTGGACATGAACTAGGGTTAGGTTTGTGGTTAGGGTTGAGCCTGGATGTGGACATGTAGCTAGGGTTAGGGTTGTGGTTAGGGTTGAGCTGGAGTGTGGACATGAACTAGGGTTAGTGTTGTGGTTAGGGTTGAGCTGGAGTGTGGACATGAACTAGGGTTAGGGTTGTGGTTAGGGTTGAGCCTGGATAAGGACATGAACTAGGGTTAGGGTTGTGGTTAGGGTTGAGCCTGGATGTGGACATTAACTAGGGTTAGGGTTGTGGTTAGGGTTGAGCCTGGATGTGGACATGTAGCTAGGGATAGGGTTGTGGTTAGGGTTGAGCTGGAGTGTGGACGAAAAGCTAGGGTTACGGTTGTGGTTAGGGTTGAGCCGGAGTGTGGACATGAACTAGGGTTAGGGTTGTGGTTAGGGTTGAGCCTGGATGTGGACATTAACTAGGGTTAGGGTTGTGGTTAGGGTTGAGCTGGAGTGTGGACATGAACTAGGGTTAGTGTTGTGGTTAGGGTTGAGCCTGGATAAGGACATGAACTAGGGTTAGGGTTGTGGTTAGGGTTGAGCTGGAGTGTGGACATGTAGCTAGGGTTAGGGTTGTGGTTAGGGTTGAGCTGGAGTGTGGACATGTAGCTAGGGTTAGTGTTGTGGTTAGGGTTGAGCTGGAGTGTGGACATGAACTAGGGTTAGGGTTGTGGTTAGGGTTGAGCTGGAGTGTGGACATGAACTAGGGTTAGGGTTGTGGTTAGGGTTGAGCCTGGATGTGGACATTAACTAGGGTTAGGGTTGTGGTTAGGGTTGAGCTGGAGTGTGGACATGTAGCTAGGGTTAGGGCTGTGGTTAGGGTTGAGCTGGAGTGTGGACATGAAGCTAGGGTTAGTGTTGTGGTTAGGGTTGAGCCTGGATGTAGACATGAACTAGGGTTAGGGTTGTGGTTAGGGTTGAGCTGGAGTGTGGACATGAACTAGGGTTAGGGTTGTGGTTAGGGTTGAGCCTGGATAAGGACATGAACTAGGGTTAGGGTTGTGGTTAGGGTTGAGCTGGAGTGTGGACATGAACTAGGGTTAGTGTTGTGGTTAGGGTTGAGCTGGAGTGTGGACATGTAGCTAGGGTTAGTGTTGTGGTTAGGGTTGAGCTGGAGTGTGGACATGAACTAGGGTTAGTGTTGTGGTTAGGGAGTTGAGCCTGGATGTGGACATTAACTAGGGTTAGGGTTGTGGTTAGGGTTGAGCATGGATGTGGACATGAACTAGGGTTAGGGTTGTGGTTAGGGTTGAGCCTGGATGTGGACATGTAGCTAGGGTTAGGGGTGTGGTTAGGGTTGAGCTGGAGTGTGGACATGAACTAGGGTTAGTGTTGTAGTTAGGGTTGAGCATGGATGTGGACATGTAGCTAGGGTTAAGGTTGTGGTTAGGGTTGAGCTGGAGTGTGGACATGAACCTAGGGTTACGGTTGTGGTTAGGGTTGAGCTGGAGTGTGGACATGAACTAGGGTTAGGGTTGTGGTTAGGGTTGAGCTGGAGTGTGGACATGTAGCTAGGGTTAGTGTTGTGGTTAGGGTTGAGCCTGGATGTGGACATGTAGCTAGGGTTAGGGGTGTGGTTAGTGTTGAGCTGGGGTGTGGACATGAACTAGGGTTAGTGTTGTGGTTAGGGTTGAGCTGGAGTGTGGACATGAAGCTAGGGTTACGGTTGTGGTTAGGGTTGAGCTGGAGTGTGGACATGAACTAGGGTTAGGGTTGTGGTTAGGGTTGAGCCTGGATGTGGACATGTACTAGGGTTAGTGTTGTGGTTAGGGTTGAGCCTGGATGTGGACATGTAGCTAGGGTTAGGGTTGTGGTTAGGGTTGAGCTGGAGTGTGGACATGAAGCTAGGGTTAGTGTTGTGGTTAGGGTTGAGCCTGGATGTGGACATGAACTAGGGTTAGGGTTGTGGTTAGGGTTGAGCCTGGATGTGGACATGTAGCTAGGGTTAGGGTTGTGGTTAGGGTTGAGCTGGAGTGTGGACATGAAGCTAGGGTTAGGGTTGTGGTTAGGGTTGAGCCTGGATGTGGACATGAACTAGGGTTAGTGTTGTGGTTAGGGTTGAGCCTGGATGTGGACATGTAGCTAGGGTTAGGGGTGTGGTTAGGGTTGAGCTGGATGTGGACATGAACTAGGGTTAGTGTTGTGGTTAGGGTTGAGCTGGAGTGTGGACATGAAGCTAGGGTTACGGTTGTGGTTAGGGTTGAGCTGGAGTGTGGACATGAAGCTAGGGTTACGGTTGTGGTTAGGGTTGAGCCTGGATGTGGACATGTACTAGGGTTAGTGTTGTGGTTAGGGTTGAGCCTGGATGTGGACATGTAGCTAGGGTTAGGGTTGTGGTTAGGGTTGAGCTGGAGTGTGGACATGAAGCTAGGGTTACGGTTGTGGTTAGGGTTGAGCTGGAGTGTGGACATGAACTAGGGTTAGGGTTGTGGTTAGGGTTGAGCTGGAGTGTGGACATGTAGCTAGGGTTAGGGTTGTGGTTAGGGTTGAGCTGGAGTGTGGACATGAAGCTAGGGTTAGGGTTGTGGTTAGGGTTGAGCCTGGATGTGGACATGAACTAGGGTTAGGGTTGTGGTTAGGGTTGAGCCTGGATGTGGACATTAACTAGGGTTAGGGTTGTGGTTAGGGTTGAGCCTGGATGTGGACATGTAGCTAGGGTTAGGGTTGTGGTTAGGATTGAGCTGGAGTGTGGACATGAAGCTAGGGTTAGGGTTGTGGTTAGGGTTGAGCTGGAGTGTGGACATGAACTAGGGTTAGGGTTGTGGTTAGGGTTGAGCCTGGATGTGGACATGTAGCTAGGGTTAGGGGTGTGGTTAGGGTTGAGCTGGAGTGTGGACATGAACTAGGGTTAGTGTTGTGGTTAGGGTTGAGCCTGGATGTGGACATGAACTAGGGTTAGGGTTGTGGTTAGGGTTGAGCTGGTGTGTGGACATGTAGCTAGGGTTAGTGTTGTGGTTAGGGTTGAGCCTGGATGTGGACATGAACTAGGGTTAGGGTTGTGGTTAGGGTTGAGCCTGGATGTGGACATAATCTAGGGTTAGGGTTGTGGTTAGGGTTGAGCCTGGATGTGGACATGAAACTAGGGTTAGGGTTGTGGTTAGGTTTGAGCCTGGATGTGGACATGAACTAGGGTTAGGGTTGTGGTTAGGGTTGAGCTGGAGTGTGGACATGAACTAGGGTTAGGGTTGTGGTTAGGGTTGAGCCTGGATGTTGACATGTAGCTAGGGTTAGGGTTGTGGTTAGGTTTGAGCCTGGATGTGGACATGAACTAGGGTTAGGGTTGTGGTTAGGGTTGAGCTGGAGTGTGGACATGAACTAGGGTTAGGGTTGTGGTTAGGGTTGAGCCTGGATGTGGACATGAACTAGGGTTAGGGTTGTGGTTAGGGTTGAGCCTGGATGTGGACATGTAGCTAGGGTTAGGGTTGTGGTTAGGGTTGAGCTGGAGTGTGGACATGAACTAGGGTTAGTGTTGTGGTTAGGGTTGAGCCTGGATGTGGACATGAACTAGGGTTAGTGTTGTGGTTAGGGTTGAGCCTGGATGTGGACATGTAGCTAGGGTTAGGGTTGTGGTTAGGGTTGAGCTGGAGTGTGGACATGAAGCTAGGGTTACGGTTGTGGTTAGGGTTGAGCTGGAGTGTGGACATGAACTAGGGTTAGTGTTGTGGTTAGGGTTGAGCTGGAGTGTGGACATGTAGCTAGGGTTAGTGTTGTGGTTAGGGTTGAGCCTGGATGTGGACATGTAGCTAGGGTTAGGGGTGTGGTTAGGGTTGAGCTGGAGTGTGGACATGAAGCTAGGGTTACGGTTGTGGTTACGTTTGAGCTGGAGTGTGGACATGAACTAGGGTTAGGGTTGTGGTTAGGGTTGAGCTGGAGTGTGGACATGAAGCTAGGGTTAGGGTTGTGGTTAGGGTTGAGCTGGAGTGTGGACATGAACTAGGGTTAGTGTTGTGGTTAGGGTTGAGCCTGGATAAGGACATGAACTAGGGTTAGGGTTGTGGTTAGGGTTGAGCTGGAGTGTGGACATGAACTAGGGTTAGTGTTGGGGTTAGGGTTGAGCCTGGATGTGGACATGAACTAGGGTTAGGGTTGTGGTTAGGGTTGAGCCTGGATGTGGACATGTAGCTAGGGTTAGTGGACATGGGGTTAGACATGCTGGAGTGTGGACATGGAGGGTTAGTGTTGTGGTTAGGGTTGAGCATGTGGACATGTAGCTAGGGTTAGGGGTGTGGTTAGTGTTGAGCTGGAGTGTGGACATGAACTAGGGTTAGTGTTGTGGTTAGGGTTGAGCCTGGATGTGGACATTAACTAGGGTTAGGGTTGTGGTTAGGGTTGAGCCTGGATGTGGACATGTAGCTAGGGTTAAGGTTGTGGTTAGGGTTGAGCTGGAGTGTGGACATGAAGCTAGGGTTAGTGTTGTGGTTAGGGTTGAGCTGGAGTGTGGACATGTAGCTAGGGTTAGTGTTGTGGTTAGGGTTGAGCCTGGATGTGGACATGTAGCTAGGGTTAGGGGTGTGGTTAGGGTTGAGCTGGGGTGTGGACATGAACTAGGGTTAGTGTTGTAGTTAGGGTTGAGCCTGGATGTGGACTTGAACTAGGGTTAGGGTTGTGGTTAGGGTTGAGCCTGGATGTGGACATGTAGCTAGGGTTAGGGTTGTGGTTAGGGTTGAGCCTGGATGTGGACATGAACTAGGGTTAGTGTTGTGGTTAGGGTTGAGCCTGGATAAGGACATGAACTAGGGTTGGGGTTGTGGTTAGGGTTGAGCCTGGATGTGGACATGAACTAGGGTTAGGGTTGTGGTTAGGGTTGAGCTGGAGTGTGGACATGAACTAGGGTTAGGGTTGTGGTTAGGGTTGAGCCTGGATGTGGACATGAACTAGGGTTAGTGTTGTGGTTAGGGTTGAGCCTGGATGTGGACATGTAGCTAGGGTTAGGGGTGTGGTTAGGGTTGAGCTGGAGTGTGGACATGAACTAGGGTTAGTGTTGTGGTTAGGGTTGAGCTTGGATGTGGACATGAACTAGGGTTAGTGTTGTGGTTAGGGTTGATCCTGGATGTGGACATGTAGCTAGGGTTAAGGTTGTGGTTAGGGTTGAGCTGGAGTGTGGACATGAAGCTAGGGTTACGGTTGTGGTTAGGGTTGAGCTGGAGAGTGGACATGTAGCTAGGGTTAGTGTTGTGTTTAGGGTTGAGCCTGGATGTGGACATGTAGCTAGGGTTAGGGGTGTGGTTAGTGTTGAGCTGGAGTGTGGACATGAAGCTAGGGTTAGTGTTGTGGTTAGGGTTGAGCCTGGATGTGGACATTAACTAGGGTTAGGGTTGTGGTTAGAGTTGAGTCTGGATGTGGACATGTAGCTAGGGATAGGGTTGTGGTTAGGGTTGAGCTGGAGTGTGGACATGAAGCTAGGGTTACAGTTGTGGTTAGGGTTGAGCCTGGATGTGAACATAAACTAGGGTTAGGGTTGTGGTTAGGGTTGAGCCTGGATGTGGACATGAAACTAGGGTTAGTGTTGTGGTTAGGGTTGAGCCTGGATGTGGACATGTAGCTAGGGTTAGGGTTGTGGTTAGGGTTGAGCCTGGATGTGGACATGTAGCTAGGGTTAGGGGTGTGGTTAGTGTTGAGCTGGAGTGTGGACATGAACTAGGGTTAGTGTTGTGGTTAGGGTTGAGCCTGGATGTGGACATTAACTAGGGTTAGGGTTGTGGTTAGGGTTTAGCCTGGATGTGGACATGTAGCTAGGGTTAAGGTTGTGGTTAGGGTTGAGCTGGAGTGTGGACATGAAGCTAGGGTTACGGTTGTGGTTAGGGTTGAGCTGGAGTGTGGACATGAACTAGGGTTAGTGTTGTGGTTAGGGTTGAGCTGGAGTGTGGAAATGTAGCTAGGGTTAGTGTTGTGGTTAGGGTTGAGCCTGGATGTGGACCTGTAGCTAGGGTTAGGGGTGTGGTTAGGGTTGAGCTGGGGTGTGGACATGAACTAGGGTTAGTGTTGTAGTTAGGGTTGAGCCTGGATGTGGACTTGAACTAGGGTTAGGGTTGTGGTTAGGGTTGAGCCTGGATGTGGACATGTAGCTAGGGTTAGGGTTTGGTTAGGGTTGAGCCTGGATGTGGACATGAACTAGGGTTAGTGTTGTGGTTAGGGTTGAGCCTGGATAAGGACATCAACTAGGGTTGGGGTTGTGGTTAGGGTTGAGCCTGGATGTGGACATGAACTAGGGTTAGGGTTGTGGTTAGGGTTGAGCTGGAGTGTGGACATGAACTAGGGTTATGGTTGTGGTTAGGGTTGAGCCTGGATGTGGACATGAAACCAGGGTTAGGGTTGTGGTTAGGGTTGAGCCTGGATGTGGACATGTAGCTAGGGTTAGGGTTGTGGTTAGGGTTGAGCCTGGATGTGGACATGTAGCTAGGGTTAGGGGTGTGGTTAGGGTTGAGCTGGAGTGTGGACATGAACTAGGGTTAGTGTTGTGGTTAGGGTTGAGCCTGGATGTGGACATTAACTAGGGTTAGGGTTGTGGTTAGGGTTGAGCCTGGATGTGGACATGTAGCTAGGGTTAAGGTTGTGGTTAGGGTTGAGCTGGAGTGTGGACATGAAGCTAGGGTTACGGTTGTGGTTAGGTTTGAGCTGGAGTGTGGACATGAACTAGGGTTAGGGTTGTGGTTAGGGTTGAGCTGGAGTGTGGACATGAAGCTAGGGTTAGGGTTGTGGTTAGGGTTGAGCTGGAGTGTGGACATGAACTAGGGTTAGTGTTGTGGTTAGGGTTGAGCCTGGATAAGGACATGAACTAGGGTTAGGGTTGTGGTTAGGGTTGAGCTGGAGTGTGGACATGAACTAGGGTTAGTGTTGTGGTTAGGGTTGAGCCTGGATGTGGACATTAACTAGGGTTAGGGTTGTGGTTAGGGTTGAGCCTGGATGTGGACATGTAGCTAGGGTTAAGGTTGTGGTTAGGGTTGAGCTGGAGTGTGGACATGAAGCTAGGGTTACGGTTGTGGTTAGGTTTGAGCTGGAGTGTGGACATGAACTAGGGTTAGGGTTGTGGTTAGGGTTGAGCCTGGATGTGGACATGTCGCTAGGGTTAGTGTTGTGGTTAGGGTTGAGCTGGAGTGTGGACATGTAGCTAGGGTTAGTGTTGTGGTTAGGGTTGAGCCTGGATGTGGACATGTAGCTAGGGTTAGGGTTGTGGTTAGGGTTGAGCCTGGATGTGGACATGAACTAGGGTTAGTGTTGTGGTTAGGGTTGAGCCTGGATGTGGACTTGAACTAGGGTTGGGGTTGTGGTTAGGGTTGAGCCTGGATGTGGACATGAACTAGGGTTAGGGTTGTGGTTAGGGTTGAGCTGGAGTGTGGACATGAACTAGGGTTAGGGTTGTGGTTAGGGTTGAGCCTGGATGTGGACATGAACTAGGGTTAGTGTTGTGGTTAGGGTTGAGCCTGGATGTGGACATGTAGCTAGGGTTAGGGGTTTGGTTAGGGTTGAGCTGGAGTGTGGACATGAACTAGGGTTAGTGTTGTGGTTAGGGTTGAGCTTGGATGTGGACATGAACTAGGGTTAGTGTTGTGGTTAGGGTTGAGCCTGGATGTGGACATGTAGCTAGGGTTAAGGTTGTGGTTAGGGTTGAGCTGGAGTGTGGACATGAAGCTAGGGTTACAGTTGTGGTTAGGGTTGAGCTGGAGTGTGGACATGAACTAGGGTTAGTGTTGTGGTTAGGGTTGAGCTGGAGTGTGGACATGTAGCTAGGGTTAGTGTTGTGGTTAGGGTTGAGCCTGGATGTGGACATGTAGCTAGGGTTAGGGGTGTGGTTAGGGTTGAGCTGGAGTGTGGACATGAAGCTAGGGTTACGGTTGTGGTTAGGTTTGAGCTGGAGTGTGGACATGAACTAGGGTTAGGGTTGTGGTTAGGGTTGAGCTGGAGTGTGGACATGAAGCTAGGGTTAGGGTTGTGGTTAGGGTTGAGCTGGAGTGTGGACATGAACTAGGGTTAGTGTTGTGGTTAGGGTTGAGCCTGGATAAGGACATGAACTAGGGTTAGGGTTGTGGTTAGGGTTGAGCTGGAGTGTGGACATGAACTAGGGTTAGTGTTGGGGTTAGGGTTGAGCCTGGATGTGGACATGAACTAGGGTTAGGGTTGTGGTTAGGGTTGAGCCTGGATGTGGACATGTAGCTAGGGTTAGTGTTGTGGTTAGGGTTGAGCTGGAGTGTGGACATGTAGCTAGGGTTAGTGTTGTGGTTAGGGTTGAGCCTGGATGTGGACATGTAGCTAGGGTTAGGGGTGTGGTTAGGGTTGAGCTGGGGTGTGGACATGAACTAGGGTTAGTGTTGTAGTTAGGGTTGAGCCTGGATGTGGACTTGAACTAGGGTTAGGGTTGTGGTTAGGGTTGAGCCTGGATGTGGACATGTAGCTAGGGTTAGGGTTGTGGTTAGGGTTGAGCCTGGATGTGGACATGAACTAGGGTTAGTGTTGTGGTTAGGGTTGAGCCTGGATAAGGACATGAACTAGGGTTGGGGTTGTGGTTAAGGTTGAGCCTGGATGTGGACATGAACTAGGGTTAGGGTTGTGGTTAGGGTTGAGCTGGAGTGTGGACATGAACTAGGGTTAGGGTTGTGGTTAGGGTTGAGCCTGGATGTGGACATGAACTAGGGTTAGTGTTGTGGTTAGGGTTGAGCCTGGATGTGGACATGTAGCTAGGGTTAGGGGTGTGGTTAGGGTTGAGCTGGAGTGTGGACATGAACTAGGGTTAGTGTTGTGGTTAGGGTTGAGCTTGGATGTGGACATGAACTAGGGTTAGTGTTGTGGTTAGGGTTGATCCTGGATGTGGACATGTAGCTAGGGTTAAGGTTGTGGTTAGGGTTGAGCTGGAGTGTGGACATGAAGCTAGGGTTACGGTTGTGGTTAGGGTTGAGCTGGAGTGTGGACATGAACTAGGGTTAGTGTTGTGGTTAGGGTTGAGCTGGAGTGTGGACATGTAGCTTGGGTTAGTGTTGTGTTTAGGGTTGAGCCTGGATGTGGACATGTAGCTAGGGTTAGGGGTGTGGTTAGTGTTGAGCTGGAGTGTGGACATGAAGCTAGGGTTAGTGTTGTGGTTAGGGTTGAGCCTGGATGTGGACATTAACTAGGGTTAGGGTTGTGGTTAGAGTTGAGTCTGGATGTGGACATGTAGCTAGGGATAGGGTTGTGGTTAGGGTTGAGCTGGAGTGTGGACATGAAGCTAGGGTTACGGTTGTGGTTAGGTTTGAGCTGGAGTGTGGACATGAACTAGGGTTAGGGTTGTGGTTAGGGTTGAGCTGGAGTGTGGACATGAAGCTAGGGTTAGGGTTGTGGTTAGGGTTGAGCTGGAGTGTGGACATGAACTAGGGTTAGTGTTGTGGTTAGGGTTGAGCCTGGATAAGGACATGAACTAGGGTTAGGGTTGTGGTTAGGGTTGAGCTGGAGTGTGGACATGAACTAGGGTTAGTGTTGTGGTTAGGGTTGAGCCTGGATGTGGACATTAACTAGGGTTAGGGTTGTGGTTAGGGTTGAGCCTGGATGTGGACATGTAGCTAGGGTTAAGGTTGTGGTTAGGGTTGAGCTGGAGTGTGGACATGAAGCTAGGGTTACGGTTGTGGTTAGGTTTGAGCTGGAGTGTGGACATGAACTAGGGTTAGGGTTGTGGTTAGGGTTGAGCCTGGATGTGGACATGTCGCTAGGGTTAGTGTTGTGGTTAGGGTTGAGCTGGAGTGTGGACATGTAGCTAGGGTTAGTGTTGTGGTTAGGGTTGAGCCTGGATGTGGACATGTAGCTAGGGTTAGGGTTGTGGTTAGGGTTGAGCCTGGATGTGGACATGAACTAGGGTTAGTGTTGTGGTTAGGGTTGAGCCTGGATGTGGACTTGAACTAGGGTTGGGGTTGTGGTTAGGGTTGAGCCTGGATGTGGACATGAACTAGGGTTAGGGTTGTGGTTAGGGTTGAGCTGGAGTGTGGACATGAACTAGGGTTAGGGTTGTGGTTAGGGTTGAGCCTGGATGTGGACATGAACTAGGGTTAGTGTTGTGGTTAGGGTTGAGCCTGGATGTGGACATGTAGCTAGGGTTAGGGGTTTGGTTAGGGTTGAGCTGGAGTGTGGACATGAACTAGGGTTAGTGTTGTGGTTAGGGTTGAGCTTGGATGTGGACATGAACTAGGGTTAGTGTTGTGGTTAGGGTTGAGCCTGGATGTGGACATGTAGCTAGGGTTAAGGTTGTGGTTAGGGTTGAGCTGGAGTGTGGACATGAAGCTAGGGTTACGGTTGTGGTTAGGGTTGTGGAGCTAGGGTTAGTGTGGTTACATGAACTAGGGTTAGTGTTGTGGTTAGGGTTGAGCCTGGAGTGTGGACATGTAGCTAGGGTTAGTGTTGTGGTTAGGGTTGAGCCTGGATGTGGACATGGGTTAGCTATGGGACATGTAGCTAGGGTGTGTGGTTAGGGTTGAGCTGGAGTGTGGACATGAAGCTAGGGTTACGGTTGTGGTTAGGTTTGAGCTGGAGTGTGGACATGAACTAGGGTTAGGGTTGTGGTTAGGGTTGAGCTGGAGTGTGGACATGAAGCTAGGGTTAGGGTTGTGGTTAGGGTTGAGCTGGAGTGTGGACATGAACTAGGGTTAGTGTTGTGGTTAGGGTTGAGCCTGGATAAGGACATGAACTAGGGTTAGGGTTGTGGTTAGGGTTGAGCTGGAGTGTGGACATGAACTAGGGTTAGTGTTGGGGTTAGGGTTGAGCCTGGATGTGGACATGAACTAGGGTTAGGGTTGTGGTTAGGGTTGAGCCTGGATGTGGACATGTAGCTAGGGTTAGTGTTGTGGTTAGGGTTGAGCTGGAGTGTGGACATGTAGCTAGGGTTAGTGTTGTGGTTAGGGTTGAGCCTGGATGTGGACATGTAGCTAGGGTTAGGGGTGTGGTTAGGGTTGAGCTGGGGTGTGGACATGAACTAGGGTTAGTGTTGTAGTTAGGGTTGAGCCTGGATGTGGACTTGAACTAGGGTTAGGGTTGTGGTTAGGGTTGAGCCTGGATGTGGACATGTAGCTAGGGTTAGGGTTGTGGTTAGGGTTGAGCCTGGATGTGGACATGAACTAGGGTTAGTGTTGTGGTTAGGGTTGAGCCTGGATAAGGACATGAACTAGGGTTGGGGTTGTGGTTAGGGTTGAGCCTGGATGTGGACATGAACTAGGGTTAGGGTTGTGGTTAGGGTTGAGCTGGAGTGTGGACATGAACTAGGGTTAGGGTTGTGGTTAGGGTTGAGCCTGGATGTGGACATGAACTAGGGTTAGTGTTGTGGTTAGGGTTGAGCCTGGATGTGGACATGTAGCTAGGGTTAGGGGTGTGGTTAGGGTTGAGCTGGAGTGTGGACATGAACTAGGGTTAGTGTTGTGGTTAGGGTTGAGCTTGGATGTGGACATGAACTAGGGTTAGTGTTGTGGTTAGGGTTGATCCTGGATGTGGACATGTAGCTAGGGTTAAGGTTGTGGTTAGGGTTGAGCTGGAGTGTGGACATGAAGCTAGGGTTACGGTTGTGGTTAGGGTTGAGCTGGAGTGTGGACATGAACTAGGGTTAGTGTTGTGGTTAGGGTTGAGCTGGAGTGTGGACATGTAGCTAGGGTTAGTGTTGTGTTTAGGGTTGAGCCTGGATGTGGACATGTAGCTAGGGTTAGGGGTGTGGTTAGTGTTGAGCTGGAGTGTGGACATGAAGCTAGGGTTAGTGTTGTGGTTAGGGTTGAGCCTGGATGTGGACATTAACTAGGGTTAGGGTTGTGGTTAGAGTTGAGTCTGGATGTGGACATGTAGCTAGGGATAGGGTTGTGGTTAGGGTTGAGCTGGAGTGTGGACATGAAGCTAGGGTTACAGTTGTGGTTAGGGTTGAGCTGGAGTGTGGACATGTAGCTAGGGTTACAGTTGTGGTTAGGGTTGAGCCTGGATGTGAACATAAACTAGGGTTAGGGTTGTGGTTAGGGTTGAGCCTGGATGTGGACATGAAACTAGGGTTAGTGTTGTGGTTAGGGTTGAGCCTGGATGTGGACATGTCGCTAGGGTTAGTGTTGTGGTTAGGGTTGAGCTGGAGTGTGGACATGTAGCTAGGGTTAGTGTTGTGGTTAGGGTTGAGCCTGGATGTGGACATGTAGCTAGGGTTAGGGTTGTGGTTAGGGTTGAGCCTGGATGTGGACATGAACTAGGGTTAGTGTTGTGGTTAGGGTTGAGCCTGGATGTGGACTTGAACTAGGGTTGGGGTTGTGGTTAGGGTTGAGCCTGGATGTGGACATGAACTAGGGTTAGGGTTGTGGTTAGGGTTGAGCTGGAGTGTGGACATGAACTAGGGTTAGGGTTGTGGTTAGGGTTGAGCCTGGATGTGGACATGAACTAGGGTTAGTGTTGTGGTTAGGGTTGAGCCTGGATGTGGACATGTAGCTAGGGTTAGGGGTTTGGTTAGGGTTGAGCTGGAGTGTGGACATGAACTAGGGTTAGTGTTGTGGTTAGGGTTGAGCTTGGATGTGGACATGAACTAGGGTTAGTGTTGTGGTTAGGGTTGAGCCTGGATGTGGACATGTAGCTAGGGTTAAGGTTGTGGTTAGGGTTGAGCTGGAGTGTGGACATGAAGCTAGGGTTACGGTTGTGGTTAGGGTTGAGCTGGAGTGTGGACATGAACTAGGGTTAGTGTTGTGGTTAGGGTTGAGCTGGAGTGTGGACATGTAGCTAGGGTTAGTGTTGTGGTTAGGGTTGAGCCTGGATGTGGACATGTAGCTAGGGTTAGGGGTGTGGTTAGGGTTGAGCTGGAGTGTGGACATGAAGCTAGGGTTACGGTTGTGGTTAGGTTTGAGCTGGAGTGTGGACATGAACTAGGGTTAGGGTTGTGGTTAGGGTTGAGCTGGAGTGTGGACATGAAGCTAGGGTTAGGGTTGTGGTTAGGGTTGAGCTGGAGTGTGGACATGAACTAGGGTTAGTGTTGTGGTTAGGGTTGAGCCTGGATAAGGACATGAACTAGGGTTAGGGTTGTGGTTAGGGTTGAGCTGGAGTGTGGACATGAACTAGGGTTAGTGTTGGGGTTAGGGTTGAGCCTGGATGTGGACATGAACTAGGGTTAGGGTTGTGGTTAGGGTTGAGCCTGGATGTGGACATGTAGCTAGGGTTAGTGTTGTGGTTAGGGTTGAGCTGGAGTGTGGACATGTAGCTAGGGTTAGTGTTGTGGTTAGGGTTGAGCCTGGATGTGGACATGTAGCTAGGGTTAGGGGTGTGGTTAGGGTTGAGCTGGGGTGTGGACATGAACTAGGGTTAGTGTTGTAGTTAGGGTTGAGCCTGGATGTGGACTTGAACTAGGGTTAGGGTTGTGGTTAGGGTTGAGCCTGGATGTGGACATGTAGCTAGGGTTAGGGTTGTGGTTAGGGTTGAGCCTGGATGTGGACATGAACTAGGGTTAGTGTTGTGGTTAGGGTTGAGCCTGGATAAGGACATGAACTAGGGTTGGGGTTGTGGTTAGGGTTGAGCCTGGATGTGGACATGAACTAGGGTTAGGGTTGTGGTTAGGGTTGAGCTGGAGTGTGGACATGAACTAGGGTTAGGGTTGTGGTTAGGGTTGAGCCTGGATGTGGACATGAACTAGGGTTAGTGTTGTGGTTAGGGTTGAGCCTGGATGTGGACATGTAGCTAGGGTTAGGGGTGTGGTTAGGGTTGAGCTGGAGTGTGGACATGAACTAGGGTTAGTGTTGTGGTTAGGGTTGAGCTTGGATGTGGACATGAACTAGGGTTAGTGTTGTGGTTAGGGTTGATCCTGGATGTGGACATGTAGCTAGGGTTAAGGTTGTGGTTAGGGTTGAGCTGGAGTGTGGACATGAAGCTAGGGTTACGGTTGTGGTTAGGGTTGAGCTGGAGTGTGGACATGAACTAGGGTTAGTGTTGTGGTTAGGGTTGAGCTGGAGTGTGGACATGTAGCTAGGGTTAGTGTTGTGTTTAGGGTTGAGCCTGGATGTGGACATGTAGCTAGGGTTAGGGGTGTGGTTAGTGTTGAGCTGGAGTGTGGACATGAAGCTAGGGTTAGTGTTGTGGTTAGGGTTGAGCCTGGATGTGGACATTAACTAGGGTTAGGGTTGTGGTTAGAGTTGAGTCTGGATGTGGACATGTAGCTAGGGATAGGGTTGTGGTTAGGGTTGAGCTGGAGTGTGGACATGAAGCTAGGGTTACAGTTGTGGTTAGGGTTGAGCTGGAGTGTGGACATGTAGCTAGGGTTACAGTTGTGGTTAGGGTTGAGCCTGGATGTGAACATAAACTAGGGTTAGGGTTGTGGTTAGGGTTGAGCCTGGATGTGGACATGAAACTAGGGTTAGTGTTGTGGTTAGGGTTGAGCCTGGATGTGGACATGTAGCTAGGGTTAGGGTTGTGGTTAGGGTTGAGCCTGGATGTGGACATGTAGCTAGGGTTAGGGGTGTGGTTAGTGTTGAGCTGGAGTGTGGACATGAACTAGGGTTAGTGTTGTGGTTAGGGTTGAGCCTGGATGTGGACATTAACTAGGGTTAGGGTTGTGGTTAGGGTTGAGCCTGGATGTGGACATGTAGCTAGGGTTAAGGTTGTGGTTAGGGTTGAGCTGGAGTGTGGACATGAAGCTAGGGTTACGGTTGTGGTTAGGGTTGAGCTGGAGTGTGGACATGAACTAGGGTTAGTGTTGTGGTTAGGGTTGAGCTGGAGTGTGGAAATGTAGCTAGGGTTAGTGTTGTGGTTAGGGTTGAGCCTGGATGTGGACCTGTAGCTAGGGTTAGGGGTGTGGTTAGGGTTGAGCTGGGGTGTGGACATGAACTAGGGTTAGTGTTGTAGTTAGGGTTGAGCCTGGATGTGGACTTGAACTAGGGTTAGGGTTGTGGTTAGGGTTGAGCCTGGATGTGGACATGTAGCTAGGGTTAGGGTTTGGTTAGGGTTGAGCCTGGATGTGGACATGAACTAGGGTTAGTGTTGTGGTTAGGGTTGAGCCTGGATAAGGACATCAACTAGGGTTGGGGTTGTGGTTAGGGTTGAGCCTGGATGTGGACATGAACTAGGGTTATGGTTGTGGTTAGGGTTGAGCCTGGATGTGGACATGAAACCAGGGTTAGGGTTGTGGTTAGGGTTGAGCCTGGATGTGGACATGTAGCTAGGGTTAGGGTTGTGGTTAGGGTTGAGCCTGGATGTGGACATGTAGCTAGGGTTAGGGTGTGGACATGAAGCTAGGGTTACGGTTGTGGTTAGGGTTGAGCTGGAGTGTGGACATGAACTAGGGTTAGTGTGGTTAGGGTTGAGTAGCTAGGGTTAGAGTTTAGGAGGGGGTTGAGCCTGGATGTGGACATGTAGCTAGGGTTAGGGGTGTGGTTAGGGTTGAGCTGGAGTGTGGACATGAACTAGGGTTAGTGTTGTGGTTAGGGTTGAGCCTGGATGTGGACATTAACTAGGGTTAGGGTTGTGGTTAGGGTTGAGCCTGGATGTGGACATGTAGCTAGGGTTAGGGTTGTGGTTAGGGTTGAGCTGGAGTGTGGACATGAACTAGGGTTAGTGTTGTGGTTAGGGTTGAGCTGGAGTGTGGACATGACATGAACTAGGGTTAGGGTTGTGGTTAGGGTTGAGCTGGAGTGTGGACATGAACTAGGGTTAGGGTTGTGGTTAGGGTTGAGCTGGAGTGTGGACATGAACTAGGGTTAGTGTTGTGGTTAGGGTTGAGCCTGGATGTGGACATGTAGCTAGGGTTAGGGTTGTGGTTAGGGTTGAGCTGGAGTGTGGACATGAACTAGGGTTAGTGTTGTGGTTAGGGTTGAGCCTGGATGTGGACATTAACTAGGGTTAGGGTTGTGGTTAGGGTTGAGCCTATGGGACATTAGGGTTGTGGTTAGGGTTGAGCTGGAGTGTGGACATGAAGCTAGGGTTACGGTTGTGGTTAGGTTTGAGCTGGAGTGTGGACAGGGTTAGGGTTGTGGTTAGGGTTGAGCTGGAGTGGACATGAATGTACTAGGGTTAGGGTTGTGGTTAGGGTTGAGCCTGGATGTGGACATGTAGCTAGGGTTAGGGTTGTGGTTAGGGTTGAGCCTGGATGTGGACATGTAGCTAGGGTTAGGGGTGTGGTTAGGGTTGAGCTGGAGTGTGGACATGAACTAGGGTTAGTGTTGTGGTTAGGGTTGAGCCTGGATGTGGACATTAACTAGGGTTAGGGTTGTGGTTAGGGTTGAGCCTGGATGTGGACATGTAGCTAGGGTTAAGGTTGTGGTTAGGGTTGAGCTGGAGTGTGGACATGAAGCTAGGGTTACGGTTGTGGTTAGGGTTGAGCCTGGATGTGGACATGTAGCTAGGGTTAGTGTTGTGGTTATGGTTGAGCTGGAGTGTGGACATGAACTAGGGTTAGTGTTGTGGTTCGGGTTGAGGTTGGATGTGGACATGAACTAGGGTTAGTGTTGTGGTTAGGGTTGAGCTGGAGTGTGGACATGAACTAGGGTTAGTGTTGTGGTTAGGGTTGAGCATGGATGTGGACATGAACTAGGACTAGGGTTGTGGTTAGGGTTGAGCCTGGATGTGGACATGAACTTGGGTTAGGGTTGTGGTTAGGGTTGAGCTGGAGTGTGGACATGAACTAGGGTTAGGGGTGTGGTTAGGGTTGAGCTGGAGTGTGGACATGTACTAGGGTTAGGGGTGTGGTTAGGGTTGAGCCTGGATGTGGACATGAACTAGGGTTAGGGTTGTTGTTAGAGTTGTGGTTAGGGTTGTGGTTAGGGTTGTGGTTAGGTTTGAGCCTGGATGTGGACATGTTGCTAGGGTTAGGGTTGTGGTTAGGGTTGAGCCTGGAGTGTGGACATGAACTAGGGTTAGGGTTGTGGTTAGGGTTGAGCCTGGATGTGGACATGAACTAGAACTTGGGTTAGGGTTAGGGTTGTGGTTAGGGTTGAGCCTGGATGTGGACATGAACTAGGACTAGGTTATTCATAAGCGTACGGCCCTAAACAGAGACCGAAAATATGTTGACATGCAGATAATCAGTAACTCTGTGCTATTAAATGTCTTTGTAATTACATTTTATAATGAGAAATATGTAACATGATGAGCAGCATAAGTATTGCTTCACGAAGTGAGCAGTCCACACTGTTAAGGTTGTGGTTAGGGTTGAGCTGGAGTGTGGACATGAAGCTAGGGTTACGGTTGTGGTTAGGGTTGAGCCTGGATGTGGACATGTAGCTAGGGTTAGTGTTGTGGTTATGGTTGAGCTGGAGTGTGGACATGAACTAGGGTTAGTGTTGTGGTTCGGGTTGAGGTTGGATGTGGACATGAACTAGGGTTAGTGTTGTGGTTAGGGTTGAGCTGGAGTGTGGACATGAACTAGGGTTAGTGTTGTGGTTAGGGTTGAGAGGTTGGATGTGGACATGAACTAGGGTTAGTGTTGTGGTTAGGGTTGAGCCTGGATGTGGACATGAACTAGGGTTAGTGTTGTGGTTAGGGTTGAGCATGGATGTGGACATGAACTAGGACTAGGGTTGTGGTTAGGGTTGAGCCTGGATGTGGACATGAACTTGGGTTAGGGTTGTGGTTAGGGTTGAGCTGGAGTGTGGACATGAACTAGGGTTAGGGGTGTGGTTAGGGTTGAGCTGGAGTGTGGACATGTACTAGGGTTAGGGGTGTGGTTAGGGTTGAGCCTGGATGTGGACATGAACTAGGGTTAGGGTTGTTGTTAGAGTTGTGGTTAGGGTTGTGGTTAGGGTTGTGGTTAGGTTTGAGCCTGGATGTGGACATGTTGCTAGGGTTAGGGTTGTGGTTAGGGTTGAGCCTGGAGTGTGGACATGAACTAGGGTTAGGGTTGTGGTTAGGGTTGAGCCTGGATGTGGACATGAACTAGAACTTGGGTTAGGGTTAGGGTTGTGGTTAGGGTTGAGCCTGGATGTGGACATGAACTAGGACTAGGTTATTCATAAGCGTACGGCCCTAAACAGAGACCGAAAATATGTTGACATGCAGATAATCAGTAACTCTGTGCTATTAAATGTCTTTGTAATTACATTTTATAATGAGAAATATGTAACATGATGAGCAGCATAAGTATTGCTTCACGAAGTGAGCAGTCCACACTAGGCCCAGTAGCAGTTATGTTCATGGATTTTATTACACATATAAAAACACATGTATCTTTCTACAACAGACAACATGTCTTAAATAACAGATACAAAAAGTAGACAGCATGGGTAAAAGGCAGCGATTGATATATGGTCCTAAAACAGTTATATATCAAACAGCATAGTTATCATAGGAAGTCACTCTTATAGTAATAGACCACAGTCAAGTAAAGTACATGTACAAAAAAATATAGCTTTACACATTCAAGTCTTTTTGTGCAATTTATGCCAATAGCAGCATATCTGGCAAGTCACATTCATTATCTTTTCAGTAGATTGTGCATTTTCATTTCTTCCTCTTCTCAGTCTTATTTTGGTTGTACCTCAACAGCATTTGATCATATCATCATATCAGTTTGTCATGTGATGGTCTGTGCCTGGGGGCGTTTAGTTCTTGATGTTCTGGCGACACAGAGGGCAGGTTCCAAACTCTTGGATCACTCTGGTGGCACACTGGAGACACAGGCACTGGTGGCCACACCGCAGGCTGATACAGGCCTTCTGGCTCATACACACTGCGCAGTCCTCTACACTCTCACCGTCTGCAATCAGAACAGATATGCTCAGTTACATGACCTGTAAGTTCAAGTGGGACTCGGCTCGGCATGGCTTTGAAGTTAGGGTGGTTGGTGGTGTGGTGTCCAAAAGGCTGCTCACTCCTGTGTGAGGCTAACATGTACTGTAGCTACAGTATGTCCTTGAAGCAGCATGGCTGTAGCTAGGGTTAGTGTTGTGGTTAGGGTTGAGCCTGGATGTGGACATGTAGCTAGGGTTAGGGGTGTGGTTAGGGTTGAGCTGGAGTGTGGACATGAAGCTATGGTTAGTGTTGTGGTTAGGGTTGAGCCTGGATGTGGACATTAACTAGGGTTAGGGTTGTGGTTAGAGTTGAGTCTGGATGTGGACATGTAGCTAGGGATAGGGTTGTGGTTAGGGTTGAGCTGGAGTGTGGACATGAAGCTAGGGTTACAGTTGTGGTTAGGGTTGAGCTGGAGTGTGGACATGTAGCTAGGGTTACAGTTGTGGTTAGGGTTGAGCCTGGATGTGGACATAAACTAGGGTTAGGGTTGTGGTTAGGGTTGAGCCTGGATGTTGACATGAAACTAGGGTTAGTGTTGTGGTTAGGGTTGAGCCTGGATGTGGACATGTAGCTAGGGTTAGGGTTGTGGTTAGGGTTGAGCCTGGATGTGGACATGTAGCTAGGGTTAGGGGTGTGGTTAGTGTTGAGCTGGAGTGTGGACATGAACTAGGGTTAGTGTTGTGGTTAGGGTTGAGCCTGGATGTGGACATTAACTAGGGTTAGGGTTGTGGTTAGGGTTGAGCCTGGATGTGGACATGTAGCTAGGGTTAAGGTTGTGGTTAGGGTTGAGCTGGAGTGTGGACATGAAGCTAGGGTTACGGTTGTGGTTAGGGTTGAGCTGGAGTGTGGACATGAACTAGGGTTAGTGTTGTGGTTAGGGTTGAGCTGGAGTGTGGAAATGTAGCTAGGGTTAGTGTTGTGGTTAGGGTTGAGCCTGGATGTGGACCTGTAGCTAGGGTTAGGGGTGTGGTTAGGGTTGAGCTGGGGAGTGGACATGAACTAGGGTTAGTGTTGTAGTTAGGGTTGAGCCTGGATGTGGACTTGAACTAGGGTTAGGGTTGTGGTTAGGGTTGAGCCTGGATGTGGACATGTAGCTAGGGTTAGGGTTTGGTTAGGGTTGAGCCTGGATGTGGACATGAACTAGGGTTAGTGTTGTGGTTAGGGTTGAGCCTGGATAAGGACATCAACTAGGGTTGGGGTTGTGGTTAGGGTTGAGCCTGGATGTGGACATGAACTAGGGTTAGGGTTGTGGTTAGGGTTGAGCTGGAGTGTGGACATGAACTAGGGTTATGGTTGTGGTTAGGGTTGAGCCTGGATGTGGACATGAAACCAGGGTTAGGGTTGTGGTTAGGGTTGAGCCTGGATGTGGACATGTAGCTAGGGTTAGGGTTGTGGTTAGAGTTGAGCCTGGATGTGGACATGTAGCTAGGGTTAGGGGTGTGGTTAGGGTTGAGCTGGAGTGTGGACATGAACTAGGGTTAGTGTTGTGGTTAGGGTTGAGCCTGGATGTGGACATTAACTAGGGTTAGGGTTGTGGTTAGGGTTGAGCCTGGATGTGGACATGTAGCTAGGGTTAAGGTTGTGGTTAGGGTTGAGCTGGAGTGTGGACATGAAGCTAGGGTTACGGTTGTGGTTAGGGTTGAGCCTGGATGTGGACATGTAGCTAGGGTTAGTGTTGTGGTTAGGGTTGAGCTGGAGAGTGGACATGAACTAGGGTTAGTGTTGTGGTTCGGGTTGAGGTTGGATGTGGACATGAACTAGGGTTAGTGTTGTGGTTAGGGTTGAGCTGGAGTGTGGACATGAACTAGGGTTAGTGTTGTGGTTAGGGTTGAGCTGGAGTGTGGACATGAACTAGGGTTAGTGTTGTGGTTAGGGTTGAGCCTGGATGTGGACATGTAGCTAGGGTTAGGGGTGTGGTTAGGGTTGAGCTGGAGTGTGGACATGAACTAGGGTTAGTGTTGTGGTTAGGGTTGAGCCTGGATGTGGACATGTAGCTAGGGTTAGGGGTGTGGTTAGGGTTGAGCTGGAGTGTGGACATGAACTAGGGTTAGTGTTGTGGTTAGGGTTGAGCTGGAGTGTGGACATGTAGCTAGGGTTAGTGTTGTGGTTTGGGTTGAGCTTGGATGTGGACATGAACTAGGGTTAGTGTTGTGGTTAGGGTTGAGCTGGAGTGTGGACATGAACTAGGGTTAGTGTTGTGGTTAGGGTTGAGCCTGGATAAGGACATGAACTAGGGTTGGGGTTGTGGTTAGGGTTGAGGCTGGAATGTTGACAAGAACTAGGGTTAGGGTTGTGGTTAAGGTTGAGCTGGAGTGTGGACATGAACTAGGGTTAGGGTTGTGGTTAGGGTTGAGCCTGGATGTGGACATGTAGCTAGGGTTAGGGGTGTGGTTAGGGTTGAGCTGGAGTGTGGACATGAACTAGGGTTAGTGTTGTGGTTAGGGTTGAGCCTGGATGTGGACATTAACTAGGGTTAGGGTTGTGGTTAGGGTTGAGCCTGGATGTGGACATGTAGCTAGGGTTAAGGTTGTGGTTAGGGTTGAGCTGGAGTGTGGACATGAACTAGGGTTAGTGTTGTGGTTAGGGTTGAGCTGGAGTGTGGACATGTAGCTAGGGTTAGTGTTGTGGTTAGGGTTGAGCCTGGATGTGGACATGTAGCTAGGGTTAGGGGTGTGGTTAGGGTTGAGCTGGAGTGTGGACATGAAGCTAGGGTTAGTGTTGTGGTTAGGGTTGAGTTGGAGTGTGGACATGTAGCTAGGGTTAGTGTTGTGGTTAGGGTTGAGCCTGGATGTGGACATGTAGCTAGGGTTAGGGGTGTCATTAGGGTTGAGCCTGGATGTGGACATAAACTAGGGTTAGGGTTGTGGTTAGGGTTGAGCCTGGATGTGGACATGAAACTAGGGTTAGTGTTGTGGTTAGGGTTGAGCCTGGATGTGGATATGTAGCTAGGGTTAGTGTTGTGGTTAGGGTTGAGCTGGAGTGTGGACATGAACTAGGGTTAGTGTTGTGGTTAGGGTTGAGCCTGGATGTGGACATGTAGCTAGGGTTAGTGTTGTGGTTAGGGTTGAGCTGGAGTGTGGACATAAACTAGGGTTAGGGTTGTGGTTAGGGTTGAGCCTGGATGTGGACATGTAGCTAGGGTTAGGGTTGTGGTTAGGGTTCAGCCTGGATGTGGACATTAACTAAGATTAGGGTTGTGGTTAGGGATGAGCTGGAGTGTGAACATGTAGCTAGGGTTAGTGTTGTGGTCAGGGTTGAGCTGTAGTGTGGACATGAAGCTAGGGTTAGTGTTGTGGTTAGGGTTGAGCTGAAGTGTGGACATGTAGCTAGGGTTAGGGTTGTGTTTAGGGTTGAGCAGGAGTGTGGACATGAAGCTAGGGTTAGGGTTGTGGTTAGGGTTGAGCTGGAGTGTGGACATGAACTAGGGTTAGTGTTGTGGTTAGGGTTGAGCTGGAGTGTGGACATGTAGCTAGGTTTAGTGTTGTCGTTAGGGTTGAGCCTGGATGTGGACATGTAGCTAGGGTTAGGGGTGTGGTTAGGGTTGAGCTGGAGTGTGGACATGAACTAGGGTTAGTGTTGTGGTTAGGGTTGAGCCTGGATGTAGACATTAACTAGGGTTAGGGTTGTGGTTAGGGTTGAGCTGGAGTGTGGACATGAACTAGGGTTAGGGTTGTGGTTAGGGTTGAGCCTGGATGTGGACATGAAACCAGGGTTAGGGTTGTGGTTAGGGTTGAGCCTGGATGTGGACATGTAGCTAGGGTTAGGGTTGTGGTTAGGGTTGAGCCTGGATGTGGACATGTAGCTAGGGTTAGGGGTGTGGTTAGGGTTGAGCTGGAGTGTGGACATGAACTAGGGTTAGTGTTGTGGTTAGGGTTGAGCCTGGATGTGGACATGAACTAGGGTTCGGGTTGTGGTTAGGATTGAGCCTGGATGTGGACATGTAGCTAAGGTTAGGGTTGTGGTTAGGGTTGAGCTGGAGTGTGGACATGAAGCTAGGGTTAGGGTTGTGGTTAGGGTTGAGCTGGAGTGTGGACATGAACTAGGGTTAGTGTTGTGGTTAGGGTTGAGCTGGAGTGTGGACATGAACTAGGGTTCGGGTTGTGGTTAGGGTTGAGCTGGAGTGTGGACATGAACTAGGGTTAGGATTGTGGTTAGGGTTGAGCTGGAGTGTGGACATGAACTAGGGTTAGTGTTGTGGTTAGGGTTGAGCTGGAGTGTGGACATGTAGGTAGGGTTAGGGTTGTGGTTAGAGTTGTGGCTAGGGTTGTGGTTAGGGTTGTGGTTAGATTTGTGGTTAGGGTTGTGGTTAGGGTTGAGCCTGGATGTGGACATGTTGCTAGGGTTAGGGTTGTGGTTAGGGTTGAGCCTGGAGTGTGGACATGAACTAGGGGGAGGGTTGTGGTTAGGGTTGAGCCTGGATGTGGACATGAACTAGAACTAGGGTTAGGGTTAGGGTTTAGCTGGAGTGTGGACATGTAGCTAGGGTTAGTGTTGTGGTTAGGGTTGAGCTGGAGTGTGGACATGAAGCTAGGGTTTGTGTTGTGGTTAGGGTTGAGCTGGAGTGTGGACATAAACTAGGGTTAGGGTTGTGGTTAGGGTTGAGCCTGGATGTGGACATGAACTAGGGTTCGGGTTGTGGTTAGGGTTGAGCCTGGATGTGGACATGAACTAGGACTAGGGTGGTGGTTATGGTTGAGCTGGAGTGTGGACATGAACTAGGGTTAGTGTTGTGGTTCGGGTTGAGGTTGGATGTGGACATGAACTAGGGTTAGTGTTGTGGTTAGGGTTGAGCCTGAATGTGGACATGAACTAGGGTTAGTGTTGTGGTTAGGGTTGAGCATGGATGTGGACATGAACTAGGACTAGGGTTGTGGTTAGGGTTGAGCCTGGATGTGGACATGAACTTGGGTTAGGGTTGTGGTTAGGGTTGAGCTGGAGTGTGGACATGAACTAGGGTTAGGGGTGTGGTTAGGGTTGAGCTGGAGTGTGGACATGTACTAGGGTTAGGGGTGTGGTTAGGGTTGAGCCTGGATGTGGACATGAACTAGGGTTAGGGTTGTTGTTAGAGTTGTGGTTAGGGTTGTGGTTAGGGTTGTGGTTAGGTTTGAGCCTGGATGTGGACATGTTGCTAGGGTTAGGGTTGTGGTTAGGGTTGAGCCTGGAGTGTGGACATGAACTAGGGTTAGGGTTGTGGTTAGGGTTGAGCCTGGATGTGGACATGAACTAGAACTTGGGTTAGGGTTAGGGTTGTGGTTAGGGTTGAGCCTGGATGTGGACATGAACTAGGACTAGGTTATTCATAAGCGTACGGCCCTAAACAGAGACCGAAAATATGTTGACATGCAGATAATCAGTAACTCTGTGCTATTAAATGTCTTTGTAATTACATTTTATAATGAGAAATATGTAACATGATGAGCAGCATAAGTATTGCTTCACGAAGTGAGCAGTCCACACTAGGCCCAGTAGCAGTTATGTTCATGGATTTTATTACACATATAAAAACACATGTATCTTTCTACAACAGACAACATGTCTTAAATAACAGATACAAAAAGTAGACAGCATGGGTAAAAGGCAGCGATTGATATATGGTCCTAAAACAGTTATATATCAAACAGCATAGTTATCATAGGAAGTCACTCTTATAGTAATAGACCACAGTCAAGTAAAGTACATGTACAAAAAAATATAGCTTTACACATTCAAGTCTTTTTGTGCAATTTATGCCAATAGCAGCATATCTGGCAAGTCACATTCATTATCTTTTCAGTAGATTGTGCATTTTCATTTCTTCCTCTTCTCAGTCTTATTTTGGTTGTACCTCAACAGCATTTGATCATATCATCATATCAGTTTGTCATGTGATGGTCTGTGCCTGGGGGCGTTTAGTTCTTGATGTTCTGGCGACACAGAGGGCAGGTTCCAAACTCTTGGATCACTCTGGTGGCACACTGGAGACACAGGCACTGGTGGCCACACCGCAGGCTGATACAGGCCTTCTGGCTCATACACACTGCGCAGTCCTCTACACTCTCACCGTCTGCAATCAGAACAGATATGCTCAGTTACATGACCTGTAAGTTCAAGTGGGACTCGGCTCGGCATGGCTTTGAAGTTAGGGTGGTTGGTGGTGTGGTGTCCAAAAGGCTGCTCACTCCTGTGTGAGGCTAACATGTACTGTAGCTACAGTATGTCCTTGAAGCAGCATGGCTGTAGCTAGGGTTAGTGTTGTGGTTAGGGTTGAGCCTGGATGTGGACATGTAGCTAGGGTTAGGGGTGTGGTTAGGGTTGAGCTGGAGTGTGGACATGAAGCTATGGTTAGTGTTGTGGTTAGGGTTGAGCCTGGATGTGGACATTAACTAGGGTTAGGGTTGTGGTTAGAGTTGAGTCTGGATGTGGACATGTAGCTAGGGATAGGGTTGTGGTTAGGGTTGAGCTGGAGTGTGGACATGAAGCTAGGGTTACAGTTGTGGTTAGGGTTGAGCTGGAGTGTGGACATGTAGCTAGGGTTACAGTTGTGGTTAGGGTTGAGCCTGGATGTGGACATAAACTAGGGTTAGGGTTGTGGTTAGGGTTGAGCCTGGATGTTGACATGAAACTAGGGTTAGTGTTGTGGTTAGGGTTGAGCCTGGATGTGGACATGTAGCTAGGGTTAGGGTTGTGGTTAGGGTTGAGCCTGGATGTGGACATGTAGCTAGGGTTAGGGGTGTGGTTAGTGTTGAGCTGGAGTGTGGACATGAACTAGGGTTAGTGTTGTGGTTAGGGTTGAGCCTGGATGTGGACATTAACTAGGGTTAGGGTTGTGGTTAGGGTTGAGCCTGGATGTGGACATGTAGCTAGGGTTAAGGTTGTGGTTAGGGTTGAGCTGGAGTGTGGACATGAAGCTAGGGTTACGGTTGTGGTTAGGGTTGAGCTGGAGTGTGGACATGAACTAGGGTTAGTGTTGTGGTTAGGGTTGAGCTGGAGTGTGGAAATGTAGCTAGGGTTAGTGTTGTGGTTAGGGTTGAGCCTGGATGTGGACCTGTAGCTAGGGTTAGGGGTGTGGTTAGGGTTGAGCTGGGGAGTGGACATGAACTAGGGTTAGTGTTGTAGTTAGGGTTGAGCCTGGATGTGGACTTGAACTAGGGTTAGGGTTGTGGTTAGGGTTGAGCCTGGATGTGGACATGTAGCTAGGGTTAGGGTTTGGTTAGGGTTGAGCCTGGATGTGGACATGAACTAGGGTTAGTGTTGTGGTTAGGGTTGAGCCTGGATAAGGACATCAACTAGGGTTGGGGTTGTGGTTAGGGTTGAGCCTGGATGTGGACATGAACTAGGGTTAGGGTTGTGGTTAGGGTTGAGCTGGAGTGTGGACATGAACTAGGGTTATGGTTGTGGTTAGGGTTGAGCCTGGATGTGGACATGAAACCAGGGTTAGGGTTGTGGTTAGGGTTGAGCCTGGATGTGGACATGTAGCTAGGGTTAGGGTTGTGGTTAGAGTTGAGCCTGGATGTGGACATGTAGCTAGGGTTAGGGGTGTGGTTAGGGTTGAGCTGGAGTGTGGACATGAACTAGGGTTAGTGTTGTGGTTAGGGTTGAGCCTGGATGTGGACATTAACTAGGGTTAGGGTTGTGGTTAGGGTTGAGCCTGGATGTGGACATGTAGCTAGGGTTAAGGTTGTGGTTAGGGTTGAGCTGGAGTGTGGACATGAAGCTAGGGTTACGGTTGTGGTTAGGGTTGAGCCTGGATGTGGACATGTAGCTAGGGTTAGTGTTGTGGTTAGGGTTGAGCTGGAGAGTGGACATGAACTAGGGTTAGTGTTGTGGTTCGGGTTGAGGTTGGATGTGGACATGAACTAGGGTTAGTGTTGTGGTTAGGGTTGAGCTGGAGTGTGGACATGAACTAGGGTTAGTGTTGTGGTTAGGGTTGAGCTGGAGTGTGGACATGAACTAGGGTTAGTGTTGTGGTTAGGGTTGAGCCTGGATGTGGACATGTAGCTAGGGTTAGGGGTGTGGTTAGGGTTGAGCTGGAGTGTGGACATGAACTAGGGTTAGTGTTGTGGTTAGGGTTGAGCCTGGATGTGGACATGTAGCTAGGGTTAGGGGTGTGGTTAGGGTTGAGCTGGAGTGTGGACATGAACTAGGGTTAGTGTTGTGGTTAGGGTTGAGCTGGAGTGTGGACATGTAGCTAGGGTTAGTGTTGTGGTTCGGGTTGAGCTTGGATGTGGACATGAACTAGGGTTAGTGTTGTGGTTAGGGTTGAGCTGGAGTGTGGACATGAACTAGGGTTAGTGTTGTGGTTAGGGTTGAGCCTGGATAAGGACATGAACAAGGGTTGGGGTTGTGGTTAGGGTTGAGGCTGGAATGTTGACAAGAACTAGGGTTAGGGTTGTGGTTAGGGTTGAGCTGGAGTGTGGACATGAACTAGGGTTAGGGTTGTGGTTAGGGTTGAGCCTGGATGTGGACATGTAGCTAGGGTTAGGGGTGTGGTTAGGGTTGAGCTGGAGTGTGGACATGAACTAGGGTTAGTGTTGTGGTTAGGGTTGAGCCTGGATGTGGACATTAACTAGGGTTAGGGTTGTGGTTAGGGTTGAGCCTGGATGTGGACATGTAGCTAGGGTTAAGGTTGTGGTTAGGGTTGAGCTGGAGTGTGGACATGAACTAGGGTTAGTGTTGTGGTTAGGGTTGAGCTGGAGTGTGGACATGTAGCTAGGGTTAGTGTTGTGGTTAGGGTTGAGCCTGGATGTGGACATGTAGCTAGGGTTAGGGGTGTGGTTAGGGTTGAGCTGGAGTGTGGACATGAAGCTAGGGTTAGTGTTGTGGTTAGGGTTAAGTTGGAGTGTGGACATGTAGCTAGGGTTAGTGTTGTGGTTAGGGTTGAGCCTGGATGTGGACATGTAGCTAGGGTTAGGGGTGTCATTAGGGTTGAGCCTGGATGTGGACATAAACTAGGGTTAGGGTTGTGGTTAGGGTTGAGCCTGGATGTGGACATGAAACTAGGGTTAGTGTTGTGGTTAGGGTTGAGCCTGGATGTGGATATGTAGCTAGGGTTAGTGTTGTGGTTAGGGTTGAGCTGGAGTGTGGACATGAACTAGGGTTAGTGTTGTGGTTAGGGTTGAGCCTGGATGTGGACATGTAGCTAGGGTTAGTGTTGTGGTTAGGGTTGAGCTGGAGTGTGGACATAAACTAGGGTTAGGGTTGTGGTTAGGGTTGAGCCTGGATGTGGACATGTAGCTAGGGTTAGGGTTGTGGTTAGGGTTCAGCCTGGATGTGGACATTAACTAAGATTAGGGTTGTGGTTAGGGTTGAGCTGGAGTGTGAACATGTAGCTAGGGTTAGTGTTGTGGTTAGGGTTGAGCTGTAGTGTGGACATGAAGCTAGGGTTAGTGTTGTGGTTAGGGTTGAGCTGAAGTGTGGACATGTAGCTAGGGTTAGGGTTGTGGTTAGGGTTGAGCAGGAGTGTGGACATGAAGCTAGGGTTAGGGTTGTGGTTAGGGTTGAGCTGGAGTGTGGACATGAACTAGGGTTAGTGTTGTGGTTAGGGTTGAGCTGGAGTGTGGACATGTAGCTAGGTTTAGTGTTGTCGTTAGGGTTGAGCCTGGATGTGGACATGTAGCTAGGGTTAGGGGTGTGGTTAGGGTTGAGCTGGAGTGTGGACATGAACTAGGGTTAGTGTTGTGGTTAGGGTTGAGCCTGGATGTAGACATTAACTAGGGTTAGGGTTGTGGTTAGGGTTGAGCTGGAGTGTGGACATGAACTAGGGTTAGGGTTGTGGTTAGGGTTGAGCCTGGATGTGGACATGAAACCAGGGTTAGGGTTGTGGTTAGGGTTGAGCCTGGATGTGGACATGTAGCTAGGGTTAGGGCTGTGGTTAGGGTTGAGCCTGGATGTGGACATGTAGCTAGGGTTAGGGGTGTGGTTAGGGTTGAGCTGGAGTGTGGACATGAACTAGGGTTAGTGTTGTGGTTAGGGTTGAGCCTGGATGTGGACATGAACTAGGGTTCGGGTTGTGGTTAGGATTGAGCCTGGATGTGGACATGTAGCTAGGGTTAGGGTTGTGGTTAGGGTTGAGCTGGAGTGTGGACATGAAGCTAGGGTTAGGGTTGTGGTTAGGGTTGAGCTGGAGTGTGGACATGAACTAGGGTTAGTGTTGTGGTTAGGGTTGAGCTGGAGTGTGGACATGAACTAGGGTTCGGGTTGTGGTTAGGGTTGAGCTGGAGTGTGGACATGAACTAGGGTTAGGGTTGTGGTTAGGGTTGAGCTGGAGTGTGGACATGAACTAGGGTTAGTGTTGTGGTTAGGGTTGAGCTGGAGTGTGGACATGTAGGTAGGGTTAGGGTTGTGGTTAGAGTTGTGGCTAGGGTTGTGGTTAGGGTTGTGGTTAGATTTGTGGTTAGGGTTGTGGTTAGGGTTGAGCCTGGATGTGGACATGTTGCTAGGGTTAGGGTTGTGGTTAGGGTTGAGCCTGGAGTGTGGACATGAACTAGGGTTAGGGTTGTGGTTAGGGTTGAGCCTGGATGTGGACATGAACTAGAACTAGGGTTAGGGTTAGGGTTTAGCTGGAGTGTGGACATGTAGCTAGGGTTAGTGTTGTGGTTAGGGTTGAGCTGGAGTGTGGACATGAAGCTAGGGTTTGTGTTGTGGTTAGGGTTGAGCTGGAGTGTGGACATAAACTAGGGTTAGGGTTGTGGTTAGGGTTGAGCCTGGATGTGGACATGAACTAGGGTTCGGGTTGTGGTTAGGGTTGAGCCTGGATGTGGACATGAACTAGGACTAGGGTGGTGGTTATGGTTGAGCTGGAGTGTGGACATGAACTAGGGTTAGTGTTGTGGTTCGGGTTGAGGTTGGATGTGGACATGAACTAGGGTTAGTGTTGTGGTTAGGGTTGAGCCTGAATGTGGACATGAACTAGGGTTAGTGTTGTGGTTAGGGTTGAGCATGGATGTGGACATGAACTAGGACTAGGGTTGTGGTTAGGGTTGAGCCTGGATGTGGACATGAACTTGGGTTAGGGTTGTGGTTAGGGTTGAGCTGGAGTGTGGACATGAACTAGGGTTAGGGGTGTGGTTAGGGTTGAGCTGGAGTGTGGACATGTACTAGGGTTAGGGGTGTGGTTAGGGTTGAGCCTGGATGTGGACATGAACTAGGGTTAGGGTTGTTGTTAGAGTTGTGGTTAGGGTTGTGGTTAGGGTTGTGGTTAGGTTTGAGCCTGGATGTGGACATGTTGCTAGGGTTAGGGTTGTGGTTAGGGTTGAGCCTGGAGTGTGGACATGAACTAGGGTTAGGGTTGTGGTTAGGGTTGAGCCTGGATGTGGACATGAACTAGAACTTGGGTTAGGGTTAGGGTTGTGGTTAGGGTTGAGCCTGGATGTGGACATGAACTAGGACTAGGTTATTCATAAGCGTACGGCCCTAAACAGAGACCGAAAATATGTTGACATGCAGATAATCAGTAACTCTGTGCTATTAAATGTCTTTGTAATTACATTTTATAATGAGAAATATGTAACATGATGAGCAGCATAAGTATTGCTTCACGAAGTGAGCAGTCCACACTAGGCCCAGTAGCAGTTATGTTCATGGATTTTATTACACATATAAAAACACATGTATCTTTCTACAACAGACAACATGTCTTAAATAACAGATACAAAAAGTAGACAGCATGGGTAAAAGGCAGCGATTGATATATGGTCCTAAAACAGTTATATATCAAACAGCATAGTTATCATAGGAAGTCACTCTTATAGTAATAGACCACAGTCAAGTAAAGTACATGTACAAAAAAATATAGCTTTACACATTCAAGTCTTTTTGTGCAATTTATGCCAATAGCAGCATATCTGGCAAGTCACATTCATTATCTTTTCAGTAGATTGTGCATTTTCATTTCTTCCTCTTCTCAGTCTTATTTTGGTTGTACCTCAACAGCATTTGATCATATCATCATATCAGTTTGTCATGTGATGGTCTGTGCCTGGGGGCGTTTAGTTCTTGATGTTCTGGCGACACAGAGGGCAGGTTCCAAACTCTTGGATCACTCTGGTGGCACACTGGAGACACAGGCACTGGTGGCCACACCGCAGGCTGATACAGGCCTTCTGGCTCATACACACTGCGCAGTCCTCTACACTCTCACCGTCTGCAATCAGAACAGATATGCTCAGTTACATGACCTGTAAGTTCAAGTGGGACTCGGCTCGGCATGGCTTTGAAGTTAGGGTGGTTGGTGGTGTGGTGTCCAAAAGGCTGCTCACTCCTGTGTGAGGATAACATGTACTGTAGCTACAGTATGTCCTTGAAGCAGCATGGCTTAGATGTTTCAATAAATGTTTAGCCACACAATAGTACATGTGTGTAAAATGTTAGCCTTGGAAAAATGTTTGGTTTGAAATAGTATTGAACATTATTATTTTAAGAATAGCTAGATGAGTTATCAAGCAATTACATTCACATGAAGGATATTTTTCATTTAAAAGTTCTAAAACAAGATAGAGTTTGTTGTATCATGAGGCTTACTTGATGTCTGCTTATTGGCTGGACATGGAAGAGGATATCTGTCATGGCTGTCATCACACATTTGCTTCACATTCACATATTTGTCTACGTTGAGCGAGGCATGTCTCTGATGAGCAGAACAGGAGGAATGCCGTTGAGGAGCAGGACAGGATTTTTGATTACACAAAAAGTATTTCTTCTCCGAACCTACAAGAGATAACCAGATATGTAGTTAGTCCCTGACAGTTGGACATCAGTAGCCCTTTCCTGCAATCAATGACCAAAAGCGCCCTCTTTGGCCTCATGGGTGGAATGATATTAATATTTTTCATAATTTCATAATTAGTAAAGATTATTATTAAAAACCTGACAAAAATCCAGTGTTTAAATACATAACATGTAATTGATGAGATTGGAACCGGGTGTGAAGGAAGACAAGACAAAACCAACGGAAAATTAAAAATGGATCAGTGATGGCTAGAAGGTCGGTGACGTTGACCGCCGAACACCGCCCGAACAAGGAGAGGGACCGACTTCGGCAGAAGTCGTGACAGTGACGTATATATAGCATAATATTGGGATGCAAACTGAAAATGTAACATTTCAACTCTATATCTGACATGGTACGTGTCTTCTTTTTTTAAGCCCATAACCATGTGTGTGAGGTGTATACTTTTGTTTCAAAGAAGATTTGTTTAAGACTACCAAGAATCACTCTGTGTGACAATGATTTAGCCCACTGCAGTAAAAAGTTAAACTAATAGATCAAATGAGAAGGACAGACAGACTGTTCATTCATACATGTTCCACTGATTTCTGAACTTACCCAGTAAGAGCACAGAGCAGGTCTGCCCATACACATCAATCATGGCCCACAGGGGCCAGCTGAGGTCTACTCCCTCCAGCAGTTTGTGTTGTCGGCCGTTGGCATTCCTGAAATACAATGTACCGCCATAGGAGACCCAGAACTCCAGCTCTGAGCCTGCAAGGCAGCACATCTCAGGCACAGGAGCGGCCCAGTGTCCAGGGGTGTCTGTGAGGTCTGGGATGGCCATGGAGGGCAAGTCTCTGGCAATTGGAGGTACAGTGGTGAAGCCTATACGCATGGCTCCACACCAGTTCAGCCCACACCGCTCCACTCGCAGACACACCCTCTCCTGGGGCTGTACTGGGCGGCTGCTGAACACCAGGCCATGTCTGAAGGTGTCCCCAGTCCTGTCTGCCCGTCTAGCTCCCTGGCTCAGGCTCACCAAAGCCCCCACCGCCTCCCTATGGAAGGTCAAGGGGCCCAGGCAGCGGGGTCCACAAACGTGTGCTGGCTCAGGCTCTAAAGAAGATTTGAAAAGGGGAAGTAGGGCTAATCATTTGAATGCTACAGTACCTCAGTCAGGGATGAAAAAGATAGCTGTTGTTGACAGACATGATGATTAAAATGATCAAAACAACATAGAAATGAATATCTGAATGTGACTGAGATTGAAACTGCTTTACTGCTTTATGGAATTGATTCTATGCAAGCCAACAAAGTTGATTGCCTCGGTATAGGAAAGGCTTTTGTCAAATAATCTTAAATGACAGCAATTCTCATTCACTGATCAATACAAATACTGAATGTTACTTGCAAAAGAGGAGATGAGATTATGTTAGTGTTATTATTATTTTAGTTTTGCATTAACACTGCCAGCAAGAAAGGCGGTAACACTATGTTGATAGATACATTTTAAGGAAGAGTCTTGTTTACATCACATTCCTGTTTACAGTGCCCTAAACAATTATCTGATTTGTCTTACATTAAATTGTATCTCCCCATTAACCTGTCCTAAACTTGTGTCTCAAATTAAATCATTAATTCACATTAATAACAATTTAGCCCCCTCTCACCCTGGACCAGAGAAGCCTCTGGATAGCAGAGTTCTTGTCACTAGTAAATCTAATTCCTAGTCTCGCCATAATAACACTTTTAAAAAAGAAAACAGATTATATGGCTGGTTGCCAGAAAATCTCTTATTCAATTGTATATCGTAAATGACAGGTTGTTCTTCCTCGAGGATCTGCCACATCCATGGGTAACTGCCATGCATAGTATGTCAGTGTTGTGAATGACAAGCTTTACTGTTATCTGTGCCTACCAGAATCCCTTGATGTAAATGTGCATGATTCATTGAAGGAAAAATATTGTAACGTTTGTAGATATAAAGATCCATTTTACATAAGACCATTATAATATAAGTGGTTGGTCTACATCTATGAAAATATACTAGAAGTAGACTTTCCTCCTACTACAATTACAACACAGTTGTCATCATTCATCAATAAAGAGACGATCCTTACCAAGGCTTCTGCTGACCATCTGATACATGTTGCTCTTCGTATCCTCTGTAATGTAATGCATAGCCACATAGTACACCTACAGTAGTTTGAGTAGTTCTGAGGTGGTGGGAGTGTTCACAGGCTTTATACTCCTCTGTCTGCCCACGTGCCTGTAGTTTATACACAAAAGATTGCTCATCACAAGGAAAGGAAATGGGAGGGCTAAGGGGCAGGACAGTACTCTGGAAAAGTACCTACATTCTAACAGAAGAGACCATGTTTTCATTTGTTTTATCTAACACCATTTTCTGTTTCATCCAACACTTTGGGATCTTTGAAAACAGTAACATTTGTATATTTTTAAAGCATGATCAAACTAAACTGTGGGAAATCAGCCAGTGGTTTCACTGTCATTTTATGAATAAACCAGGTTCTTTAAGTAGGTATATATAATGTGAAAATAATTACTGCTAAACCAGAAATTACATTATTCTTTCAACAATAAGGAATTCCCCCATGTTCAATGACTGCACATGTAAAGCAGGTAGCTACAGCCTACAATGCAAACAACAGAATGTTGTGTGCCTGGAGAATATTCCACATACAGTACCTGGTTCACATACTGTAGGGGAGAAGAAATGATCAGGAGTTGGAATTTCCATTATTAACAGAGCAATACAATTATATAGGTGACAGGTAAAGAATGTTGTCTTCTTCTGGGTTTTTTTTTATCTATATTGGATCGTTTCTTTGTTCAGGTCCTGTGAAAAGTTAAGTTGTGTATAACACTTTTCTTTAAAACTTTTTTTAATCCAAGAATTGTAGGTTCCACTTTCTAACCATCGCTATACGCACCACATCTTTTTTTCACGGGGAGAGGATAATTTATAACAGTAACAAAAGAGGTAGCCACCTAAAAAGTATATATAATCTTACCTACCTCGTGAGTTACTGAGAATAAGTTGGGGTTTTCCATTTCAAACGTCTAAAAAATAACTACAAAACTCCGTGGAAATTCTACATTTGAACCTTTGCATCAGCTCAAACATCCATGATTGATTCAGTGAGCTGGTAATATGACAAAGTAGTCTCTATTGGGCCAGGGCCAGGGCGAGGTATCTCATAGGGGACTTGACATGGTGGCAGTGAGTTGACCACATTGCAAAATAGGCTAATGGCATCACTTACCTCTCAACTCTACCTCATTTCAAATGGTTGTTTTTGAGATTATCTTGAAAATGTGCAAATGTAACTCACAAAGCCTATGTCATTCCAACCTGGACTCATGGGTAGATGTAACATAGTAAATCTAAATCTGTCTCCCTCCATTTAGTAGGATATGTTACGTTTATCATGTTATGTATTAATTTGTGGATGTCCATCATCCATTTCATATGATATGTTATGAATTGCAATTTGTATGATATCTTATGATTTGCAATTCATACAATATTTTACTAATTTGCAATACGTATGATATTTGAGGAATTCCAATTTGTTGTGGCTAACGTTAGCTAGATGGCTAACGTTAGCTAGGCTAGAGGTTCAAAGGTTAGGGGTAGAGGAAGGGTTTTTCTAAAATGCAAAGTTGTTGCAAAGTAACTAAAAAGTAGTAAGTAATTGCGAAGTTGCTAATTAGCTAAAATGCTAAAGTTGTTCATGGTGAGATTCAACACGCAACCTTGGGCTGCTAGACCCCAACCAACCACCAACCTTCTGTCTTATGTAACCATACCAAACATAACATATCATACTAATTTCAGTGTCCCGGGTTTATGTTTACTATGTTACCTCTAGTCTATGAGACCAGGCTGGTCATTCAAAACAAGGCATGTCAACCATTTGTGGTTATAAACCAAACTGCTGGTCACCCACTGCTCAAATTGATCCGAAATAAAAGGTGAATTTGGCTGCCCTCTGTTGGAGGTTGCGGCATCAGCAGGTTCAACATCATGTGACAGGATACAGACCATCCCAATTTACATTCCAAAATCATGTCACCACTTTTGGAAAGTTACTGGACATATCGATAGTAACCAGAAAAAAGTAAGGAGAAAAGTGAGCTAATAGTCACATGTTAGATCTCCCCTCCCCCCACTAAATTGCCTCAGGAAAACTCCAAAGGTCAGGATTACACAAGATTATGCAACGCTCTTGGCGTTTCCCGTAGACTGCTATCAATCTGTCCTGGCAAGAGCAAACAATACCAGTGTAATGAATTTGACTTCTGCTAAATGTGCACATATAGACACAATTATAGAAATCAGAGCAATGTGTGCATATTACAAATAGACTAGTTCATTAATTATTATTATTATTATTATCCTCTAATCATTTGTGAGTTTACATTCTGTAATAAATATACCCTTCTACAAGCTGTGAGGATTTTAATTTGTTTCTTTTAATCCTAAATAATAACTAAAATATTTTTTTTAAATCAATTCACTGTTTTTTCCCCCACTGTTTTAAAAAAATGTAACCTTTATTTAACTATTCAAGTCAATTAAGAACAAATTATTATTTACAATGACGGCTTACCAAGAGGCAAATAGAGGACAAAACATACATCAAGGCAAGAGAGACACCACAACACTACATAAAGAGAGACCTAGAACAACACAACAAACAGCAACACAACATAACAACCCAACATGGCAGCAACACAACATGACAACAAAACCTGACAGCAACACAACATGACAACACAACATGGCAGCAACACAACATCACAACACATGCAATGGACTAAAACAGAGGAAATATAAATCTGTGTGCCGAAGCTACTTCTGCCTCAGCACCACAGAGGGCCAGGCATGTCAGGCCATCAAAAAGCAACTTGTTCACACTCTACCTTTTCAAAACACTATTAATCTGCTGTTTTCCAATAGTTGGATTTGACCAGGGAGCCAATAGAAAGGCATGAGAGCTGTGAGACCCTGACCAATCCTAAGCAGCATTCTAATGTGGCCTATCTTTATCAAGGTGCCACTCCACTTCAAGATACTGCTTATTTATGACCCCCGAGGAGAGAGCAGGGAGAAGATATTTGTCTTGAGGAGCAACTCTGTGAACACTCGTTCTCAGGTGCCACAACACATGATGCTAATTTTGGAATTACCACGTACAGTGCAATGGCACAAATCAGGTGAAGGAAGAGAGTGAAGAGGTTTTATGCTGGTACCTGCCCTCTGCTGTCATAACCAGCTAGAGAGACACCTCTGCAGATACCAGTGACCTGGAGTAATCTGGTCCTCAGTTAGGGGACATTGGCGTTTGCATCATAGGTCATCATTTGAACATCAACAGACTGGATTAAGAAATAAGAACACAATCAACAAACCTGTATTCATTCAGCTTGGTGAGAGAGGTGAACTTGAACCTTTGTGGGCCACACTGGGTCTTTTCATGACTGGACCTTGTTAGGTGAGTTGGTGAAATCTGGAGGCGGGACCACTTCCCATGGATCCCAACATACCTGGGTCTTTCCTGTTTAACAACAGCCTGAACCAATTCTCCTCGGACTTAAAGACACCTGTGTGTCAGTTCTCAGTGCCCAACTCCTTCTGCAAGCTCAACCCAGGCCTGAACAGCCAGCTGCAGGCAACGGGCACAGCCCAAGGCATTAGCAACATTCTCAGCCGTTCCATGATGGGTGCTACAGGCACCACCACCCTGCTCTCTGGATACCCCACCATGGGGGGCTTTGGCACTGTGGACCCAGGGGTCTACTACAACTGTGCAGACTATAACCCCTCCCTGGGCAGCTTCACCAAGCCTGGCACTGAGTGCCCCATGAAGGGTCGCAGTGGCAGTTGCTGGGCAGAGAGCGGGTGCGAGTGGAGAGGAGGGAGGCAGCAGTGCACAGACAGTGAGTCTAACTCCACACTGTAGTCAGCTTAACATCACACCACTCACTAACCAACTGCCTGAGGCATGACATTGGCTCTTATCACTCATCCATGATATTCAGAGAATTGTATTATTAACTAGATTATTATCATGTTTTTCTACAAGCTCAAACTAATTAATAAATGCAGTTGGTAAATTACTCTGCAATTTCTGTTTAATTCAAAAACATCTTAGTTAAAACATTTTAATAAATTAATTTATCTCATTTAAGTTTTTAATTCAAGGTTCTGTTAGTTAAAGGTGTAAATATATTGTTGATAGAGTGTACTGTTGTCTTTGAAATACTCAATATTAGATATTGTAATCTATAATGTTATTTTATGTGCCATTGTTTAAAAACGGATTCATCCACTTGACATCATGCAAATATTTTGAACCTGATTGCATGCTATATCCAAGTATAATGCTGTGCAAGTCACATAAAACCTTTCAAGATTGCTTTTAGAAATATGTGAAAAAAATGAGGTATTGAGAAATGTATTCTATCTACTGTTATATCTGATAATCTTTAAAACAACCATCCTAAAAAATACAGGACAATTGGTTGTATCTATGTCCTAAAATGTTTTATTTGTTTATTCATTTTGATTCCTCCAATATAAGAATATTTGACTAACATTTTACAGTTAGGAGATTCATATCTATGTAATTGACCAGGTCATCATTATTTACCTCACTATTAATATGAAGTCCACAATTAATATGAAGACTCAAAACAAAACAAAAAAAATACTTAACTGTAATATGTACTTTATTTCCAGACAGTGGGCATCTAGGAGATATGTCAGGCAGGAAGAAGCACACCAGACCTACATTCAGTGGACATCAGATATTTGCCCTGGAGAAAACCTTTGAGCAGACCAAGTACTTGGCCGGGCCAGAGAGAGCTAGACTGGCCTACTCCCTGGGCATGACAGAGTCACAAGTCAAGGTAAAACAGATCTACATGCATGCACTAACAGTTAAACACATCTGAATTCATGTTGTAAAAAGTATTACAATATTGGATAATGTAATGTAAGCTGGTTAAAATAAGAAATCACAATAAGTAAATAAATGATTTCATCAGGTGTGGTTCCAGAACCGACGTACCAAGTGGAGGAAGAAGAGTGCCTCCGAGCCTAGCTCCACCCAGGCCACACAGGGTGAGCAGGGAGGGGAGATTTCGGAGAACGAGGTGGAGGATGAGGAGTACAACAAGCCTCTGGACCCCGACTCAGACGACGAGAAGATACGACTGCTGCTGCGTAAACACCGCCGGGCTTTCTCTGTACTCCACCTTGGACCACACCACGTCTGACACACTAACACAAGCGCACACACAAACCAGATGTGCATGTTGTAGCAAGGGGTATCATGAAACAAATCATTTTGTAGTATAGACCCACAATTTAATATTCAAGCATGTTAAAAAAGACATTTACAATACAATACAGTAAGTTTAAGGAGAAAAGGGGCTAATGGTTCACTTGAACTGTTGCCTTGACGTACAGCACTGTATAATGAAAACAGAGAGATGTTACAATGATTGGTGAAACAGTTAAATTGAGAATTGAACATATCAATGAGTTTCAATGTGGAAACGGGTTGACTGTTATGTGGGAAACCCATCGTGATAATCTGTTATGATGGTTGTATCAAACGTGAAAGGAAATTGTTTCTAATGTATAAAAGACACATTATAGCAGACACACTGTAGAGATGATTTGTAAAGCATTGATTATGCAGTTTACAGTACCTGTTTATTTGTACAGAACAAACACAAACACTATTTGTTTTATCTAATTAATTTGCTTGTTGTACTCCTAACATTCAATATCCATTTGAATTTGTTCACAGTTAACTGCTGTACAGTAACTATGAACACAGAATACTTATATAATTAACCTTTATTAATTTAACTTGAGAGCCTGGACATGCTGTTTTCATACTGGCGTTGAGGGCACACTTAACTCAAAATAAGTCTTAACATTCTATTTCGACTAATGTGTTGGCAAGCTTTCATGACATTTGAGGGTTTCTGCACATCCAAAATAAGTCCTATAAGTATAGTGTAAATAAATGAGGAAATTTGGAATTGTAAAATAAATTGTGAATTATTTATTGAAAACAATGGTAAAATGACTGTGTCATGCCTCTGTTTTTCTGTAATTGTTTCCAGATAAAAGACAACAATCCCCAAAACAAACTACCAATAGCACACTGGATCTGACATTAAAACAGGCACTGAAGTCTATATCAGCAATAGAGATTACAAGTGACAATTAAAACAGATCGGCGGTAGGGAGGCACAATCATTGAGTAGAAGAGAGGGGTCAAAGGCCAATCCCACTGTGATCTATATAGTTACCAGGGTGCTGTGGCTGAACTGGCTGGAGTGTTCTGTGTAGAAGACCAAGAAATCAGACTCATCAGCAGCTCAGTGCTGTTTGTCATTAGGACAGATGCTAAAGGAGTGTGTGAGAGTGTTCCCAGCACCAAGGAAAATCTGCATTGTGCTTGCTTCCTGTTGAAACAATGATGCTATTGATGATAATGCAATATCAAGCGTTATGTCGCTTTACAATCAAGAAATGTCTACATCACCAGATAAAGAGGATATGTTAACAGACACATTCTACAGACTACAAACTTTTAGAAATATTCCCAGAATAATGCATACTGCATCAGATAACTTTCTACCACTGAAAGTTAAATACTGTAAACAGAAGAGACAAGGAATCTAGGAGGAAAGCTGAAGAGCAACACTGGTGTCATTGTTGGCATGTTTGGGAAACGAAAACTCTGAAAATACAGTACCAGCCAAAACTGGTATTTCAGGTGCATCCAGTTCTGGCTGTAAACATCGGAGTGAAGCAGTTCCTTAAGAACTTAATCTGAAATCACATGGAAATGTTTGTGTCATGCAGGGCATGCCATTACTGGTGTAACAGAAAGAGAAAGACAAATAGCGATCATAGTTACCTACCCAAAGAAAAACACTTGCATGACCCTGCGAGAGGTGCAAGTAGAATGCCAGCTGAGAAGAATCAAGCTAGCTGCAATAACATTGACATTGACTTTACAAGGTACCCACTGGGCACAGAAGTTAATTCAACATATATTACACGTTGGTTTAACATAATTTCATTGAAATGACGTAGAAACAGAGTTGATTCAACCAGTGTGTCCAGCGGGTAGAATCTCATTAAGGGAGAATAATACGGTAATGTAATTGCAGTGGTCAACATTTATTTACAAAACTGGAAGCATTACATGAATGTAGTGTTTTTTTTGTGTTCAACCAGAAAATTTGACAAACAGCATTAGTCCACTCCATCTAACAATACTACTGGCCTCATGTTGAACTTTAAACCAAGAGCAATCCCTGGAGGGCATTACAATATGTTGACAATACCATGAATCAACTAGTATAAGTATATTATTGAGTGGGCCTTGCACTTTCCACGCAGACCCATACATTATTGATTGTAAACTAATTAAGGACATTTGACAGGGTCCAGATTACAAGGATAATCTATCTATACATTTGAACTAATGAATCCTTGTCATATCAGTCTATAATTACTTCACAGCAGATTGAGTGTCAGTCAATCAACACATACTACAGAGGAAGATTGATGACAAATTATGCATTTTCTACCTTAAAATAAGAGTACAACATTTGAATAACTTCATTAATAGGCATTGAACATTTAAGTGCCTTCTGAATATTTGATACAACTATTAATCAATAAGAAATCCATGATTATATTTTTAAAGTCTTTGAAATAGTCCTTATCAAAGCAAAATGATGCAAACTAGCCACCATTTCATACAAAACAGAAAGTGGACAATGAACAAAGATCTGAAGAGGTTGCTACAGCACAAATAAACATAAAACATAGTAAAATAGATATACTCAATAAAATAACTGCAACCAAAATAATAAGTAGGTGTCAAGCTTCAAATTGTTCAAACTTCGCCTGCGTGAACGTGTGCATGGATGTGCATGGATGTGCATGTGTGTGCGTGTGTGTGAAGGTGGTATCAAACATCCATTCCAGACACATCCACATTCAAATTAAAGAGTGGGAGGATAAACAAGTTATTGTTTGGTAAAACAGTCAAACTGATCACAGTAACTGAAACAGTCCAGAAGATGCTGCCTTGTAAAACAATGGATGCATTATTAAAAACAGAATAACATTGTGTCAGCTCGCCTGAACAAGAGAAATCTCTATTAGCACACTCTTCAATTCTCTAAAAACAAATGAAAACATATTTATGAATCTCTTAGGAGCTACATTAGAGGACCCAGTCATAGTTTGTGGAATAAAGCACTTCATGGTAACAAGAATGTAACTACCTACTGTACCACCGGCAATACGCATTAGAAAGGAAAATAGACTACATAAATCATGATGTCCTTATAAGGGAGTGGCAAAATCAACTCATATCAGTGACTGATCTAGCAAGCTTGGTGTCTTTTTGTGCTGATATTGTCTGAATGTGGAACAGTATTTAGCCACCCATGTCTGCTCTGATGTCCGATAGAGTAGACTAACCTTACAGTTGAACCATATGTTTGTACATTACATAGGCCCACCTGTCACGTCTTGACCTAAGTTCCTTTTTTATGTCTCTATTTTGTTTGGTCAGGGCGTGAGTTGGGGTGGGTATTCTATGTTTTGTTCTAGGTTTTGTACTTCTATGTGTTTGGCCTGGTATGGTTCCCAATCAGAGACAGCTGTCAATCGTTGTTTCTGATTGAGAACAATACTTAGGTAGCCTGTTCCCACCTGTGTTTGTGGGTAGTTGTTTTCTGTTTTGTGTTGTTTCACCTGACAGGACTGTTTCGTTTCTTACATCCTTGTTGTCATTTTTGTTTCGTGTTCTGTTATATTAAAATATCAACATGGACACTTACCACGCTGCGTGTTGGTCCGATCTTGACTACTCTTCCTCAGACGAAGAGGAGAAGCGTTACACCACCCCATAATATGTCAACGTACAAGCCACCAGAGAGTATTCCCAGCAGAGTGTGGTAGCAGGCAGGCAGAGCTGTGATCATCAGTATTCAGCAGCATGTAGATGCTACACTTTAGAGGCTGAGGGAATCCAAGGCAGAGGTCTGATGGGAAAGGAAGGCGCATTTCCACATTTCATACTGACCTTATGGGCTCCCAGCCTGAATCTGGCTCACTGGTCTTTTACATCATTTTATTGATTTAAGCTGAGTTTATAACACCATTGAGATAGTAGGTTAGGAAAAATGACCTCAGCGTGGCATTAGGAGGCAAATGGAGCGTTTTGTTGGAGTTCACTGTTCCAAGGATGAGCTGGGATAGTATGTACATACTGGTGAAATGTATGTTTCCAACAAAAGACTGCACAACATAATAATGCACAGAGAAATGTGTATTACACCACTGCTCTATTCTGACAAACATGCTGACGGTGCATTGAAATACTGTAGCAGCTTTTGTTTAATGTGTTTGTGAGTGTTTGCTTTTAGCATGCTTATTTATGTTGATGGTAAACAGTTAAAACAGTCAGACAATAAATAAGTAAAATAAAAGACTACTAACATACAAATGAAAAGCATGCATGCATATTCCATTCAGGGATGTCAGAAGGAATGAAGGTCAATACTTAATTATAAACCCTTGACACTTTAAAACCATTTAACCAGCTGATGATCAAATCTGTGATGATGTCACCCAACTCATGGCAATCAATAACTTGGAGTGAGAGGAGAATAGAATGTGAGAGACTTGGTTGGGTGGAAACTGACTGACTGCATGCAATTCAGGGAGAGGCTGGGTGCCGTGACTGGGTAGGAGCTGCTCTGTTTATCCTCTGGTACGGATAGCGGAGTGGGAGTGTGTGATGGTGATGACCAATGTTGGATAGACACTGGCTTAGATAATGGGAGAAAAGTTAACTCTATTTACCATCCACAAGGAAAACATACAGTAACATCTAGAAATTATCTATAAATTGTTTCAATGTGTAAATTAATGATATAGGATTGCTAAAGGAGTTCCTAAAAAACAAAAGAAGATACAAGTCCAAATTGGGTGAAATCCTGCTGGATTCATAGACGGAACCAGAATAGCCATGGCAGACCAGAGAATCACATATTATATGCTTTGGTATGCTGTCCCCTCATTGAAAAGCTAATTGACAGCCGTAAGTCCTTCTGAACCATGGCTTTTATCACTGTTAGAACCTTCTGAAGAGGAATCCTCTTTAAGGGGAAAACCATCACATAAAAAGTCATAGAAATGGCAGCAAAACAAAATCACAGCCGTAAAAATGCCAATACACTGCCCTGCACAATGAATGTCTCTCTGGGCGGCAATCTGTCTGGTAATGAATGAAAAGAGGACCCACATGGCCCAGCTACGTTATGGACAAAGGATGCAGTTTGTCCACAGAGGCACTTCATCTTAGTTCATATCCCAATAGCACTCCACTGGGCCAGCCTGGCCTATGGCGAATAAGGCCCGAGAGCTGGACAAGATTACGGCCTGTGATCGCTATTTCAGAGACCCCCTCGATATAATCCTGTAAACCTACAGAACATACACTACACACTCACTAGCACATATACTCTTACCACAGAGGGATCATTGTCAATGGCCATTTGTCTTCAGTGCAAAGGACAAGAAAACAGTCTGGGGAAAAATAAAGAATACACAATGGTTCATCAGTATAGTCCTGTTTATCAAGGGCCATTTTCAAGGCGAGACATGTTACATTATATATAAACAGTACCCGTCAAAAGTTTAGACACACCTACTCATTCAAAGGTTTTTCTTTATTTTTTTAAAACATTTTACATTGCAGAATAATAGTGAAGACATCAAAACTATGAACTAACACATGCCGAGTCATGTAGTAAAATTTTTTTATTAAACATATCAAAATAGATTTTATAATTGAGATTCTTCAAAGTAGCCACCTTTTTCCTTCAATACAGCTTTGCACACTCTTGGCATTCTCTCAACCAGCTTCATGAGGTTGTCTCCTGGAATGCTTTTCAATTAACAGGTGTGTCTTGATAAATGTTAATTTGTGTAATTTCTTTACTTCTTGATGCGTTTGAGCCAATCAGTTGTGTTGTGACAATGTAGGGGTGGCATACAGAAGATAGCCCTATTTGGTAAAAGACCAAGTCCATATTATGGCAAGAACAGCTCAAATAAGCAAAGATAAACGACAGTCCATCATTACTTTAAAGACATGACAGTCAGTCAATCCAGAAAAATAATTTTTAACGTTTCTTCAAGTGCAGTCGCAAAGCGCTATGATGAAACTAGCTCTCATGATGACCGCCACAGGAAAGGAAGACCCAGAGTTACCTCTGCTACAAAGGATACGTTCATCAGAGTTAACTGCATCTCAGATTGCAGCCCAAATAAATGCTTCACAGACCTCAAGTAACAAACACATGTCAACATCAACTGTTCAGAGGAGACTGCATGAATCATGCCTTCATGGTTGAATTGCTGCAAAGAAACCACCACTTAAGGACACCAATAAGAAGAAGAGACTTAATTGGGCCAAGAAACATGAACAATGGACATTAGACTGGTGGAAATCTGCCCTTTGGTCTGATGAGTCCAAATTTGAGATTTTTGGTTCCAACTGCCATGTCTTTGTGAGACGCAGAGTAGGTGAATGGATGATCTCCGCATGTGTGGTTCCCACCGTGAAGCATGGAAAAAGAGGTGTGATGGTGCTTTGTTGGTGACATTGTCAGTGATTTTGAGTTCAAGGCACACTTAACCAGCATGGCTGCCACAGCATTCTGCAGCGATACGCCATCCCATCTGGTTTGTGCTTAGTTGGACTATCATTTGTTTTTCAACAGGACAATGATCCAAAACACACCTCCAGGCTGTGTAAGGGCTATTTGACCAAGAAGGATAGTGATGGAGTGCTGCATCAGATGACCTGGCCTCCACAATCACCCGACCTTAACCCAATTGTGATGGTTTGGGATGAGTTGGACCGCAGAGAGAAGGAAAAGCAGCCAACAAAAGCTCAGCATATGTGGGAACTCCTTCAAGACTGTTGTAAAAGCATTCCTCATGAAGTTGGTTGGAAGAATTCTAAGAGTGTGCAAAGCTGTCATCAAGGCAAAGGGTGGCTACTTTGAAGAACCTAAAATATAAAACATATTTCGATGTAACACTTTTTTGGTTACTACATGATTCCATATGTGTTATTTCATAGTTTTAATGCCTTCACTATTATTCTAAAAAAATAGTAATAATAAAGACAAACCCTTGAATGAGTAGGTGTGTCCAAACATTTGACTTGTACTTTAACTGTCACCGAATCTAGGAAAGTCTCAGAACACCTTAGGCCGTTCTGGTGCAACTTCATTTCAGAAAGGAAATGCCACGTTTAACCATTTATTAGATAGAATTACAATGCATAGTCTAGGCGTTAGGCTCTGCTCCTTCAGGGTAGCTCACTGCCAGAGCAAAGCATCATACACAGATGATAAAACAACTACAGGTCAGTACATTATGCTATACCAAATCCCCTGAAGGAAGAAACAGAACCCAGACAGTTGAAGGCTGGAGTGGTATGGTAATTGGATATCAGAAAACAGCAAGCAGGAAGAGTAACAGCTAGTTACACCAGTAATGGCAATGGCAGCAAGAGACACCAGTGCATGTGCGCATCATGGAAGCATGTATAGAACTGGTCAACTTAAATAGACTGCATGTAAATAAAGTGTGAATCCAACTGGTGCAATATCCACTGATGTGATCAGCTGATGCCACCACTCTCGGGTTTCCCTTTTGAACTGCTTTCGCTTGATATAAAAGTCAAAGTGAAAAAGTAGATTTCTAAGAGTAGCCCAGTTCTGTGATAACTGCAGAAGCAGTTCATTCATGAGACATGCATACTCATAGCAATTTTTCAGCATCTAAGCAAGGATCGCTATTTCCATTGTTTTGGTGAGCATTATAGATTCCAGTTGCTCACTGCAGATTGTACTGTTTCTGCTGATGCTTTTGCCTTTGCACTGAAGATAAATCTGAGACAACGTTATTGGATCAACATTTATATTCTAAAACGCAACTTACAATTTCAGCTGGCTTTTTCTTTCTGGAGCTTTAAAGAGTATTGATTAAAAAACTTGGCCAGTTTTGATAGTCCAAAATAACCAGCCCATTCCACCTTGAGAGGGCGCTTTAATATCACATATATTTCACACAAAGTCCTATCAATATGCAGACCACTTTTTTTCTACATTAAAGGTGAACTTGTGTGGTGATTATATTTTAAAAGTCTTTGAAATAGTCCTTATTAAAGCAAAATTATGCAAAACAGCCATCCAATTCATATGAAACAAAGGATGGACAATGAACAAAGATCTGAAGAGGTTGCTACAGCACAAATAAACATAGAACATAGAAAAAGAGATATACTCAATAAAATAACTACAACCAATGTGTGAACATGTGCATGGATGTGCATGTGTGTGCGTATGTGTGAAGGTGGTATCAAACATCCATTCCAGACACATCCACATTCAAATTAAAGAGTAGGATGGTAAACAGGTTATTGTTTGGTAAAACAATCAAACTGATCACAGTAACTGAAACAGTCCAGAAGCAATGGATGCACAATGGATGCATTATTAAAAACAGAATAACATTGCGTCAGCTCCCCTGAACAAGAGAAATCTCTATTAGCACACTCTTCAATTCTCTAAAAACAAATGAAAACATATTTATGAATCTCTTAGGAGCTACATTAGAGGACCCAGTCATAGTTTGTGGAATAAAGCACTTCATGGTAACAAGAATGTAACTACCTACTGTACCACCGGCAATACGCATTAGAAAGGAAAATAGACTACATAAATCATGATGTCCTTATAAGGGAGCAGCAAAATCAACTCCTATCAGTGACTGATCTAGCAAGCTTGGTATCTTTTTGTGCTGATATTGTCGGAATGTGGAACAGTATTTAGCCACCCATGTCTGCTCTGATGTCCGATAGAGTAGACTAACCTTACAGTTGAACCATATGTTTGTATTACATAGGATGAGCTGAGAAAGTATGTGCGTACTGGTGAAATGTACGCTTTTAACAAAAGACTGCACAACAACTGAATTCACAGAGAAGGGGGACTCGGTAAGATGGCGCCGACAGAGATGGTCGTCTCGCTTCGAGTTCTTAGGGAACTATGCAGTATTTTGCTTTTTATGTATTATTTTTTACATTGCTATCACAGAAAATCTTAAGTCTTACAGCCGGGAAGAACTTTCCCGAAACAGATCCTCTGTTTGGACTACCATCCAGGACAATGGATCTAATCCCAGTAACCGACCCAAAAAACAATGCCGCAGAAAGGGCAGACGCCGTAGACGTGCACATTGCCCACCGCTCCCGAGTATAATACTCACCAATGTCCGTTCTCTTGACAACAAGGTAGATGAAATTCGAGCAAGGGTTGCCTTCCAGAGAGACATCAGAGATTGTAACATTCTCTGTTTCACAGTAACATGGCTCTCTCCGGATATGTTGTTGGAATCAATTCAGCCACCGGGAATCTCCATGCATTGCGCCGACAGAGATAAACACCTCTCTGGGAAGAGAGGGGGTGTATACTTTTTTTTCACCACTTTTTCTCCCCAATTTCATGGTATCCAATTGTTTTAGTAGCTACTATCTTGTCTCATCGCTACAACTCCTGTACGGGCTCGGGAGAGATTAAGGTTGAAAGTCATGCGTCCTCCGATACACAACCCAACCAAGCCGCACTGCTTCTTAACACAGCGCGCATCCAACCCGGAAGCCAGGCGCACCAATGTGTCGGAGGAAACACTGTGCACCTGGCAACCTTGGTTAGCGCGCACTGCTCCCGGCCCGCCACAGGAGTCGCTGGTGCGCGATGAGACAAGGACATCCCTACCGGCCAAGCCCTCCCTAACCCGGATGACGCTAGGCCAATTGTGCATCGCCCCACGGACCTCCCGGTCATGGCCGGTTACGACAGAGCCTGGGCGCGAACCAAGAGTCTCTGACTCTCTAACCACTGTGCCTCCCGGGTGGCACAGTGGTTAAGGGTGCTGTACTGCAGCGCCAGCTGTGCCACCCGGGAGGCTGGGGGTGTATACTTTATCGTCCGGGTTAGGGAGGGCTTGGCCGGTAGGGATGTCCTTGTCTCATCGGGCAACAGCGACTCCTGTGGCGGGCCGGGCGCAGTGCACGCTAACCAAGGTTGCCAGGTGCACGGTGTTTCCTCCGACACATTGGTGCGGCTGGCTACACAGTTAAACAGCTTGGAAAATTCCAGAAAATGATGTCATGGCTTTAGAAGCTTCTGATAGGCTAATTGACATCATTTGAGTCAATTGAAGGTGTACCTGTGGATGTATTTCAAGGCCTACCTTCAAACTCAGTGCCTTTTTGCTTGACATCATGGGAAAATCAAAAGAAATCAGCCAAGACCTCAGAAAACAAATCGTAGACCTCCACAAGTCTGGTTCATCCTTGGGAGCAATTTTCAAATGCCTGAAGGTACCACGTTCATCTGTACAAACAATAGTACGCAATTATAAACACCATGGGACCACGCAGTCGTCATACTGCTCAGGAAGGAGACATGTTCTGTCTCCTAGAGATGAACGTACTTTGATGCAAAAAGTGCAAATCAATCCCAGAACAACAGCAAAGGACCTTGTGAAGATGCTGGAGGAAACAGGTACAAAAGGATCTATATCCACAGTAAAAGGAGTCCTATATTGACATAACCTGAAAGGCTGCTCAGCAAGGAAGAAGCCACTGCTCCAAAACTGCCATAAAAAAAGCCAGACTACGGTTTGCAACTGCACATGGGGACACATGGGGACACAGACATATTTCTTTGAGGAATGTCCTCTGGTCTGATGAAACAACAATAGAACTGTTTGGCCATAATGACCATCGTTATGTTTGGAGGAAAAAGCAGGAGGCTTGTAAGCCGAAGAACACCATACCAACCGTGAAACACAGGGGTGGCGACATCATGTTGTTGGGGTGCTTTGCTGCAGAAGGGACTGGTGCACACAAAATAGATGATATCATGAGAAAGAAAAATGATGTGGATATATTGAAGCAACATCTCAAGACATCAGTCAGGAAGTTTAAGCAAATGGGTCTTCCAAATGGACAATGACCCCAAGCATACTTCAAAAGTTGTGGAAAAATGGCTTAAAGATAACAAAAGTCAAGGTATTTGAGTGGCCATCACAAAGCCCTGACCTCAATCCCATAGAAAATTTGTGGGCAGAACTGAACAAGCGTGTGCAAGCAAGGAGGCCTACACCAGCTCTGTCAGGAGGAATGGGCCAAAATTCACCCAACTTATTGTGGGACGCTTGTGGAAGGCTACCCAAAACGTTTGACCCAAGCTAAACAATTGAATAACCTGTTAAAGACAGGGCTGACTACTGCCCCCTTTGGAGGAATTGCGTGCCCATGGTAAACTGAAAAAAAATCTGTCAAAAATGTCTAATATATGCATATAATAATTATTATTGGATAGAAAACACTCTAAAGCTTCTAAAACCGTTGGAATTATGTCTGTAAGTATAGCAGAACTCACAGGGCAGGCATTCTTCCAAACTAGTTTTGTGGTCATGAAAGTTGGGGCAACTTTGACGTCATCGCCCCCACCCTTCCCAACCAGCTATGGATCTGGGGACACTTTCTATGTCTTCATGTCCTCATTCAGTAGAGTGTTTAATCGTTCAAATCCCGCGAGAATTGGCCCTATGGGAGTGAATTGAGTGAGTGCCGCGAGAAAATACCTGTGCGTTAGGGCGCGAATTGGTCCCAGCCATTCCTTTGTTCCAGCACTCCGGAGAAGGACAAACAATGACCGGTTGAATAGAAAATTGTAAAGCTTGGTTCTGCACTTAGTTTGACCTGTTTAGTCGACATATAATATGTAATTTTGAAGTTTTGATGCGCAACTTTTCCGGACCAGAGGACATTTTGGGTGCATTTCAGCTGATGTTATTAGCAGTAGCTAATACAAAGACGCAAGACTTGAAACCAAACGATGTTTTGGGTAAGTATGAACCCTTCCAGTACATTCTGAACGAAGACCATCAAAGGTAAGGGAATATTTATGCTGAAATCTGTGTTTCTGTTGACTCCAACATAGCGGAGAAATATAGCTTATATCTGAGCGCCGTCTCAGAATATTGAATAGTGAGCGATTTCTGTAACGTTAAAAATAAATGTAACAAAGCGATTGCATTAAGAAGCAGTGTATCTTTCTAACTATATGTAGAACATGTATATTTAGTCAAAGTTTATGATGTCTATTTACGTTATCTTGCCACGCTACCTATATTTTCTGCGGACATTTTTGAGTATTTTCTGAACATGAATTCAATGTAAATGGACATTTATGGATATAAATGGCATATTATTGAAAAAAAAATGTACTGTGTAACATGTCCTATTACTGTCATCTGATGAATATTTTCAAAAGGTTAGTGAATGAGTTATTTTTTAATCCTGCTTCTATATTTTATATTTTCTGGGACAAAATGGCTGCCTCTTGTCTCTTTCGGTGGTGGTCTAATATAAATATGTGGCGTGTTTTCGCCGTAAAACATTTAAAAAATCTGACATGCTGGGTAGATGAACAAGGTGTTTATCTTTCATTTGAGCTATTGGACTTGTTAATGTGTGGAGGTTAAATATTTCTAAAAATATTTTTGCATTGCCTGCGCCATGGTTTGAGCTGAACGGGGGGGGGTGGCGTCAACAAGTTTTGGCAAGGCAATGCTACCAAATACTAATTGAGTGTATGTAAACTTCTGACCCCACTGAGAATGTGATGAAAGAAATAAAACTTGAAATAAACCATTCTCTCTACTATTATTCTGACATTTCACATTCTGAAAATAAAGTGGCGATCCTAACAGACCTAAGACAGGGAATTTTTACTGGGATTAAATGTCAGGAATTGTCAGAAACTGAGTTTAAATATATTTGGCTAAGGTGTATGTAAACTCTCGACTTCAACTGTATGTAAGAATGCTGTTCATTGACTACAGCTCAGCATTCAACACCATGGTACCCTCCAAGCTCATCATCAAGCTGGAGGCCCTGGGTCTCAACCCCACCCTGTGCATTTGGGTCCTGGAATTTCTGACGGGCAAGGCCCAGGTGATGGAGGTAGGAAACAACATCTCCACTTCGCTGACCCGCAACATTGGGTCACCACAAGGTTGTGTGCTTAGCCCTCTCCTATACTCCCTGTTCACCCACCACTGTGTCGCCATGCACATCTCCAACTCAGTCATCAAGTTTGCAGACGACACAACAGTAGTGGGCTTGATTAGCAACAACAACAAGACAGCCTACATGGAGGAGGTGAGGGCTCTCAGAGTGTGGTGTCAGGAAAACAACGTCTCACCCAACATCAAGAAAACAAAGAAGATGACCGTGGACTTCAGGAAACAGTAGAGGGAGCACACCCCTATCAACATCGAAGGGACAGCAGTGGAGAAAGTGGAAAGTTTTAAGTTCCTCGGCGTACACATTACAGACATACTGAAATGGTCCACCACAGACAGTGTGGTGAAGAAGGCACAACAGCACCTTCTTTTTGGCTTGTCACCCAAAACCATGGCAAGCTTTTACAGATGCACAATCGAGAGCATCCTGTCAGGCTGTATCAACCGCAAGGCTCTCCAGAGGGTGGTGCGGTCTGCACAACGCATCACCTGGGGAAAACTACCTGCCCTCCAAGTCAAAGGAAGGCAGAAAGATCATCAAGGACAGCAACAACCCGAGCCACTGCCTGTTCACATCGCTATCATCCAGAAGGCGAGGTCAGTACAGGTGCATCAAAGTTGGGACAGAGAGATTGAAAAATAGCTTCTATCTCAAGGCCGTCAGATTGGTAAACAGCAACCACTAACTCAGAGAGGCTGCTGTCTACATTGACACCCAAACACTGGCCACTTTAACTTTTTAAGGTATAGGGGGCAGCATTTTCATTTTGGATAAATAGCGCGCCCAATTTCAACTTCCTGCTACTCATGTCAAGAATATAAGATATGCATATTATGTAGCAGGCAAAACCCTGAGGACTAACCATTCAGATTTTATTTTTTTAGGTCTCTGTCTGTTCAGTGTGTTCTCATTGGGAAACAATATTTCTTAGGCACTTGTTTGCAGTTCCTATCGCTTCCACTGGATGTCACCAGTCTTTGGAATTTGGTTGAGGTTATTCCTTTGTGCAATGAAGAAGTACGGCCATTTGGGAACTGGGTAACGCTGTTGAGAATTGCGCAAGACTTGAAAAGTAGCGTTTGTTTGTTGTCTTCCTGTATTGAACACAGATAGACCTGTCTTCAATTTGATAAATTATTAACGTTTAAAAATACCTAAAGTTGTATTACAAAAGTAGTTTAAAATGTTTTGGCAAAGTTTACAGGTAACTTTGAGATATTTTGTAGTGACGTTGCGCATTTTGGAAGCTGTTTTTTTCTGGATCAAATGCGCCAAATAAATGGACATTTTGGATATATATGGACGGAATTAATCGAACAAAAGGACCAATTGTGATGTTTATGGGACATATTGGAGTGCCAACAAAATAAGCTCGTCAAAGGTAAGGCATGATTTATATTTTATTTCTGCGTTTTGTGTAGCGCCTGCAGGGTTGAAATACAGTGCCTTGCGAAAGTATTCGGCCCCCTTGAACTTTGCGACCTTTTGCCACATTTCAGGCTTCAAACATAAAGATATAAAACTGTATTTTTTTATGAAGAATCAACAACAAGTGGGACACAATCATGAAGTGGAACGAAATTTATTGGATATTTCAAACTTTTTTAACAAATCAAAAAGTGAAAAATTGGGCGTGCAAAATATTCAGCCCATTTACTTTCAGTGCAGCAAACTCTCTCCAGAAGTTCAGTGAGGATCTCTGAATGATCCAATGTTGACCTAAATGACTAATGATGATAAATACAATCCACCTGTGTGTAATCAAGTCTCCGTATAAATGCACCTGCACTGTGATAGTCTCAGAGGTCTTTAAAAGCGCAGAGAGCATCATGAAGAACAAGGAACACACCAGGCAGGTCCGATATACTGTTGTGAAGAAGTTTAAAGCCGTATTTGGATACAAAAAGATTTCCCAAGCTTTAAACATCCCAAGGAGCAGTGTGCAAGCGATAATATTGAAATGGAAGGAGTATCAGACCACTGCAAATCTACCAAGACCTGGCCGTCCCTCTAAACCTTCAGCTCATACAAGGAGAAGACTGATCAGAGATGCAGCCAAGATGCCCATGATCACTCTGGATGAACTGCAGAGATCTACAGCTGAGGTGGGAGACTCTGTCCATAGGACAACAATCAGTCGTATATTGCACAAATCTGGCCTTTATGGAAGAGTGGCAAGAAGAAAGCCATTTCTTAAAGATATCCATAAAAAGTGTTGTTTAAAGTTTGCCACAAGCCACCTGGGAGACACACCAAACATGTGGAAGAAGGTGCTCTGGTCAGATGAAACCAAAATTGAACTTTTTGGCAACAATGCAAAATGTTATGTTTGGCGTAAAAGCAACACAGCTGAACACACCATCCCCACTGTCAAACATGGTGGTGGCAGCATCATGGTTTGGGCCTGCTTTTCTTCAGCAGGGACAGGGAAGATGGTTAAAATTGATGGGAAGATGGATGGAGCCAAATACAGGACCATTCTGGAAGAAACCCTGATGGAGTCTGCAAAAGACCTGAGACTGGGACGGAGATTTGTCTTCCAACAAGACAATGATCCAAAACATAAAGCAAAATCTACAATGGAATGGTTCAAAAATAAACATATCCAGGTGTTAGAATGGCCAAGTCAAAGTCCAGACCTGAATCCAATCGAGAATCTGTGGAAAGAACTGAAAACTGCTGTTCACAAATGCTCTCCATCCAACCTCACTGAGCTCGAGCTGTTTTGCAAGGAGGAATGGGAAAAAATGTCAGTCTCTCGATGTGCAAAACTGATAGAGACATACCCCAAGCGACTTACAGCTGTAATCGCAGCAAAAGGTGGCGCTACAAAATATTAACTTAAGGGGGCTGAATAATTTTGCACGCCCAATTTTTCAGTTTTTGATTTGTTAAGAAAGGTTGAAATATCCAATAAATGTCGTTCCACTTCATGATTGTGTCCCACTTGTTGATTCTTCACAAAAAAATACAGTTTTATATCTTTATGTTTGAAGCCTGAAATGTGGCAAAAGGTCGCAAAGTTCAAGGGGGCCGAATACTTTCGCAAGGCACTGTATGCTACTCTCTTTGTTACTGTAGTGCTATCATCAGATAATAGCTTCTTATGCTTTTAGGCTTTGCCTAAAAGCCTTCTTAAAATCTGACATGTTGGCTGGATTCACAAGGAGTGTAGCTTTAATTTAATATCTTACATGTGGGATTTAATGAAAGTTTGATATTTATATCATTTTATTTGAATTTGCTGTGCTGCATTTCCCCTGGTTGTTGGCCAAGTGGGACGCTAGCGTCCCCTATCCTAGAGAGGTTAATGGATCACTAGTCACTTTAAGCAATGCCACTTTAAATAATGCCACTTTAATAATGTTTACATATCTTACAATAATCATTTCACATGTATATACTGCATTTTCTACAATCTTTTGCACCTTGCCGATGTGTTAGAGGAATTGAATTCCTATATGTTCATTAACCAATTCAATTATAACAAAGCAAAACACTTTGTCCGTTTCTAAGAATTTGTAAGGTTCTTATTTGCATAAAATAGACAAAGATCAGTCTCAAAATCGATCAATAGCGTTTATTCCCGAGAGCTCTACTTAAAATACCATGTACAGTAGTTTATATATCATACATAACGTCATAGAGTCTTGAATGCCCCTCCTCCTCTCTGACAAGGACAAAGCTGCTTCAAAAGTCCATTCCAACCCACTAACGCACATACATTACACACTATATCTGGATTATCATCTGAAGTCTCACCACAGTTTATTACCACTTAGCTGACAGTTCCAGTCCCCCCCAGAAACGGAAAACCTGGAGGGGCTCTCGCTGTCTTATTTTATCTCCACAGGGTTATAGCCGGGTCGGTTCAAACATAGGTTAAGGATCCTCTTTGCTTACTTTCGATACACACATACATTCCTTCATCCACAATGGTTATCAATTCTAATTAGACCTTGTCCATGCTACATAACCTCTAATCCTAATGGTTAAGTTTCTGGGTAGAATTATTTAGTCATTTATCTTAAACCTTGATAAAATATCTTAACACTACGTCACTCGGCCATCGCTCATCAATACACGTACTTATTTGTACATATTCTCATTCACCCCTTTAGATTTGTGTGTATTAGGTAGTTGTTGGGGAATTGTTTGAGTACTTGTTAGATATTACTGCACTGCCGGAACTAGAAGCACAAGCATTTCGGTACACTCGCATTAACATCTGCTAACCATGTGTATGTGACCAATACAATTTGATTTGATAAATGTGTATTATACTACTGCTCTATTCTGACAAACATGCTGACAGTGCATTGAAATACTGTAGCAGCTTTTGTTTGTTGTGTTTGTGATTGTTTGATTTTAGCATGCTTATATTGATAGTAAACAGTTAACACTACTAAAACACAAATGAAAAGCATGCACATTCCGTTCAGGAATGTCAGAAGGAATGAAGGTCAATAATTAATCGTAAACCCTTGACATTTGAAAACAGTTTCACTAGCTGAAGTCATGGTATTTACTTGGCAGAGTGCCAGTGTGTGTGTGTCCTCACATGTCTCCTTCCTCCCATTAGGATGTAGTCGGTTCCTGGGAGCTGTATGGGGGGGAAAAGTTAGGATGATTCTAAGGACCTGTGACTGACATGGACCCTAAAAGATTATTAGAACATTAGGTAAAAAATGTTAAATATAAAATTATTAAAAAATCATCATTAATATTATGTGTTATTTACAATGTACTAATAAAACTAACGGGTTCTTTTTCTTTTCATGTTTTTGGCAAAAAGTAAACATTCAGAGAGCCTCTGTATGCTAGGCCCAACAGATGCAGCTTCAGGGTCAGCAGCCATGTCTCCCCGTCCCCATACCCCTAAACCAGCCCTGTCTCCCCGTCCCCATACCCCTAAACCAGCCCTACTCCCAACTGAAGAAGGAGCAGACCTGCTAACATGCACACATTTTGTGTACCAACTACGCAATTCTCTGTCCATGTAAGCAGGTACGAGATTTTAGTTAAAAGTACGCAGAAATTAATAGGGCCCGATTATTATTAGTATTTTTCTTACTTTCTTACTCCAAAGTTTATTTCTCTAAAGTGCCAGCAGTTCACTCGCATTTGCTAGTGAAAGAAATTAAATGCAAATACGAAAAATAACTGGTCGCATTTGTGCGAGTGTGATATACATTTCATTCTGCGTCCCATTAGTTGTTTTTTCCACGTTACTTTACGAGGATCACGCAAACTGATATACTGTAACTGTAATTATGATCCACGTCACAAAAAAACATTACAAAAGTATAATCGAAAATAAATATAAGCATATTGGCACTAAATGGAGTCGAGAGTTTAGAAGACTGCGCGATGAAGAATGCATGAGTGTCCGGTATTAGCTATAGAGGCAATGCTTCCAAAATGCCTTTGCACTAGATTCGAGATTTCCTAAATTTCTCAAATCTTAAATGATGTATGCGCTGCAAAGAAATGCAATAGGCACCTTTACATAGGCTGAAACACCAGACTCTTCTGGCGAACAGAGCTCAGATTCCCTTTGCCGCAGCCTACTTAAGCTTTGTGTAGCCAGTTTGCGGTCTGTGTCGATGAGATCATTTGTTTGTGTTTTTATGTTTTCAAAAATGATTTTGCTTTTAGTGTTGATTATGAACCGTGTCTAAAAAGTCAATACTTGTGAGCTGGCCCTAGTGATTGGCCCTATTTGGGAGGTGACTAGCATTCCTACACTATAGGCTAAACTTGGGGACATGTGCTAAGAAAAACATTATAGATAATTATCTCCATTCTACACTGTACATGTAATGGAATTGATTTGGTACAATTCTATAATTGCGATCAGACTCACAAACAGCGCTCGGTCGAGCGTGCGGGGGAAAGAAAATCCCAATTCGGTGTGTGCTATGCTTGAGAGTTGAATCTCCAATTTGATGCACGTGTCTGGTACTCTAAACAGTTGGACCGGGTTGGCAGGTCTGAAGGGGGTGAGCAGCATTGTGTTTTAATGACATGTTAGTTAGCATAATTGCAATGCATTGAGGACAGGAATGTGATTCTCCAGTCAGAATTGTTTTCACTTGACACAGAGGCTGCCAATTTCAGAGCCTTAAAGGAAGAGATGCAGGCTCTTAGAGTTGGATGGGAATCTCTCCTGATTGAGACAACACTGATTGCTACGCAAATGTCTGTTGCACCTCGATTTAGCAAGGAACAAAGCCGCCAGAGGAAAAGGAAGATATTCCATGATGAGACCTCTCAAGAGGAGACAGCTCAGGACAGTGCAGCTTTGCTATTTCGGACCACAGTGTGTTTTACTGCTATGGACAACATCATAAGTAACTTGGCCACTAGGTTCCACACCGCTGCTGTTCTGAAAGTTGGGCAGATTAGTGAGGATAAAGTCCCTTCTGTGTGCAAACCACTGATCATGAAGTATTCCAGAGATCTTACACCTGAGTTTCAAAATTAAGTAAGACACCTGAACACTGTATATGCTGCCACTTTCCCCTCCAACTTGTCCCCTCTTGGTCTCCTGAATGCAATTTGTAAGATGTAACTGCCAAGCATTTTTGGAGAAGTGTTCATTGCTTTACGTATATTTTGCACACTGCCTATGACTTTGCTGTTGGCGAGAAAGCTTTCAGTAAGCTAAAACTGATTTATAAAAAACTGTTTGAGGTCCACTATGTTTGTTTTTTAACATTTATTTAACTAGGCAAGTCAGTTAAGAACAAATTCTTATTTACAATGACGGCCAAGGAACAGGGGCAGAACGACATATTTTTACCTTGTCAGCTCAGGGACAGGCTTTGCAGTCTTGCCATGCTGTCCATTGAAAGTCAGTTAGCTAGAAAGCTGGACTTCAAAAACTTGATCAGTGACTCTGCTAGCAAGAAGGCTCAGAACTGGGCTCTTGGTGAGTAAGGTTGAGCAAGGGCCATTGATAACTGCTAAATGGTATTGCTATGGATATTAGATAACTACACATGATGCCCACAGGCTGAGGACAAGACTGAGAGAAGGCTGAGAACAGGCTGTGAACAAAATATATCTCAAAGTAATGGCTGGATTACCATAAAATTTGTTGTGCACAATCAAGACCCCAAGTGCAAGAAACATATTGATTTGGTGAACACTTAACCTTTCCTCTAGCGCCACCAACAGGCCTTTTCATTTCCATTTTGTTTTCCATTTTCCATTTCCACTTTTACAGCTGCTTATTTTCTAGTTGGTATGTATACTTAGTTAAAAAATCTACTGCTGATTTTATTATTTTGTTTGTTATATCACTCTATAGATGATAATGTTAATTAATTTTAATTGAAGAGGTTAATGTATATTGAATATATATTTATTTTAAGTTATTCATTAATGTTAAGAGAATTTTTCATTCAAGAATTTTACCATTAAAATTACATTTTGACTGTAAAAGATGGCCTTTGGCACATTTCTTATAGAGGGCAGAATGTTGTTATATTTTCACAGCTCACTGTCAGTAAATATCGTACAGTAAATATTGGACTACAAGAGAGTTGCAAGCCTGCAAAGGTAGTTATTTAAAGCTTTGAATGTGTCGATTGGGTTCTGGAGGTGTGTGGTTAAAGCAATTGTGCAGGGTTGGTGTGGCCTGTGGTGGAGGGGCCCAATGATTTTTGGGTCCCAATGATTTTTGGGGCTCTCCTCATGTTAGTGTGCATGTGTGTGTGTAAGTAAGGGGCATGGTATAAAATGAATGTCTTTGTATATGAACTGGAGAGCTCTCGTGAATAAACATTGATTTGACTTTTGTAAGCTGGGAATTCTGTCTGTTTCATTTAAACCAGAACTTTACAAACTCTGGGTTGCAGACCGATTAGATTAATTGAAATGTATGAACATTGATAACAAAATTCCACATCAATTTAGTCCTTCGAGCCGGATTCCAATATCTGTCCCAAGGTAGCACGCCGAAAACCGTGCACGGGCGGGTCGTTGACCTGTAAATTAAAGACCTGTCCCCTGAAATTGGGGTTCAATAACAGGCCCGTACATATTTAACCTCTAGTGACTCCCCATCCCTCATGCGGGAGCGTAATCATCGACTGACACTAATTAGCATAACGCAACGGACATAAATATTCCTAGAAAATATTCCTATTCATGAAAATCACAAGTGAAATATATTGAGACACAGCTTAGCCTTTTGTTAATCACCCTGTCATCTCAGATGTTCAAAATATGCTTTACAGCCAAAGTTAGACAAGCATTTGTGTAAGTTTATCGATAGCCTAGCATAGCATTTTGTCCAGCTAGCAGCAGGTAACTTGGTCACGGAAATCAGAAAAGCAATCAAATTAAATCGTTTACCTTTGATGAGCTTCGGATGTTTTCACTCACGAGACTCCCAGTTAGATAGCCAATGTTCCTTTTTTCCAAAAATATTATTTTTGTAGGCGAAATAGCTCCGTTTGTTCTTCACGTTCGGCTGAAAAATCGCCCGGAAATTGCAGTCACGAAAACGCTGAGAAATATTCCAAATTAGCTCCATAATATCGACAGAAACATGGCAAACGTTGTTTATAATCAAACCTCAATGGGTTTTTCAAATATCTATTCGGTAATATATCCACCGGGACAATTGGTTTTTCAGTAGGACCGATTGGAATAATGGCTACCTCTGTATTTTATGCGAGAATCACTCTGGGAGCCATCAGGTGACCAGTTGCGCAATGTAGCCGCTTACGGGTATTCTTCAACATAAATGCGTAAAACTACGTCACAATGCTGTAGACACCTTGGGGAATACAGAGAAAAAGTAAACTGGTTGATAGCCCATTCACTGCTCAATAGGGACGCATTGGAACGCAGAGCTTTCAAAAGATGAGTCACTTCCGGATTGGATTTTTCTCATGCTTCCGCCTGCAATATCAGTTCTTGTATACTCACAGACAATATTTTTACAGTTTTGTAAACTTTAGAGTGTTTTCTATCCTAAGCTGTCAATTATATGCATATTCTAGCATCTTGTCCTGACAAAATATCCTGTTTACTACGGGAACGTTATTTTTCCAAAAATGAAAATACTGCCCCCTAGTCACAAAAGGCTAAGGTCGGCAGAGACGGTGACGGAATCTAACTAAAATTGCTTTTCCCAGCCTACAAGACGGAGGTCAGTAAATCTTTCTCCACGAATTTGGGGAATTGACATTCGGGCTACATTTAGAGAAATATTTTTAATGATTCTTGTGTGGTTTGGACATTGATCTTTAGAATCCGATGGGCATTCTAATCTGGTGACCTGTCTTTAGAATTTTGTGTAGAGAACCCTGATATAGGTAGTATTCTATGCAATTGGAAGACAGGAATTGAATGTAGAGCCACCTAGGAAGGAAGGAAGGAAGAAGTCCCTAGTGACTCGTCTGAAATGAAACGGGGTATCTGCAGTACCAATGTAAACTAGCTAATATTGAGATCTAAGCGTAACCTGACCAAGAGTATATTAGTGGGTCCGTAATGACACGAGGTGTCTGTGGCCACTACCAATGCTATCTGTGGCCACTACCTATGTAAACTCACGGAAAGGAGGTATATACGTAGATTGTGAGAATATAGTAATTGGATAACGGTAGAAAGCATACACATAGATTAATAGCACATACACAGAGATCGTGAGAAGAAGCAGAATAACAAGGAAAGGTAATTGAATAAAATGGGTGGTAAATCCTCAAAGGAGGTCCCGGAATTAACCGGGGATGAGAGGTAAGTCTAATGCCCAAAATGGAGAAAGTAGTACGAATTTGAGAGACGTCTAGATGTAGAAAAATTTGAATTAATGATAAAGAAGATACACAAGACATGTGTAGATAGTCAAGGGAAACAGCAGGTCGAGGGTTAGGTACCTGGCTGTCTGTAGCCCGGAAAATAAGGTAAAAAGGCAAGTTTGAGAAAGTATGACAAAAGACAAGAGAGGAAAGGAAAAGAGAGAGAGTAATGAGAATTATCACAGAAGAAATGCCTGGACTTTTAAATTAGGGCTATTTTCTTGGAATTGTCTCGGTAGTAAGTGCCTGATTTTATGACTACAGACAATTATAAATAGGGTTATTTGTGAGGAGTCTTTGTCATTTCAATAGCTTTGGTGGTTAAGAGGTATAATTCTCACCTATCACGCGGGAGACCCGGGTTTGTTTCCCGGGCAATGCACTGACTAAAATCTGGGTTTCTGATTGTAATTCAACTATTGGTATGTTTTGACTGGAAAGATACGGTTGTTAGTGTCAGTTTAAGGGATACATTTAACTTTTTATTCATTCAAAATAATAGCGAGGCGATTTCGATGCAATACGTTGTCTGTTGCCTAAATTATCTGCTGGGATAACGTATTGAGAATGGAGTCGTATTTAAATTACTGAATCATAGAAAAGACAGTTACCTAATTCTAAAGAATTCTAAATAATAGCGGAGAGATAATGGCAAGAGTGGTGCCCACCAAAATATTTTTTATTCTTATGGATTGACTGATGTATGTTATAAATTTAGGGAATTACATGGTACTTTTAAGTTTTCGCCTACTGGGAAGAATAGTTGAGTTGGTTTATATTTGGCTGTAAGGGATTCAGGTCTGAATAGTTAAAACGTTTACAATTCGTGATAGTTTCTGATTATTGTTTTTTTTGTTTAGGTAATACCAGTGAATTTGAGCAGGAAGTTAATGTATTCTAACATTATAATCTGTTTCCATTAAGTAGAACAAAAGCAGATTGACTGAAGGTGCTTTTCCTTAAGGGAACTATACAGTCACCTCTCATGGCGGACCTTGTGGATCTGTTGCCATAAGGTTTGGGTTTTCTGTTCAACAAAACTAATGATTGGAGGGGGTACAATGTAATTATCATTATTATTAGGTTTAGTTTGTAATCAACGTTTGGGTTTCTGAATCGGTTGTGTCGGTTGTGTTTTTTTCTGGGAAAAGGAGTGCTTCATTGTCTCTCTTTGGAATGTTTTCTGGGGCTGTAATCTTGAAGGAAGTGAGTGAGATAGAGGCATATTTCTACCAAATTGAAAATGCCTGGAAATATTTTGTTTGTTTTTAACCTAGGGGTTGCCTTTGGGTTTGAGGAGATTTCCATTTTTTCCTAGAGCCACGATATCTTAAAGGGGTCCACACACACATGGAATTTTAGAAGTTTTATTTTCTGAGGATGGTTTGGGAGTATTAGGAGGGGGGGACCAGGAAGTGAGCAAGATAGAGAGAGAGAGCAGGAGACCTGGAGCATTACGAAGGTTAGAATCTCATAATAAGCTAGGATAGATAGAAGTGACACCGAATAGTTTGATGACGATGAGAAGATACCCCAATTCCCACTCATAACCTTACCCAACCCCAGAGCTGGGGACAGAGCATAACCAGACACAATATAAGTCTATAGGGCAATGACACAGAGGGATGTAGCAAGGGCATTAGAAGGAGTCGCATATCCTAAGGCAGGAATAGAGGGATTCAGAAGAGATTTGGTACAAGGATAAGTTGCCCATTTTACCTAAGTCACTGTTCAGATACGCTGCTGTTTTGATACATGGGCAGAGCCATGTATCAACTGGAGGGATGGTAGAGGTAATTAGACAACACTTTGTAGCATACGGAATAATATTTTTAAAAAATTGTTCACGTTGTGTTATATGCGCACAGAGTAATCACCAAGGCAAAGTGAGGTCACCACAGGGTGAATACCCTTCTGCTAAGTATCCATTCCAACAGTTGGAAATGGACTTTATTGAATTAACTAAAAGCAAAGGCAAGAAGTGGTGTTTGACAATCATTGATAAATATATGAAATGGATAGAGGTGTTCCCTACATCCTTCACAGATGCAGAGACACGATTTGGACTGCCTGAGACAATTTATAGCGACAATGGTTCCCATTTTTTCAATCAGGTAATAGATAATATAGGTCAGATATTAAACATAAACATTAAGAAACACTGTTCCTATCATCCGCAGATTGCAGGTTTGATTGAACGCATGAATGCCACGATAAAGAATCGATTAAGGAAAACACATTTAAGTACCGGAATGAATTGGGTATAATGCTTGCCCATAGTGTTAATGACGATTAGAATAACCCCTGATAAGGAGGGACTGTCTCCGTTTGAGAAGGTTTTAAGTAGACCCTACAGATTTCCCGAATTAGGACGATTAGGAACAAGCAGATATAGAGGTAGAGAATAGTATGGTTGAACACATGAGAAGGTTGTTCATTAATCAAACCCGTATGTCAAAGATTTTATGCCCAACAGGAAAACTGCAGAAGGAGGTTACACATAAGATCTGGCCAGGAGACTGGGTCTGGGTCCAATCACTAAAGAAAAAGGACTGGAAGCAGCCACGGTGGGAGGGGCCATACCAAGTGCTTCTGGTGACAGCCTTCGCGGTGAGAATAGCTAAAAGAGCTACCTGGATTCATATCACACATTGCGAGAGGTTAAGACACACTGACACTGTCGAACAATCACAGAGTTAGGAGAAAAACCGAATACCAATAAGGTTCGGAGGTTACCTCTCTAACGAAGATTCCCTAACCCGCCCTATCCTCCCTGTGCGCGTTCATAGAAGTGAAAGTATGGATTGGCCTCTAGCTGATGATATGCTCTCCGGGAAGGGGTGGGGCTTTACAGGAGTGCTGTTCAGTCTGAGCTGTCTGATTGGGGGAGCCATATTCCTAATACACCATGACCCACCCAAGAAGGCAGAAGGGGGTAACTTGACCCATTGTATAGAGGATGAAGATTTTATATTACTAAAGTACAAAAGGTCACTTAATCTGGGTAAAACGGAAGTGAGAGTAGAGCAAGGGAAGGATGTCTCAGTTGAGTTCTATGTAGACCAAATGGGGTCTCTGACCCCATGGCAGTCTAGAAATATGAGCCTTTATGGAAGATATCTGTGCAGGTCCCTGTGTAGTTCATGGAATCAGGTCATAGCTCACACAAAGAGAGAGGGCTATATAAATCCACATACCCGTATGGAAGAAGATGGAGTATAGTAATGGGGAGGGTTTTTGACTATAATTCGGAGCAAGGGAAGTATTGGATCAAGGTAAGAATTACCATTAAAGACGTAAAGAAAGAGGATTTCTGGTTATGGTATGTTGGTTTTGACCAGGTTTCGGTCGACGCTACGGTACCATTCCGAATAACAGAGGTTAGAGCCAGTGATAGTTCTACAGCCAGCCAGAATACAAGCAGTACCCCTGACAAAATGGACATTACCCGTGTCGTCCAGAGCCAAGGACCGTTGCGGATAGTTCAGGCGAAAGATCTTAAGGAAGTGATTGAATGTTATGCCTGCGCCACAGCCAAACCTCAGTTGACAACCATCCCCTTTCCACTAGATGGAATTGATTCACCCAGGGTAATGGCCTGTATGGTAAAGCTGTTCATGAAGGCAGGGAAGCCAGACAATGACAGTTACTCTGATCTGCATTATCTGTATCCCCATGTGCCTATTACATCCAGACTTCCCCCTTTCACAGTAGCAGAAGGAAACTATTATTGTATGGCTCGATACAACACACACGGATGGGACGTAGGGGAAGTAAGGACATGCAATAGGACAGAAAATGTTACAACTGACGAGACAATGGGGGACCTGACTGGGTGGTTGAGTTCCGAGATCTTTAGTAAGATAAAAAGGCCTAGAGCGGATGTCTGGTGGTTATGTGGAGATATGCAGCTGTGGCCTAACCTGCCTACCAATTGGAACAGTATTTGTGCATTAGTACCGTTGGGCATGCCCTTCACCCTTATCCAACACAAAGACCTAGGGCCAGGTAGAAGAGAAAGAAGGAGTGCTCTGTCAGGGTCCTTTGATAATAGAGTTTACATTGATAGCATTGGGGTTCCAAGGGGGGTGCCTGATGAGTTCAAAGCTAGGAATCAGATATGGGCTGGATTGGAATCAAGCATTTTCTGGTGGTCAACTCTCAATAAAAATGTAGATTGGATTAATTATATCTACTTTAACCAACAACGTTTCATCAACTATACTAGAGATGCGATAAAAGGGTTAGCAGAACAAACAGCTGCAACTAGTTTGATGGTATGGCAGAATAGAATAGCATTGGATATGCTACTGGCTGAGAAGGGGGGGTATGTGTGATATTTGGAGTGGAATTCAACCCCGATAACCTTCAACCCCGATAACACAGCTCCAGACGGATCAGTGACCAAGGCCCTGGCTGGTTTAACCACATTAGCTCACGAATTAGCAGAGAACTCAGGGGTGGATAATTCTCTAACAAAATGGTTTGACAGTATGTTTGGGAAATGGAAAAATGTCATAATCACTGTGTTGTGGGCAACTTTCACCTGTATGAGTGGTTTGGTTCTGTGTGGATGCTGTTTGGTCCCATGTGTGAAAGGTTTGATCACCAGGACTCTGTAGAGGTCAATGATGCAACAGATGGTGAGATATTGACCGTTTCCGAGCTCCGACCAGTGGGATGACGAATACAGACTTCCAGGCCTAGGAGAGGGCTCAGTTTCTTTTAACTACGAGGAGCCAATGTTAGATGAGACTGTTTTCAGTGTTTAGGTAGAGGCTGTTCCTTTCATGAAGATTATGATGAAAATCCTAAACCGGAAGAGTTATAATTGGATAAAGGCTTAGAACAGTCATTGATGAGTAATCGAATGTAAAATACATGTATTTGTTTGGTTTATTCTTGTATGACATTTATGTCTCCATATAGTGTTTGATATATCAGTGTGTGTTATTTAGTCATTAAGGGTAGAATGATCAAATAATTTACAAGGTTAAAGATGATTAAATAATTCTACCAGGAAATTGAACCATTAGGAATTATAGGTTCTGCAGCATATATAAGGAATAATTAAAATATTAAACATAAGTCCAACTAGGTGGGACTGGGGAAGAGAGGAATGTGTGTGTGTGCCTAAAGAAAACACATAGAACAATTAAACTGTGTTTGAACCGACCCGGCTAGAACTCTGAGAAATATACGATAGGACAGGGAGTACCCTTCCAGGTTCCCTTAATCTCGGGGGAATGGAACTGTCGGCTGGGTAGTGATATACAGTGGTGAGAACTCTGGAGAAGAAGATGGCTCTCCTCATGTTAGTGTGCATGTGTGTGCGTAAGTAAGGAGCACGGTATAAAATGAATGTCTTTGTATATGAACTGGAGAGCTCTCAAGAATAAACATTGATTTTACTTTTATAAACTGGGAATTCTGTCTGTTTCATTTAAAACCAGAACTTTACAAACTCTGGGTTGCAGACCGATTAAATTAATTGAAATTTATGAACATTGATAACAAAATTCCATATCAGTCCCACAGTTTATTGTCTTTACGTTGGTCTATTCCATCCAGCAAATCATATTCCAATGATCCATCACTGAAGAGAGGACTCCCAGAAAATACCATCTCGGTGTACGTTTTGGGGTCTGCTTGGCAAGACATATGGCCAAGCACAGGATAGAGCAAATTGTCTGTGAAAAAGGCTGATGATCAAAGCTGTGATGAAGTAACCCAAGCATGGCAATCAATAACTTGGAGTGAGAGGAGAATAGAATGTGAGAGACTTGGTTGGGTGGAAACTGACTGACTGCATGCAATTCAGTGAGAGGCTGGGTGCCGTGACTGGGTAGGAGCTAGCTGCTTGTTGATCCTCTGGTACGGATAGCGGAGTGGCCTAGCCAGTCTCCAGACCTGAACCCAATAGAAAATCTTTGGAGGGAGCTGAAAGTCCGTATTGCCCAGCGACAGCCCCAAAACCTGAAGGATCTGGAGAAGGTCTGTATGGAGGAGTGGGCCAAAATCCCTGCTGCAGTGTGTGCAAACCTGGTCAAGAACTACAGGAAACATATGATCTCTGTAATTGCAAACAAAGGTTTCTGTACCAGATATTAAGTTCGGCATTTCTGATGTATCAAATACTTATGTCATGCAATAAAATGCAAATTAATTACTTAAAATCATACAATGTGATTTTCTGGATTTTGTTATAGACTCCGTCTCTCACAGTTGAAGTGTACCTTTGATAAAAATTACAGACACCTACATGCTTTGTAAGTAGGAAACACTGCTGATTTTGCAGGTTATCAAATACTTGTTCTCCCCACTGTATACTCTTACCACAGAGGGATCCTTGTCAATGGCCATTTGCCTTCAGTGAAAAGGACAGGAAAACGGGCTGGGGAAAAAGGAGGAATACACAATGGTACATAAGTTTAGGCCTGTTTATCAAGGGCCATTTTCAAGACGAGACATGTTACATTATATATATACAGTACCCGTCAAAAGTTTGGACACACCTACTCATTCAAGGGTTTTTCTTTATTTTTAGATTGTAAAATAATAGTGAAGACATCAAAACTATGAAATAACACATACGGAACCATGTAGTAACCAAAAAAGGGTTAAACAGAATGCTGGTACTTTAACTGTCACTGAATCTAGGAAAGTCTCAGAACACCTTAGGCCATTCTGGTGCAACTTCATTTCAGAAAGGAAATGCCACGTTTGACCAATTATTAGATAGAATTACAATGCATAGTCTAGGCGTTAGGCTCTAGGCTCTCCTTCAGGGTAGCTCACTGCCAGAGCAAAGCATCATACACAGATGATAAAACAACTACAGGTCAGTACAATATGCTATACCAAATCCCCTGAAGGAAGAAACAGAACCCAGACAGTTGAAGGCTGGAAGGGTAATTGGATATCAGAAAACAGCAAGCAGAAATAGTAAAAGCTAGTTACACTAGTAATGGCAATGGCAGCAAGAAACACCAGTGCATGTGTGCATCAAGGAAGCATGTGTAGAACTGGTCAACTTAGAAATCTACTTTTTCACTTTGACTTTTATATCAAGCGAAAGCAGTTCAAAAGAGAAACCCGAGAGTGGTGGCATCAGCTGATCACATCAGTGGATATTGCACCAATTTGATTCACACTTTACTTACATGCAGTCTATTTAAGAGTAGCCCAGTTCTGTGATAAATGCAGAAGCGGTTTAGAAATGAGACATGCAAATTCATAGAGATTTTTATCATCCAAGCAAGGAAAGGCCATTTCCATTGTTTTTGGTGAGCATTATAGATTTCAGCTGCTCACTGCAGACTGTACTGTTTCTGCTGATGCTTTTGCCTTTGCACTGAAGATACAGTATATTTCACACAAAGTCCTATCAATATGCAGACCAATTTGTTTTCTAACTTAAAGGTGAACTTGTGTGATGTGTCAACTATGGTATTGTATGTTACATTTCAGGTGCATCCAGTTCTGGCTGTAAACATCGGAGTGAAGCAGTTCCTTAAGAACTTAATCTGAAATCACATAGAAATGTTTGTGTCATGCAGGGCATGCCACTACTGGTGTAACAGAAAGAGAAAGACAAATAGCGATCATAGTTAGCTACCCAAAGAAAAACACTTGCATGACCCTGCGAGAGGTGCAAGTAGAATGCCAGCTGAGAAGAATCAAGCTAGCAGCAATAACAATGACATTGGTTTTACAAGGTACCCACTGGGCGCAGAAGTGAATTCAACATATATTACACGTTGGTTTAACATAATTTCATTGAAATGACGTAGAAACAGAGTTGATTCAACCAGTGTGTCCAGCGGGTAGAATCTCATTAAGGGAGAATAATACGGTAATGTAATTGCAGTGGTCAACATTTATTTACAAAACTGGAAGCATTACATGAATGTAGTGTTTTTTTTTGTGTTCAACCAGAAAATTTGACAAACGGCATTGGTCCACTCCATCTAACAATACTACTGGCCTCATGTTGAACTCTAAACCAAGAGCAATCTCTGGAGGGCATTACAATATGTTGACAATCCCATGAATCAACTAGTATAAGTATATTATTATTGAGTGGGCCTTGCACTTTCCACGCAGACCCATACATTATTGATTGTAAACTAATTAAGGACATTTGACAGGGTCCAGATTACAAGGATAATCTATCTATACATTTGAACTAATGAATCCTTGTCATATCAGTCTATAATTACTTCACAGCAGATTGAGTGTCAGTCAATCAACACATACTACAGAGGAAGATTGATGACAAATTATGCATTTTCTACCTTAAAATAAGAGTACAACATTTGAATAACTTCATTAATAGGCATTGAACATTTAAGTGCATTCTGAATATTTGATACAACTATTAATCAATAAGAAATCCATGATTATATTTTTAAAGTCTTTGAAATAGTCCTTATCAAAGCAAAATGATGCAAACTAGCCACCATTTCATACAAAACAGAAAGTGGACAATGAACAAAGATCTGAAGAGGTTGCTACAGCACAAATAAACATAAAACATAGTACAATAGATATACTCAATAAAATAACTGCAACCAAAATAATAAGTAGGTGTCAAGCTTCAAATTGTTCAAACTTCGCCTGCGTGAACGTGTGTATGGATGTGCATGGATGTGCGTGTGTGTGAAGGTGGTATCAAACATCCATTCCAGACACATCCACATTCAAATTAAAGAGTGGGAGGATAAACAAGTTATTGTTTGGTAAAACAGTCAAACTGATCACAGTAACTGAAACAGTCCAGAAGATGCTGCCTTGTAAAACAATGGATGCATTATTAAAAACAGAATAACATTGTGTCAGGTCCCCTGAACAAGAGAAATCCCTATTAGCACACTCTTCAATTCTCTAAAAACAAATGAAAACATATTTATGAATCTCTTAGGAGCTACTTTAAAGGACCCAGTCATAGTTTGTGGAATAAAGCACTTCATGGTAACAAGAATGTAACTACCTACTGTACCACCGGCAATACGCATCATTAATTAAAATAGACTACATAAATCGTGATGTCCTTATAAGGGAGTGGCAAAATCAACTCCTATCAGTGACTGATCTAGCAAGCTTGGTGTCTTTATGTGCTGATATTGTCTGAATGTGGAACATTTCCATTTAATTGAATATTCACAGAAGCTGACACAACATTTAGCCACCCATGTCTGCTCTGATGTCCGATAGAGTAGACTAACCTTACAGTTGAACCATATGGTTGTACATTACATAGGCCCACCCCATAATATGTCAACGTACAAGCCACCAGAGAGTATACCCAGCAGAGTGTGGTAGCAGGCAGGCAGAGCTGTGATCATCAGTATTCAGCAGCATGTAGATGTTAGACTTTAGAGGCTGAGGGAATCCAAGGCAGAGGTCTGATGGGAAAGGAAGGCACATTTCCACATTTCATACTGACCTTATGGGCTCCCAGCCTGAATCTGGCCCACTGGTCTTTTACATCATTTTATTGATTTAAGCTGAGTTTATAACACCATTGAGATAGTAGGTTAGGAAAAATGACCTCAGCGTGGCATTAGGGGGCAAATGGAGCGTTTTGTTGGAGTTCACTGTTCCAAGGATGAGCTGGGATAGTATGTACATACTGGTAAAATGTATGTTTCCAACAAAAGACTGCACAACATAATAATGCACAGAGAAATGTACACTACTGCTCTATTCTGACAAACATGCTGACGGTGCATTGAAATACAGTAGCAGCTTTTGTTTAATGTGTTTGTGAGTGTTTGCTTTTAGCATGCTTATTTATGTTGATGGTAAACAGTTAAAACAGTCAGACAATAAATAAGTAAAATAAAAGACTACTAACATACAAATGAAAAGCATGCATGCATATTCCATTCAGGGATGTCAGAAGGAATGAAGGTCAATACTTAATTATAAACCCTTGACACTTTAAAACCATTTAACCAGCTGAAGTCAGGGTATTTACTTGGCAGAGTGCCAGAGTGTGTATATGTGTGTGTCCTCACATGTCTCCTTCCTCCCATTGGGTGAGAGCTGGTCCCTCCCTGACAAGACCATGGCCTAAACATCAGCAGTCCCACGGTCACATAGTCGATTGTCTTTACGTTGGTCCTATTCCATCCAGCAATCCTATTCCAACGATCCATCACTGAAGAGAGGACTCCCAGAAAATACCCTGTCCCGGTGTACATTTTGTGGTATGGATGGCGAGACGTATGGCCAAGCACAGGACAAGGCAAATTGTCTGTCAAAAAAATCCATAATGCTGATGATCAAATCTGTGATGATGTCACCCAAGTCATGGCAATCAATAACTTGGAGTGAGAGGAGAATAGAATGAGAGACTTGGTTGGGTGAAAACTGACTGAATTGCATGCACTTCGGTGAGAGGCTGGGTGCCGTGACTTGGTAGGAGCTGCTCTGTTTATCCTCTGGTACAGATAGCGGAGTGGGAGTGTGTGATGGTGATGACCAATGTTGGATAGACACTGGCTTAGATAATGGGAGAAAGTATAATACTCTCTTTACCATAAACACAGGGAAAACATACAGCAACATCTAGAAATCATCTAGAAATTGTTTCAATGTGTAAATTAATGATATCGGATTGCTAAAGGAGTTCCTAAAAAACAAAAGAAGATACAAGTCCAAATTGGGTGAAATCCTGCTGGATTCATAGACGGAACCAGGATAGCCATGGCAGACCAGAGAATCACATATTATATGCTTTGGTATGCTGTCCCCTCATTGAAAAGCTAATTGACAGCCGTAAGTCCTTCTGAACCATGGCTTTTATCACTGTTAGAACCTTCTGAAGAGGAATCCTCTTTAAGGGGAAAACCATCACATAAAAAGTCATAGAAATGGCAGCAAAACAAAATCACAGCCGTAAAAATGCCAATACACTGCCCTGCACAATGAATGTCTCTCTGGGCGGCAATCTGTCTGGTAATGAATGAAAAGAGGACCCACATTGGGCTTAGTGTAGCCACACACAGCAACAGTGGAGAGGATTCTATAGACATAGATGGCCCAGCTACATTATGTACAAAGGATGCAGTTTGTCCACAGAGGCACTTCATCTTAGTTCATATCCCAACAGCACTCCACTGGGCCAGCCTGGTCTATGGCTCTCTGGAGAATAAGGCCCGGGAGCTGGACAAGATTACGGCCTGTGATCGCTATTTCAGAGACCCCCTGGATATAATCCTGTAAACCTACAGAACATACACTACACACTCACTAGCACATATACTCTTACCACAGAGGGATCCTTGTCAATGGCCATTTGTCTTCAGTGCAAAGGACAAGAAAACAGGCTGGGGAAAAAGGAAGAATACACAATGGTTCATCAGTTAAGTCCTGTTTATCAAGGGCCATTTTCAAGAGCAGACATGTTACATTTTTATGTATGTATGAATGTATGTATGTATGTATGTATAAAGGTTACTTTGTGGTCGCCCATGCAGACATTAGGGCCCAGTATGTTGTAAACCACACTGCTCTCTCCCTCATCCCTCTGAAATGAAACACATTTTTTTTTAATAGGCCTACAGAAAGTGCCTCCATGGTAAATAAATAAATGAATCAACTAGTCAGTAAGCGTGGATGGCAGAGCGTTGCCAGCTTACTCACCCTGTGGATGATGTCTTGGGCAGTGTGAGACATGAGGATACGGTCGCACCAGGAGGGGCAGCGAGTGTTCATGTACTGGGTGGGTTTAGTGTAGTCTTCACTGTAGGGGTAACTGACAGAGACAGACAACATGGCATCTTCAGGTAGTAGTAATAGTGACAGTAATAGTAACAGGGCTGTCAGGGTTGAGGCTTACCTGGGTGGAAACAGGATTTCTTCCTCGGCAATGACATCTTGAAAGGCTGCAATCTCCTTGTCATATTTCAAAATCTGAGCGATATAGAAGGATTAACAATTACTGGAGGACCCAAAACATGTAGTAATCTGCAAACCATAAACATATGCATAATGTGAAAATTCAATTTCCCGTCAGGAAGTCCAGCATCCAATTGCAGACGGAGGTGTTCAGTCCCTGGCTCCTTCGCTTAGTTATGATTGTTGTCAAGTCAGTGAGCAGTAGATCATGATATTAATATGGGTGGGGTGTAAATGAGTTGATGTGTACAGTAGATAATGTTCTCACCGCTCTGCCGTTGTCCTCTCTGAACACTGCCTGGTGCAGGTAGGCAAACAACTTGGTCTCAATATGGAGAAGAATCTTGAGATTAAGGAATTGGGGATACAGTAAACGTCTGAATCTGAATAACAACAAGGAGGCAGTAGGATGGAAGACGTGGATGGATGGGGAGGCTCACCTTGTGGTCATTGTCCTTTTCCTCACAGATTATTTTCTCCACCTCATTACTGCTGTCCTTCTTCACTGTCTGCACCTCTGCTGAAGTGGACAAGTTCTAGAACACACACAAACACCACACACAAACACACCACACACAGTTAGTTTTTTTTTTTTAAGTCAACAGTCAGCTGACCATTAGTAAGGTTTCCTGATTTTCTGATTCTAATTAAATTCTTGAGGAAGTGTGTCATATAATACCTGGACCAGGCTAAGGGTGTCCAGGCGGAAGTTGAAATCCCCAAACAGGAAGAAGGGGAGTGGAGTGTAGCTGGTCTCTGATATCCTGGAAGGAAATGACACGGGTATGAGTCAAATGTTTAAGCCTATAAATTGAGTCCTCTATTTTAAAATGATTGTAAACGCAGATCTACATACACTTGCAAACCAACTATTTTCTTTATCTAGATTCCCAAGTGGGCTTACAGTATATCTCTCAAGTAGGTGCACTTGAGTTGTTCTTCAAAGCTGAGAATGGGCAGGCTAACCTATTGATGACATATCTGAGGGCCTTCTGGCGGTTGGCTGAGTAGATGGAGGGACTGGCATTACAGGCAATGAGGTTGGAGGCATCATGGAAAAGGTGTACGTTGACTAGGTCCAGACCCCTGCAGAGAGCACACACACACAAAATGAGAATTGGCAGACATATCTATGAAAAAATGAAGCATTGGGAAGATATTTGTCCTCCTATTTGATTTAGAAGCGTGTCTGTGTGTGTGCTGTTCAGTGATGCCAGTTATGAAGAGTTTAGTTATTAGTGAGGGCACTTGAGGTAATGCTAGTCCACAAACAAACACATTAGTCTTCTGTGCCGAGCATTCACTCCTTTTCTGCTGCTGCCACCTGAAAACAATGAATGTGCATCCAACAGGCGGGCTATGTTGACTCACAGGGTGACCTTGTAGCACTCTGCCCATAGACTCCTTTTGTCTAAGAACTGGTGGTAGTGACACAGGAGAGTAAGCAGTAACTATTGTGCAGAGGAAACAGAGGGTGTTTGCTGAGCTTCAGCTTTAACCACTGCATTCATTGAGTAACGGGATGACAGCCGGCTCTCTATCTATTAATGAGCTGTGACAGTAGACAGTAGAGTACGTAGAGTCGAGAAGAGTAGAGCAGTAGGTCAGTAGACTAGAGCAGGGGTTCCCAAACTTTTCGCTTCGTGACCCATCAATTGAGGCTTCTTTTGAGTCGTGACTTACCGTGAGGGTTGAGCGGTGAAAAAACATACACAGACAAAAAATAAAATAATGAATATCATCTTGTTTGAGGAGAAAATTGTGCAGTTTTACAACGACTTTCCTGAAATTCTACACATTTTGCCATGGCTAATGCTGTGTACTTATGCTTAAGCATTAAAACAAAATCAATGGGGGCCTGATTGTCTAGCTTTTATTTTGTTGATGTAAGTTCTCAAAGATTATAGGCTATTATTTTTTAAATACACTGCATTCGGAAAGTATTCAAACCCCTTGACTTTTTCCATATTTTGTTACATTACAGCCTTATTTTAAAATTGATAAAATAGTTGTTTCCCCTCATCATTTACACACAATACCCCATTAAAAAAATTGAAATATCACATTTAAATAAGTATTCAGACCCTTTACTCAGTACTTCGTTGAAGAACATTTCTCAAGTTCTTGGTTGCAGATCCTCTCAAGTTCTGTCAGGTTGGATGGGGAACATCGCTGCACAGCTATTTTCAGGTCTCTCCAGAGATGTTTGATCAGGTTCAAGACCAGGCTCTGGATGGGCCACTCAAGGACATTCAGAACCCTGTCCCGAAGCCACTTCTGTGTTGTCTTGGCTATGTACTTAGGGTTGTTGTCTTGTTGGAAGGTGAACCTTCACCCCAGTCTGAGGTCTTGAGTGCTCTGGAGCATGTTTTCATCAAGGATCTCTCTGTACTTTGCTCCGTTCATCTTTCCCTCAATCCTGACTAGTCTCCCAGTTCCTGCTGCTGAAAAATGCACCATGCTTCACAGGTTTCCTCTGGACGTGACACTTGGCAATCATCAGACTAGAGAATCTTGTATCTCATGGTCTGAGAGCCTTTAGGTGCCCTTTGGCAAACTCCAAGCACACTGTCATATGCCTTTTACTGAGGAGTGGCTTCGGTCTGGCCACTCTACTACAAACGCCTAATTGGTGGAGTGCTGCAGAGATCATTGTCCTTCTGTAAGGTTCTCCCATCTCCAGAGAGGAAATCCCTGACCAAGGCCCTTCTCCCCCAATTGCTCCGTTTGTCCAGGAAGCTAACTATAGGAAGAGTATTGGTGATTCTATACTTATCTCATTTAAGAATGATGGAGGCCACTGTGTTCTTGGGGACCTTCAATGCTGCAGACATTTTTTGGTACCCTTCCCCAGATCTGTGGCTCGACACAATCCTGTCTCTATTGACAATTCCGTCGACCTCTTTGCTTAGTTTTTTCTCTGACATGCATTGTAAAATGTGGGACCTTATATAGACAGTGGTGTGCCTTTACAAATCATGTCCAATCAATTCAATTTACCACAGGTAGACTCCAATCAAGTTGTAGAAACATCTCAAGGATGATCAATGTAAACAGGATGCACCTGAGCTCAATTTCAAGTCTCATAGCAAAGGGTCTGAATACTTATGTACATTTGTTTTTTCTGTTTTTTTATTTGTAATAAATTAGCTAAATTTCTAAAAACCTGTTTTCTCTTTGTCATTATTGGGTATTGTGTGTAGACTGATGAGGATGATTTGATTTAATCCATTTCAGAATAAGGCTGTAATGTAACAAAATGTGGAAAAAGTCAAGGGGTCTGAATATTTTGTGAATGCACTGTATATAGGTCCTTTATCTTTTTTACATACTTTCTATTTGGTTTAAGTCATTTAAGTTCACAAGGAAAGCATTTTTCCATTCTGAACATTATGTAAAAAATGTCATATATATAAATTCTATGCACAAAAAAATGTCAACCCGACCCACCGTTTGGGAACCACTAGACTAGAGTACGTACTGGTTGTGAATGATCCACCGGGTCCTCATGAAGCCCTTCCTAGACCATTTGAACTGCAAAACACATCACAAACAAAAATGTATACAGATGAATGTTTTGTATGTTAAATGTTCACCAAATACTGTACCACCATTTAGCTAACTAATTGGAGGGCCATGCTGGTAATTATTGATTATTCCATACAATTTGTCTCATATCCCTGTCAGATAGACCCCTTTATCCCCTACTCACATATTTGTTCCAACACCTCCTGGGTCACCCTGAACATCCCACCCCACCCCACCCTACACACACTCACATCGGGCCAGAAATTCTTCGGGAATCTTTCTTTCTCCATTGTGGTTACCCCATCCAGGGATCCCACATACTTGTTTTGTCCAGACACTGCTTTAAAATCTTTAACTGTGAAGGGGAAGAGAGGTAGGAAGGGTAAAAGAGTGAGAAAACATGCAAACACCAATCAATAAAGTGATGTTAAGCTGATCACAGCAGCATACGTGACCAGAGGATCTATAATAAGGCCATTAGGCATTGTTTGGTCGCTGTGCACCAATCTGACTGGCGACACAGAACATGGCAGGCCTGGGATTTTTATGGCTTTTCCATAAGCCTTTTCTTAAGATATTTGTCATGCCTAACGTGACTGGACTATGCAACAAGAAAATAACACATCCCATTTTCAATTGAGATTCCCTGATATGTTTAGCCAGAAGAGGTGGCCATCACACTGCAGTGTTTAAAAGATGTTCAGACTTGTTATCAAAATACACAGATAGGAATCTCCAGAGTGACATACCAAATTGCTCTTACCTCCTAAACTGTTTTGTGCCAAACTCTATAATGATACATTTACAAAGGGCCAAGTTTGCACACCAGGACTGATACAGATGTTCTGAAATTATCGCCACGTGCAGGGCCCGAATGGAAGTGATAAATCATAAAGTGATAACAAAATGTCATTCATCTTTTGTTATTCAAAGTCAATAGTGACTTGATATAGATATGATTGTACTGTTCTTACCATTAAAATCATATTGGTAGATGTTTTTCAATGACTTGTGGATGAAGTACATGCTTCCCAGGGCCTGTAAGGACAAGGAATACAATACAAGCTCCTTTAAACAATTGCTGAGAATGTCAGTTTGCTGCAGTGATGATAAAGTATAGAGAATTTATCAAGTTCTCTCATGTTCCAATATTGCATTCTCCCAGAAATACAGTTGAAGTCATCTCTAGACACAACGTGTCTCCTTCCTGAGCGGTATGGCGGCTGCATGGTCTCATTGTGTTTATCCTTTTGTACTATTGTTTGTACAGATGAACATGGTATTTGGAAATTGCTCCCAAGGATGAACCAGACTTATGGAGGTCTACAATTTTTTTTCTGAGGTCTTGGCTGATTTCTTTTGATTTTCCCATGATGTCAAGCAAAGATGCACTGAGTTTGAAGGTAGGCCTTGAAATACATCCACAGGTACACCTCCAATTGACTCAAATGATGTCAGTTAGCCTATCAGAAGCTTCTAAAGAAATGACATCATTTTCTGGAATTTTCCAAGCTGTTTAAAGGCAGTCAACTTGGTGTATGTAAACTTCTGACCCACTGGAATTGTGATATAGTGAAATATAAGTGAAATAATCTGTCTGTAAACAATTGTTGGAAAAATTACTTGTGTCATGCACAAAGTAGATGTCCTAAACGACTTGCCAAAACTATAGTTTGTTAATAACAAGAAATTAGTGGAGTGGTTGTAAACTTCCAACTTCAACTGTACCTTGCACAGACTTCCCTCAAAGTTTGTTTCGGTTTAAAATATCAACGTCATCAATTCTTGCGAAACAGCTTGACTAACTGCAACATGCTCATGCGACATTCTTGGGCATGCTGGTCCGATATAGCACATTTAGGCTTCACTGGAAACCTTCGGTCATAATGACTTAAAGAAACAACTTAGTTTCTGATTCATCAAGGAGTATCATGCAACATGATCTGATTCCATAATATTTACATCATTATCATCTTCAGTAGTTCTAGTCTCCTTTCACACACAGCCACACACCCACCCAGTATCTCAAACTTTCCCTCTTTCAAGCAATTATATTATGCTCAACTCACTCATGTCCACAGAAACACATAGCTTTACTGCAATAACATGTACACAGTACACAATCAAACGTGCACCCACCACACACACACACACTTTAGCACCCAATCATCCCGATGTGACCAATTTTTATGTACTAACTGCCTGCTCTGAATAATCATGCCTTCTGAGTTCAATAAAGACAGAAAATGAAAACAATTGAAAATGTATTAAGCAGTAGGGCTGCCGTGCCGGCTGCGGGCCGAAGAAAAATTTGGCGGCACCCAAAGGGTCTCGGGCGTGATTAGGGTTGCTAAGTGTCGGAAACTTTCCGGTAAATTTCAGGAATTTTCTCGGAAATTTTCCATGGGAAGTTAAGCCTTGGAATTTGGGGAATTTTGCTTAAATTTAACAAAAACGTTTTGTGGGATACACATAAGGCAATTCTAGGTCTTGTGGCATATTTTGGTTAAACTATCCCCAATTCAATGGAATTGAATCATCACATGTGCAGATGATTCTCAAGATCTTGCACACTACTACACTGTGAGCCAAGGACTACATGCTTTCTGTTAAGTTTTGATTACAATATTGGGTGGGGTGAATATATTTTTTGTCAACTAGTAAATAGTAGCCTACAGCAAAGTGTGTTTAAATCATTTCTAAATTGTTAACAATTTCTGCTAGTTAGTTTTTGCTACCATGTGTATTTTAGCTTGATTGAGCCTGCTAACTGAGGAGTGTTAGTTCAACTGTTGCCATGTTTCATTTTAAAACACTTATATTACAAAGGAGTTGTTTAATCTAGCTGCTTAACTATATATCTGCACATGGAATTGGATTTTTTTTTTTTTTTTTTTACAATGTTTTCCCCTAATCTTTACAGGAAAATGCCACGGCACTATCTGATGTGTGGAAACATTTCACTGCAGCTAATGTAGAAGGAAAAGCTGTGTACATTTGCAAATACTGTGCCAAATCATATGTGAAGAATGCAACAAAGATGCAGAATTATCTAGCCAAGTGCATAAAGTTACCTCAGTGCTCAGAACAAGCAACCTCTGACAAAAGTCCCTCTACTTGTATTTGAGGTGAAAATCATGAATCAAACACCTTATCGATAGCATCAGCTCATGATCCTCCTGGAATCAGAAGATTTTTTGGCTCAATGGAGGAACGTAGTCAGAGAAATGCTGATGAATGTCTTGCTCAAGCTGTGTATGCAACTGGTTCACCTCTGATGCTCACAGGAAATGTGTATTGGAAGAGATTTCTGAATGTTCTTTGCCCAGCATACACCCCTTCCAACCAGATATACTTATACCTATTTGCTGGATGCAGAGTTCAACAAAGTTCAAGTGAAGGTCAAGCAAACCATAGAGAAAGCAGACTGTATTGCAATCATCTCTGATTGGTGATCAAATGTTCGTGGGCAAGGAATAATTAACTAAATCATCTGCACCCCTCAACCAGTATTCTACAAGAGCACAGACACAAGGGACAACAGACACACCGGTCTCTACATTGCAGATGAGCTGAAGGCAGTCATGAATGACCTTGGACCACAGAAGGTATTTGCACTGGTAACAGACAATGCAGCGAACATGAAGGCTGCTTGGTCTAAAGTGGAGGAGTCCTACCCTCACATCACACCCATTGGCTGTGCTGCTCATGCATTGAATCTGCTCCTCAAGGACATCATAGCACTGAAAACAATGGACACACTCTACAAGAGAGCCAGGGAAATTGTTAGGTATGCAAAGGGTCATTAAGTTATAGCGGCAATCTACCTCACCAAGCAAAGTGAGAAGAATAAGAGCACCACATTGAAGCTGCCCAGCAACACCCGTTGGGGTGGTGTTGTCATCATGTTTGACAGTCTCCTGGAGGGGAAGGAGTATCTCCAAGAAGTGGTCATATCACAGTCTGCCGATATGGACAGCCTCATCAAGAGGATCCTCCTGGATGTTGTATTTTGGGAGAGGGTGGCAAGCACCCTGAAACCTACAGCAGTAGCCATTGGACGGATTGAGGGAGACAATGCCATCCTGTCTGATGTTCAGACTCCGCTTGCAGATGTAAGAGAAGAAATCCATACTGCCCTGCCCACTTCACTGTTACTCCAAGCAGAGAACTGCAGTTCTGAAACAACAAAAAGCATGAAGACTTCTGCCTGAAGCCAATACACGCCACAGCGTACATGTTGGACCCCAAGTATGCTGGCAAGAGTATCCTGTCTGGTGCAGAGATCAACATGGCCTATGGTGTCATCACTACCGTGTCTCGCCTCCTTGGCCTGGATGAGGGCAAGGTTCTTGGCAGTCTGGCGAAGTACACTTCCAAGCAAGGGCTTTGGGATTGAGATGCAATATGGCAGTCGTGCCAACATTTCTCATCAGCCACCTGGTGGAAGGGACTTTGTGGATCTGAGGCTCTTTCCCCTGATTCCTCCATCATCCTCCAAATCCTACTAACATCAGCCGCCTCAGAGCTCAACTGGTCCTTGTTTGGGAACACACACACAACAAAGCACGCAACAGGCTGACCAATGCAAGGATTGAAAAATTGGTGGCCCTCTGTGCAAATTTGAGGCTTTTTGAGCCTGACAACGAGCCATCCTCAACAAGGTTGGAAAGTGACAGTGAAGATGAGGCCTCAGAGTCTGATGTTCAAGAGGTGGACATTGAGGAAGTCCAGGGAGAAGACATGGAAGCCTGAGAGGAAGACAACCAAAGCTTTAGTTTCTAGACTATCATTTTACAGATGTATTTTGAAAACACTTTTGGGAGATGCGATGGATCATTGGAGATCATTCAATATTCCCTTTTTGTTTTGTTCAGGGAAATCATCCCGTGTGAATAGTCAACTCATTTCATTAAAGTCCAATTCGTAACTAAATTGTTTTGTTTTATTTATATTGGAAGGATTCAATAATTTGCAATTATGTCTACTTATGATGAGGTAAAAGGTTTATGTTTCTGTCTCCATATGATATGGTAAATATATCCAATGCAAAAAAATCGTATTAATATTAATTTGCATATATTTCCCATATATTCCCACAGAAAGTTTCCACCTCTAAATATTCCCCAAAACGTGCAACCCTAGGTGTGACGGGCCGCTCTATACCCCTCCGGCATGAGAGATCGCTCCCTGAAGATACCATTCATCTTCACAGCCAGAGCGATCCTCATTTAATGGGATGGAGCTGTCCCTATTACGACCAGTCAGGGTGACCAACGATTAGGGACAGACCTGTCCAAGTTGGAGAAGGAGGGGACGGGGGTTAGAGGAGGTTCGGACTAAAGTGACGGTTTTGCAAGTTAAATCTAACATCGGCTGACTTCAGCTGAATCGCTAACCTGAGTTATAGCAGTTATTAAATCAAATCGAATGCATTGGTTTGAAAGAAAACATGGTAGGCAGGTTTGTGTGTTTACCAACTAATAAACATTGTCTAATGTCTATATAGTGATATTATCAATAGCAATTACATTTTGGGGGGATATTCTTAAAACTGTAAAACAATTGTATGACTGTAGAAGTCTGCTGTGCCTTTTTTTTTTAAAACACACACAGAAAGGTTCTCCTCCACATACTCTGCCAAGGACCCATCTTCATCAATCAGGTTTGTGCACAGTTTAATAAAAAACGATTGACTTACAAGTGATTTTTTTATCAAAACACCATTTATACAGGCAATGCATGCATGACTGCCCCCCTCCTCACAGCCCCTCTGAACATAGACCCCCCCTCCCTCTGACCAGGGAGCTGCTGATCCACAGCCGAGGGGAAACAAATTGAAAATCAATGCTGGTGGCACAGGCGAAATGAGAATGTGGCATTGGGGGCTGCAGCCCTCTTAGGGCAGGTGGGGGGGGCACAGACAACCAAGCACAGGGGAAACATAGTCCCAGATGTCCGCCACTCCCCTCAGCCCTTATTTATTGTTTACAAATGGGCTGGGATCAATAGTTTTAATCTAGAGTTACATTTATTGACTTTGGCCTGTCTCCCCGCACCTGGACATTGACTTTCCCCTCCACTTCACACACCTCCGAGTGTAGACAGATCCATTGACCCCACTGTCATGGCTCCAGTGTTGGGGTCTAGCTTGGGTGGGTTTAATCCTGTGAAACTCTGCACATGATGGGGATGGACCCTCCCAAGATTGGATTTAAGCAACAACTAGACCTGTGTGTTGTGTTGACCAGCCCATTTATGAACCAGGCTCGATATGACATGGCTCATTTAGAACTAAGGTGGCTCAGAACAAGCAACACTGGAAACAGTCTTTATTCCAGGTACAGAGGCCATTAGAGGGGAGGCTGAAGATGGAGCTGGTCTGGACAGGTGTGGAGATTGAGACACTGTCCAGGACCCAGACAGCCTCCTGACAACTCTATAATGATAGTTTAGCGCTGCACAGACACACAGCCGTATATATTGTAGTCACATAAAGAGAGAGTTGGGGGGCCAGAGGATAGATGAGGATATAAGACTAGCGGAGAGCCAAGAGCAAGTGTATAAACCAGCCTTTAAACACATCACCTCTGTCCGTACTCATACTTTATAACTTTCAGAGTGTACTGTACATTATACTCTCTGAGATACCCCTCACACATTGTCATGTTGTAATTAACTACATGGGAGGATACAAGTGTCCTTTCACAGGTGAAACAAACTCAGCACGTAACCTAAAGTCTTGCCCTGTGACATTCACACTGAGGTCAAACTAATATCACCCTAGTTCCAACGGTCAAATATACTATGATCTCCTAAGTCAATGATACATCTGAACTGTCCAGTGGGTTAGGGTCCACCATGCACTTCATTCATGTTGTAGGAGTTTGGTCCTCCTTTGTACTGTACTATTGAGAAAAGTGTGTCACAACATGGATACATGCACTTTGTCAGGCCAAAATGTTTGCTACCCTGTCTTTGTGATGAAACAATAATTTAAAGCCTCACCCTATGGTCATGTTAAACACATTGTATTGGGTATACTTAAATGTCATATTATTTCAATAAAACCAAAAAGCATTAGACCATAACTTGTACAGAATGGATGTCCTCCTGAACATAGCATTTTGCATTGGAAAGCAGAACATGTAAATGTATCATGTGTATGTACAGTACCATGTATGTGTAATGTTCTATTATGCTATATTTACCAAAGAATCCCTGTTTCTCAGTCTAAAAATACCCAACATAGCATTGATGAGAAGCCCTGGCCATCAATAAAGCTCTAGTGTGGAGCAGGGCCCCACCTTGTGGTCACAGAGATATATTGCTGTCTAAAAAAAAGTGGGGTCTGCGGAGGTACTGCAGGATCCATGGCCAGATCTCAAAATATTAATGCACTTATAAATGTTCTCTCTGATGCCAATTGCGGGAGCTTTAATATTTCCTAAGGCCCGAAACTTGATTAGTTCAATCATGCACTGCGGAAATCATAGTAAAACTGCAAGAAATTATACTTTTAATCGCACTCTAAAGTAGGAGTTCTGATATTATGAGGGGGTCCCTGATGAATTTGCTATCATAAAAGGGGTCGCCTATGCAAAAAAGTTTGTGAATCCCTGCTGTAGGCGATACACTAGGTATTCTAAAGGCAAAGACACCAATGATAACCCTCGTAAGGGCTTTCACAACATGTTATTGCTTTACCTAAGCCTCCTGTACATCAACATCCACTATATCGATGTTATTGACTGAGCTAGTGTAACCAGACATGGTGGTTATAGAGTCTTTCAATTCAACTTCTGTCAGTTGACCAGTGCAGTCCTGTAGTACTCACCGTGAAGCTGTCCACGTTCTTAAAGTGGTTGTCCACATAGATGCAGACCCTGTCAAAGTCCCTCATCTCCTCACTGGATTCAATGTTCCTAAAGCCCAGAAGAGGATCAACTGAACAACTGAAAGCCTGAAACACTGAAGTAACTGTCTCTAACACTGTACACTTGTATTTGGACCCTCTCTTATATAGATAATGGCAGTTGATGTCCTGAGGTTATGATAACATTATACAGTCTTTGACACAGATTTCATGACCACAGCTAAAAACCCTTCTACCACATTACCTGCCAGATGAATCATGAAGTTATACTGTATCTGTTGGTCATAAAACTGTAAGGAGTCTGGGCAGCATTTGTGGATACTTTTGAAAGTGTCCCATTGAGAGTTTGGCACAGTGATGTCTTACCAGAAGAAGTTCTCCGCATGGCCCATATTGACCATGTAGTCCTTGCCTCCAACCTCCTGGAAGTGCAGGGCGATGAAGCGTGGTTTGTGACTCTGGACAGTCTGTGACAAGACATAGACATCAGGCAAGCCATTAAACTACCACAACCATGTGCCATAATGGTGGTCAAATGTGCGGCATCCTACTGAATTCTAATGTCAAGCAAATGTTATTTCTTAAGATGACATACAACTTTGGAATTTGACTATGCGTAATGTGTTGGCTAAATAGTGGAATGTGTCTTCTTCACCTCTTTGGGAACGGAGACAGTATCTAATCGATTTATAAGTCCGCCATCCAGGAGGGTTCATGGTTCAGTCTCAACATGAGAGGATGGCTTAAGGTGTTTGCATGTCAACAGTAAAAATGTGATAATCCATAGTGGACACCTGAGAGGGATCCCAAACTCACCCCAAATAATTCTCGAAGCCAGTCACTCTCAATCTCACCCACCTGTGGGTTGAAGAAAGAAAAAAAAAATCAGTTCACACATGGTTTCTACCAAAAATAATAACCGAACAGTTGAGATATTGAAAACAAAGGGCATAAACAGAATGGTTTAAATGAGATCCTAGGGTGCTATCTTGTCAACCCAGGTTTACCAATCAACCCTGCCAGGCACCTTTCCTATACACTGACCAAAGGCCATGTTTAATTATATATTAGCACTTGACAGTGGAAGATCTAAAACATGCATGAGGTAGGCAGGCGAATAAGCACAACATAACAGTCTTGTCAAATGTTTTGTTGGGATATACAGTAAGATTTACACAGATAAACACCCACACACCAACAGGTACAATTATATGTTAAACGCTTAACCTATGCAATTAAAAAACAAATGTCCCTCTGGAACGGTTGTAATATGTTTATTACATAAGTGGCATAAAGAATCAGACTCTAAACTGTAACATTATTAGCAAGCCTGCCTGTTGATGTATACACTGTAACAATGTGAGATTGAATTAACATGTATCCTTCCATTTTGTTTAATGTCTGTTCTTCATCTAAATATTTCCAGGGAACCTCTGTGAGCTACTAAGTATCCAGAGTACAGTGTGTGTTTGTGTTTCCCCCAGTGCCCGGCCAGAATACAGACTGTGCTGTATTCTCCAGGGCCAGCCGGATGCAGGCCAATCTGCCAGAGCTGTAGCAACACAGCAGTGACTTTGCATAGTGCATTTGCATGGCCAAATGACTGCTGCTGCCCACCATGCCCGGCTGCCCAGGCACCATGGCCTGACGGGAGAGCAGCTCATCCATAATACAGGTGTCTGACTGAAGAAACCCAACTGCATGTGTCCTGTACCGTCTTTTCCCAATTAATCTTATCCATAAAAAAGCATGATTAGGCCTAAAACAGATGCTGAGATGCCATTTTATTTGCAAAGGTTTTTATTGAAGGGCTTAGTGTCTGAAATATTGAATTACAGTGCCATTCCTTTCAGTTTCTTAGGGTGCAAGCAGACAAAGTTGCGTGAAAGTTGCTTTGGGTAACTCCATCCTAAGGCACCCTTGTAAGTCCATCTGAAGTCCTTTCCAAGCAAGAGAAAGTGTTTGCCAAAGAAAGTGAAACTTAGCAACCTGCTGTTTCCTTATGCTGATCCAAACCACATGGCAACCCAAATTAATTTACACAATGCTCTTTAAAAAGGTAGAGAACACCAAGATAAATATGTCGATCTAACATTGATGACTATTATTGGTAATTATATTATTTCCATTGCTATTGTTACGTTCCCAAACAAGAAGAAAAATGTTGCTCAAACATAAAGTGGGAACTAACAAAAAGTAACTGAACAACAACCAAAACAAAAGAGCAGGGGTTTTAGGCGGGGTTCTGAAAGACACTCATGGGGGTGTCCACTGAAAGTTGACTAGCCACAACAACTGGAACCTAAAAGACACCAACCATGAACAAATCTGCAAAATGTATGTTTTTCTAGAACTGAAATAGGGAGCGCCAACTAAAGGTGTTGACCCTCCACATCTCTCAAGACAACCGGAGCACCGGCCAGCCACTCTTAAATAGCACCTGGTCCAGCACAGGTGAGTCACCTTCCCACTAACGACATGGCACAGGTATAACACATGCGTACTAAAGAGGTGACAACAATCGGTGCCCCCTACAGTACGTGCCAAAGTCCAACCTCAAAAAATACATGGAAAAACCAAAGCCTGTAACAATTTGGACCTTAACTTTATACTGCACCACAGGTGATGTTTGTTGCCAGGGGTAATGTGGGCATGTTTAATAGCACAAGTCTGGAACTGAGACTGAAACATTTCATACAGTGCATTCGGAAAGTATTCAGACCCCTTGACTTTTCCACAATTTCTTATGTTACAGCCTTATTCCCTCATCAAATTACACACAATACCCCACAACGACAGAGCAAAAACTGTTGATTTCTTCAAAATAAAAAACGTAAATATCACATTTACATAAGTATTCAGACCCTTTTCTCAGTACTTTGTTGAAACACCAGAGACTTGTCCTGAAGCCACTCCAGCGTTGTCTTGGCTGTGTGCTTAGGGTCATTGTCCTGTAGGAAGGTGAACCTTCACCCCAGTCTGAGGTCCTGAGCGCTCTGGAGCAGGGTTTCATCAAGGATCTCTGTAGTTTTCTCCATTAATCTTTCCCTCGACTGACTGGTCTCCCAGTCCCTGCCACTGAAAAACATCCCCACAGCATGATGCTGCCACCACCATTCATCACTGTAGGGATGATCCCAGGATTCCTCCAGACGTGACTTGGCATTCAGGCCAAAGAGTTCAATCTTGGTTTCATCAGACCAGAGAATCACCTCCCTGACCCAGGCCCTTCTCCCCTGATTGCTTAGTGCCTACACACAATCCTGTCTCGGAGCTCTACTCACAATTCCTTCGACCTCATGGCTTTTTTCTTAGACATGCACTGTCAATTGTGGGACCTTATATAGACAGGTGTGTGACTTTCCAAATCATTTCCAATCAATTGAATTTACCAAAGGTGGACTCCAATCAAGTTGTAGAAACATCTCAAGGATGAACAACGGAAACAGGTTCCACCTGAGCTCAATTTTGAGTCTCAAAGCAAAGGGTCTGAATAGTTATGTAAATAAGGTATCTGCTTTTTATTTTTTAATACATTTGATACAATTTCTAAAAAACTATTTTCACTTTGTCATTATGGGGTATTGTGTGTAGATTGATGAGTAAACATGAATTTCATCAATTTTAGAATAAGGTTGTAATGTAACAAAATGTGGAACAACTCTGTTCCATCATAACCTCTAAAGAAAAGTAGGCCTAACATTTCTAAACCTAGAGGTGATTTGCACTGTTCTCTCCTTGACAAGTAAATTTCCTTAAATTTAATGGCCTGGTGACCTTTTTGTGACCTCAGCATTCAACACCATAGTACCCTCCAAGCCCATCATTAAGCTGGAGGCCCTGGGTCTGAACCCCGCCCTGTGCAATTGGGTTCTGGACTTCCTGACGGGCCATCCCCCAGGTGGTAAAGGTAGGAAATAACACCTTCAGTTCGCTGATCCTCAACACTGGGGCCCCATAAGGGTGCATACTCAGACCCCTCCTGTACTCCCCGTTCACCCATGACTGCGTGGCCAAGGACACCTCCAACTCAATCATCAAGTTTGCAGACGACACAACAGTAGTAGGCTTGATTACCAACAATGATGATACAGCTTACAGGAAGGAGGTGAGGGCTCTGGGAGTGTGGTGCCAGAAAAATAACCGCTCACTCAACTTCAACAAAACAAAGGAGATGATCGTGGACTTCAGGAAACAGCAGAGGGAGCATCCCCCATCCACAAGACAGCAGTGGAGTAGGTGGAAAGTTTTAAGTTCCTTGGCGTACACATCACTGACAAACTGAAATGGTCCACCAACACAGACAGTGTGGTGAAGAAAGCTGAAGAAATTTGGATTGTCATCTAAAACCCTCACTAACTTTTACAGATACACAATTGAGAGCATTCTGTTGGGCTGTACCACTGCCTGGTACGCAACTTTACCGCCCACAAGAAGGTGGTGCGGTCTGCACAACGCAAACTACCTGCCTTCCAGGACTCCTAAACCACCCGATGTCACAGGAAGGCCAAAAAGATCCTCAGGGACAACAACCACTCGAGCCACTGCCTGTTCACCCCGCTATCATCCAGAAGGAGAGGTCAGTACAGGTGCATCAAAGCTGGGACAGAGACTGAAAAACAGCTTCTATCTCAAGGCCATTAGACTGTTAAATAGCCATCACTAGCACAGAGAGGCTGCAGCCTATATGCACAGACTTGAAATCATTGGCCACTTTAATAAATGGAACACCAGTCACTTCAATAATGTTTACATATTTTGCATTACTCATCACATATGTACAGTTGAATTCTGAAGTTTACATACACCTTAGCCAAATACATTTAAACTCAGTTTTTCACAGTTCCTGATATTTAATCCTAGTAGAAATTCCCTGTCTTAAGTCAGTTAGGATCACCAATTTATTTTAAGAATGTCAAATGTCAGAATAATAGCAGAGAGAATGATATATTTCAGATTTTATTTCTTTCATCACATTCCTAGTGGGTCAGAAGTTTACTTACACTCAATTAGCATTTGGTAGCATTGCCTTTAAATTGATTAACTTGGGTCAAACGTTTTGGTAGCCTTCCAAAAGCTTCCCACAATAAGTTGGGTGAATTTTGGCCCCTTCCTCCTGACAGAGCTGGTGTAACTGAGTCAGGTTTGTAGGCTGCCTCAAGCCATTTTGCCACAACTTTGGAAGAATGCTTTGGGTCATTGTCCATTTGGAAGACCCATTTGCGACCAAGCTTTAACTTCCTGGCTGACGTCTTGAGATGTTGCTTCAATATATCCACATAATTTTCCTTCCTCATGATGCCATCTATTTTGTGAAGTGCACCATCCTCCTGCAGCAAAGCACCCCCATAACATGATGCTGCCACCCCCGTGCTTCACAGTTGGGATGGTGTTCTTCGGCTTGCAAGCCTCCCCCTTTTTCCTCCAAACATAACGATGGTCATTATGGCCAAACAGTTCTATTTTTGTTTCATCAGACCAGAGGACAATTCTCCAAAAAGTACGATCTTTGTCCCCATGTGCAGTTGCAAACCATAGTCTGGCTTTTTTATGGCGGTTTTGGAGCAGTGGCTTCTTCCTTGCTGAGCGGCCTTTCAGGTTATGCCGATATTGGACTCGTTTTACTGTGGATATAGATACGTTTGTACCCGTTTCCTCCAGCATCTTCACAATGTCCTTTGCTGTTGTTCTGGGATTGATTTGCACTTTTCGCACCAAAGCACGTTCATCTCTAGGAGACACACCACGTCTCCTTCCTGAGCGGTATGGCGGCTGCGTGGTCTCATGGTGTTTATCCTTTTGTACTATTGTTTGTACAGATGAAAGTGGTACATTCAGGCATTTGGAAATTGCTCCCAAGGATGAACCAGACTGGTGGAGGTCTACGATTTGTTTTCTGAGGTATTGGCTGATTTCTTTTGATTTTCCCATGATGTCAAGCAAAGAGGCACTGAGTTTGAAGGCAGGCCTTGAAATACATCCACAGGTACACCTCCAATTGACTCAAATTATATCAATTAGCCTATCAGAAGCTTCTAAAGCCATGACATCATTTTCTGACATTTTCCAAGCTGTTTAAAAGGCACAGTCAACTTAGTGTATGTAAACTTCTGACTCACTGGAATTGTGATACAGTGAATTATAAGTGAAATAATCTGTCAGAAAAAATTGTTGGAAAAATGACTTGTGTCATGCACAAAGTAGATGTCCTAACCGACTTGCCAAAACTATAGTTTGTTAACAAGACATTTGTGGAGTGGTTGAAAAACTAGTTTTAATGACTCCAACCTAAGTGTATGTAAACTTCAGACTTAAACTGTATATACTGTATTCTATACTATTCTACTGTATATTGGTCTATGTCACTCTGACATTGCTGGTCTATATATTTATATATTCTTAATTCAATTCCTTACTTAGATGTGTGTGTATTGGGTATATGTTGTGAAGTTGTTAGACATTACTTGTTAGATATTGCTGCACTGTCATAACTAGAAGCACAAGCATTTCGCTACACCCACAATAACATCTGACCAATAAAATTAGATTTGATTTTATCTTGAAGTATAGCCTTTTAATAAAAAACCTGGATTTCCATCTTTCTTGTGTAAATATGCCTACAAGATTACTAGTTTCTGGTGAGACTAAAGGCCATAAAATGTGAGGCATAACCTTTTCTCCATGTTCGGAAGGGTTTGTTTAAACGTATTAGGCGGCCATATAAGAAAATCATGAAGAAACCCCTGGGAAGATAATCATCTGTTTACAGATCTCTTGAACCCACAATGGGATCTGACATGTTTTCAACTGGGCCAGATAGGGCAACCGGAAACATGGTCCTGAGCCAAATTTCCATTGGTGTAACCCCCCTCCCCCTCAGTCACAATGACAGCTAAGCCCCGATTTCCCAGACACCACAGTACAAAACTAATGCACTGGTGTTTGCATTTCTCATCACATCACAACCACTTAAAGTAGGTCTACTCATATGTTATTGATTTCGTCCTGTTATTACCACATACACAAATTACTATATCAAGGCAACCGTCTCCATGATCTCAACTCACAATACTTGCCTCTTCAAATATTTGACCAGATTTCATGGAAAATGGCAATTAGTTAAAAGAAAACAAGCTGACTTGTATTTTGTGCCAACGTTTCAGCCTCACAGCCAGACAAGGACTTCCTCGGAATGAAATGAAATAAGTAAATGCACAATGTTGTCTAGGGCCATGAGGTAATTGCTTTAGGTAGCCAGCAGATCCAACAAGCCTTCCTGTGTAGATTAACACACCATGGAGCAGGCGCGAGATGTAGCTCGGAAAACGTATCCCAATCCAGGGATGACAAATGCATTCCAAAATGCCTGCTGTGGCTTCTGCTACCTAGCATGAGGACCAAAAGGCCAGTTTCCTGGAAAAACTACCAGTTGTTTAATCTTCAACTGGAATCATGGGACAATTCTGAGTACAACGCATTTCTGATCCATGGATTGAGGTACATTTTCCAAGCCATATCTTGTGCTGGCTCTGCTGTAATTTAATCTACACTGGAACCCTGTCCGACCATGTAAACAAGCGGGCCAGCCCCAGGACTGAGTTTGGGAAACCCTGCTTTAGGCTACTGTGCATAATGTGAGTTTTTATTGTGCAGCCTATTTAAAATTACACCCAAATATGGACAATTCCATGCTGACCATGAGCATGGCCTATTTCAGTCATCATGTGTAAAATACTTATGTAGCAAGGCCTACTGTGGTACCAGCATTGTATTGATATATGTTGTTAACCCGTAGTAACTAATAACAGGTGTTAGGCCCACAGTATTGAAACAATATAGGCATACACATCAAATTGCCAACAATGTAGCCTAGGCTACAAATTATGTCAAATCACTTGTTTCTGCAGTAGCCGAGCGGGAGCTCAGTGAATGATAAAAAGTTGCGCACTGCACTTTCGCGGCAATAACTTCAAACGTGTTGTTGATGCACGCCATCAATTTCCTGTTTGATTTGAACTGGGACCCGTTGTTGCTTGATAGGTAGATAGATTCTCTCCGCGAATCTGTCAATATGATGTGAGAACACGCACGCGCATCAAAAATCATGCCGCAACAGCTCACGATAAATACGGGGTGAGTATAACTATAGACAGAGGACTTTCAGTTGTATAGGCCCATCGAAGTGAAAACAATGTGTCGTCAGAAGCCACAATAACATTAAACAATTTACTTCAAAGTTTGAGAAGAAAGCATTTAGGCTACAGAAATCATGGTTGTCATGATTACATTTAATAGTCTAAAGAAGTAGCTTAATGTAAAAAAATAATAATAATATTTTATAGGGTCTATAATAATCTAATTAAATATTGGATTGCGTGCCCGATGCCAGCCTGTGGGAGTTGAACTGGTCTCTATCTATTCGAATGTAGTTAACTACAATGTTACAGGTAGTAAGTAGAGTTTGGTCTTGCAACGGTTCTGGTGTTCTCTGGCAGGTGTAGTAACTGCTTACATAGGAATCTCGCTGTTCCACTTGGACATTTTGAATCACCATTCAACGTGACTTAAAATAGGATATCGTTAGGTGAAATGGTGTTAATACTTACATTGTCGAATAATGACCCAACATTTGCGGTGACAAGTAGAACGTCAGTGTACGTTTCCATGATTACGATCGAATTCCAGAAATAGTCTGCAGGAAGAACTCTTGTACACGCGATGGTAAAATGTTGTACGTGTGTTAGCTACAAACAGTTTACTGATTATGGTGGTGTATTGTATAGGTCGCTAGAATCTGCCTTTAAGGAGTCGGTTGTATAATTAATTAATCCTGATCATTTATTTCTGCTCTTCTCTTGCCCGCTTTTTGTTGATGGCTGGTGTCGTTCGCTGTCTTGATTCTGTATCCTTGGGAAGGAGTTATCTCCCATGTGTGCTAAGAAATGGCAGAGCAGGCAGGAAAGGATTTGTATATCTCTTCATGATAACTGGACTAGGTTCTTAACCGATTTAAACCTGGAACGGTGCATGTGCTGCTTGCGCCAGAACAGTTCGTCCTGCCCCGCGCGACCAGAGCTTGTTGTCAATGTTGTGTCATGAACTCCGGAGCTCCTCCCACGGCGCTCAGTTTCTTTTATACTGGTATTTATATTTGACAAATAAGCCTACCTTTTACTATGAAAAACCACAGACGCCTAATCCAGACCTAAAAACATCCAAACACCGAAATATATAGGCTAGTAGCGTTTATATACAAGCTATGGCTAGTGTAGCCAACTAGATGTTATACCTTCTAATTATAGCCCACGTCTGTGACTTGTCTGAGACTGGGCGGAATGATTATGAATGGTTGGGCCTGCCAAATACCAGATATTAGGCTACTTCACAAATAATAAAACAAACTACATTTAAAAAAATAAAAAAAAAAAAACACGTAGCCTATTCATTTATAGAGATTGTGTATCATGTTCAATCTGTTATTGTCAGTGGGCTGGCAACAGTTTGCTCTACGCAAAATGTTCAAAGACCACAAGATAAAAGACCAAGCACAGTTCTGATTAACTACTCCATCAAGCTCTGACACTGCTGTTGTAAAACATAACTGGTTGACTCATTTGGAAACAAAAGAGCAGAGCTGTGTGATTTAATTGGATTGACCCCATCTCACCATCCTTTATTCCTAACCTGCACCATTTGGATGTGTGCCCACCACTGTCTGTCACCATGCTTGACAAGATAGAAATATGTTTGTTTTACACTTATGCTATGATCTTTGAGCAGACACTACATTGACAGTGCTGCACTAGAACATCCACATTTTTAGTGATACACTGATATTGTGAAGATCATAATTCTGACTCCACATTCAGATTTTCACTGACCTCACAGCCTACTCTGTTACTTGATAACAGGACAAACTACAGACCACTTATTATGGTGAGCGGTTGAACAATCAGGTCAGACCTTATTTTATAGTAAAGATGCAATTTAACTGTAAAAATGTAATACCTTTCAATGACACAGTCATGATGTTTTCACTTGTGTCAAACAAATTACTTCAAACAGTAAATCTTCACACATTCATCCAAAATAATTCCAGCATCTCACCAGAGAAAGCATCTGAGCGAGCGAAACAGCAAACTTCTGTCTCATTACATATATGTAGCCAATGTATCGTTGCTGTGCCAGACAGTATCGGAAACATGGGCTACATATACAGAGGGTATAGAAAGTCTCCACCCCCTTTCAAAGTGTTCACCTTCTGCTGCCTTACAGCCAGAAATGAAAACACATCAAATCAAACTTTTTTCAGCTTTATTTACACACAGTAACCCATAATATCTAGTGAATTATTTTACAGTTTGTTTTAAAACTTAATATTAAAACAGTAAAATACCCTATTTGGATAAGTGAACACCCCCCTGAGTTAATACTTGGTGGAACCACCTTTTGCTTGAATTACAGACATGCAATATTGGCCCATTCTTCCTTGCAGAATTGTTCAAGCTCAGTCAAATTGCATGTTGACAGCTCATGGACTGCACTCTTCAAGTCATTCCACAGATTCTCAATGAGATTTAGGTCGGGGCTCGAACTAGGCCACTCAAGGACATTCACCTTCTTGTCCGTCAGCCGGTTGTACGGTTGCTTTGGCGGTGTGCTTTGGGTCCTTGTCATGTTGAAACGAGAACCATTTTCAAATTCCTTGTAGAGGGCTGCAGGTTCTCCTTAAGAATATGTCAGTATTTTGCACTGTCCATTTTCCATTCTATCCTGACAAGTGCTCCAGTCCCTGCTGAAGAGAAACACCCCCACAACAGGATGCTGCCACCGCTGTGCTTTACTGTAGGAATTGTGTTCTTTGACTGGAAAGATGTATTGGGTTTTTGCCAGACATATCGTTTTGCGTTCACGCCAAAAAGTTACATTTTGTTCTCATCTGACCACAGCACCTTTTTGCCACTTAGCCTCAGAATTTACAATTAGCTTTTTGGCAAAGCTCAAATGAGACTTGAAGTGGCTTTTTTTGAGGAGTGTTTTTTCTTACCACCCTCACATAGAGGCCAGATTTGTGGAGAGCTTGTGATATTGTTGTCACATGAACACATTGACCAGTCTTTGTCATAAAGGCCTGAAGCTCCTTCATTTCAGTCATCAAAAGGTGAACATTTTGAAAGGGGGTGGTGATTTTCTGTACCCACTGTACATTTCCTCTGCCCCGATGACGATGGCAGTATTATCAGCAGCACTGTTCTTTTTACTAAATGCATTAGGTCATTTTTCTGTTAAAATTAAATATACATTTATCATTACTTGTTTCTACTGTTATGAGAAAAACTTGGATTATATTAATATTAATATGAAAGAAATAAATAATTGATCTATTATGAATTATTATTCAGCTGTATGGATTCATTTACTTTTTGGGGGCCTTTTGTGTCAACAATGTGGCCTCATTAACCTGGGTACAGCGGCCAGGCAAAACCCTCCTTCCTCCCCATTTCCTTTGCAACTTTGAAGCTTCTTGCATATTTAGCTGCTGCTGAGATATTAGGAAAAAATTACTAGTATATTTTTATTATGCCCAGTTTGGATGATGATGCAAGGTCTGAGACAATTGCCTCTTCTGCCTAATGATATGCCCGCCACTGTCCTTACCATGTAATTTGCTTACAAGGGGGGTTGCATTATTTTGGTCTTGAACTAGCCTCGGTCTGAATCTGCATAGAAAGAGTAAAGATAGTTCCGAGCAAAGCACAGAAAGGGGGCAGAGGCCCAGGATCCTTAATAGTGCTTGTCGCGAGTTGCTAAACCATGTCATGGTTTACACAACCAACCTTTGAGGTTTGCACACTGCTTCCTATTGCTCCTCTGCATATTGTGTGCTTTGTCCAGCCGTGTCAATAAATCCATTTGAAGCCTGGCAGAGCATTATGTTGCCCTGTCCATCAGCAGTGTAAACAAAGCCACCTAAAAGGGAAATTCCCCCTGAAAGGCTACTGAGGCAGTTCCTCACTGTTGGGATGCAGGCTGGGTACTCAGTAAAATCACTGGCAATAATTTACCCTGGCAGAAAGGAGTCCTGGCTGGACAACATGTCCCTGAGTGCATGATCAGATATTGGATTGATATAGAATATATCACCCTCAAAAGGAAGGTTAATTAACAGTAGGTAGGCACTCTTCCCGCAGTGGACAACTGGGCACAGAATATTGTTCAGTAAGCCAAGGATTAGCACAACCCTATCAACCATTCAGATTCCCACAAAAAAAGTATTTATTCAACCCAATCAACCATTATTAAAGCAGCACAGCCTCACCCGGCCAGCAGGCCCAATGCTGGCAAAGTTTCATAATGGAATGCCAACTTCATGGTTTGAATGCTGATGGAATGCTGCTTCTTAGGGGTTCCAGATGTCACAAAGGCCACTCTTTTCAACATGCCTATCCAAGTGTGTTTTCATGTAACACATGATTGCCAAACTGGACTGCATTATCTCCTTCCTGCTTAGAAAGGAAGACACGGATCATGGATGAAGACCACACACAAAAGGGGACTTGGCTCCCGGAGTATTAGACATGTTCTGGAAAGGGTCTCGTTGAACATACTGTATGAAGGAACACCAAATATCCCATCAATAACACACCAAGCAAAAGTGGTGAAGTAGCCAACAAAATATTGAAAGGAACCTGGTACAGGATAAAAGGTAAGGTCAACTAAGCAACAACTGGCAACCGTCCTTACCTGAATACAAGCTTCATGCTTTGAATGCTGATGGAATCCTTCTTCTTATGAGTTCCAGAGGTCACAAAGGCCACTCTTTTCAACAAGCCAAACTGGCAACCGTCCTTACCTGAATACAAGCTTCATGCTTTGAATGCTGATGGAATCCTTCTTCTTATGAGTTCCAGAGGTCACAAAGGCCACTCTTTTCAACAAGCCAAGTGTGTTTTGTATACTAATGAGGAGTACTGAAAATAATGGCTAGCATTGACAGAGCTTTTAGCATCTAATTTTACATCAATGAAACTTGCACAACTTTGATATCTTCATCCTTGGGTTTTTATTGGTCAACATTGGACAGATTTTGATCTAAACGTCTATACCCTTGGTACAGCAATGTATAAAGGGATGAGAGAACCAAACAGGAGTTTGAGGAAGGCGATGGCCAGGGATTTCCACTAGGCTTGCACTGCAGCTGCGCAGGGAATCAGTCTAACTCTGCAGCTGTACTTTCATTTTCTCCTTCAGGCCCCCTCACTTTCTGGAGTGCATTTGGCATGAGAATTCCCACAGTAGATGATGAGAAGCCTTCATGGAAGTATTAATAGAGCAGCTAGGGAACAAGGCATACTTTTCACATCCATGGCCTGGTATATCACGTTTTAACCATGTTATAACAAATAATTAGTAAGTAAACAAATTAAAAGCACACAATGCTGCTTAAACCACAGCTATCGTGAGGTGTCGATGGCAGGGGCCTCAGTCTTTACACAGCTCAGAAAGTAGCTTCACGGTAGATAAGGGTGGGAGGCAGAAGTAAGTGTTAATTGAGATAAGGTAGGCTAGTTTAGATGTGACAAAAGTTGAGTATCTACTGCATTTCAACAACCCCCACCAGTCACTGAGAATGTATATTCTTCACAACAGAAACAAAGAAAAACAAAACAAGCTCCACTTTAACACAACTCCTATATTTTACACATGAATACAATGCTTAAAGGCCCAGTGCAGTCAAATGTGATTTCCCTGTGTTCTATATATATTTCCACATTATGAGGTGGGAATAATACTGTGAAATTGTGACAATGATAATAATGCCCTTTTAGTGTAAGCTGTTTCAAAAGACCGCCTGAAGTTTTGGTAGGATGGAGTCTTGGCCTGCCTGGTGACATCACTAGGAGGTAAATCAGTTAATAGACCAATAAATAAGAGTTCTAGCCCTCTCTGCCAATAACAGGCAGTTTTCGATTTTTCACTCACCACTCCCAGGCAGTCCTAGCAAAATTCTTGCTTGAGAAATTGCTTTTTGCTAAGAAGCTTTCCTGGTTTCTTTTTGACCATTTTAATTGAAAACAATCACAGTAAGGTACTTAATTGCTACCCAGAAATGATTTGATATTGAGATTAAAACAGCTGCATTGGACCTTTAAAACAAAAGGCTTTTTTCATCTAAAAAAACAAACAATAAAAAAGTATTAGAAACATGTTTACACCTCACCATCTTGGTCGTGTTGGGAACAAGCCATTCATGCATTTCCCAACATGGTCACAGTTTTCCCCTTCAGTACAAACTTGACAGTACTTCTCTATGTTGCATTGCTACAGTACATCTCCACACATATCTCTTGTAACTTAAAGAACAATTATGATAATAACTGTCATTATTACTATTAACAATAAAAAAAAACAAAAAAAGAGAAATGTTAAGAACAAGACATATACATTAACTCAATGAAGGACATACATACATTAGTCACTCAAAAGACAGTTTTGTCACCATCAGGGAAGACAACAAACCATCTTAGTGAGCAGTTTCATGACACACTGGTACAGTAGAGGCCAGTTCATTAGAAACAGAGACAAGGCCCAGAATGGGCTGTAACAGCGATGAGAACTTGAAATGCCAAGCTGAGGCAGTGACCGAGAAAGCCAAGTGAAATATTCCTGACATGAGGGTGGGAGTATTCCAAGTCAAAAACTCCTTTACTGTCCATTCGGTGGTCCCCAAGTGGGTCTTGATCATCTTAAACTCCTTGCATTTGTCTTCAAGAACGACTGCGGTCCTCTTGGGTTCCCACTAGCATTTTGCTGTATAACTTTTGTTGCTCCTCTTTGAAGGTGTCTTTTACCTTCCCTCGCTTTAAACCTCCATCCCTACAAAGAAACAACAACATAATTCACAAATCCATTACACCAGGGATCATCCACTAGATTTAGCCAAGGGATGATTGTTTCTTGAGTAAGGGGTAAAGGGATCCGGAACATAATTACAAATCATTTGTAGACTGCAAATTGACCACAAGAAGCCACAACAGATATAATATTTGACAAAAACATAATAATTTCATTTCAAATCTCTCCATTATATGTGGGAATAATTTGGAAAAGATTTCCAAAATTCAAATCGCTGGTGTCTTATTTTGGGGAACCCTGCATTACACAGTATTCTGTGATTCCCACAAGGTGATACATTAGAGCAAAACTGAGCTGGGTTTAACAATGATACAGACCTGATATGTACAGTGCCTTGCAAAAGTATTCACTGCCCTTGGCGTTTTTCCTATTTTGTTGCATTACAGCCTGTAATTTAAATGGATTTTTATTTGGATTTCATGTAATGGACATACACAAAATAGTCCAAATTGGTGAAGTGAAATGAAAAAAATAACTTAAATAAATAATAAAAATTTTTTAAATGGAAAAGTGGTGCGTGCATATGTATTCACCCCCTTTGCTATGAAGCCCCTAAATAAGATCTGGTGCAACCAATTACCTTCAGAAGTCACATAATTAATTAAATAAAGTCCACCTGTGTGCAATCTAAGTGTCACATGATCTGTCACATGATCTCAGTATATATACACCTGTTCTGAAAGGCCCCAGAGTCTGCAACACCACTAAGCAAGGGGCACCACCAAGCAAGCAGCACCATGAAGATCAAGGAGCTCTCCAAACAGGTCAGGGACAAAGTTGTGGAGAAGTACAGATCAGGGTTGGGTTATAAAACAATATCCGAAACTTTGAACATCCCACGGATCACCATTAAATCCATTATTAAAAAATTTAAAGAACAACAAACCTGCCAATACAGGGCTGCCCACCAAAATTCACGGACCAGGCAAGGAGGGCATTAATCAGCGAGGCAACAAAGAGACCAAAGATAACCCTGAAGGAGCTACAAAGCTCCACAGCGGAGATTGGAGTATCTGTCCATAGGACCAATTTAATCCGTACACTCCACAGAGCTGGGCTTTACAGAAGAGTGGTCAGAAAAAAGCCATTGATTAAAGAAGAAAATAAGCAAACATGTTTTGTGTTCATCAAAATGCATGTGGGAGACTCCCCAAACATATGGAAGAAAGTACTCTGGTCAGATGAGACTAAAATTAAGCTTTTTGGCCATCAAGGAAAACGCTATGTCTGGCACAAACCCCAACACCTCTCAATACCCCGAGAACACCATCCCCACAGTGAAGCATGGTGGTGGCAGCATCATTCCAGGGACTGGAAAACTGGTCAGAATGATGGATGGCGCTAAATAGAGGAAAATTCTTGAGGGAAACCTGTCTCAGTCTTCCAGAGATTTGAGACTGGGATGGTTCACCTTCCAGCAGGACAATGACCCTAAGCATACTGCTAAAGAAACACTTGAGTGGTTAAAGCATTTAAATGTCTTTGAATGGCCTAGTCAAAGCCCAGACCTCAATACAATTGAGAAGCTGTGGTATGACTTAAATATTGTTTTACACCAGTAGGAACCCATCCAACTTGAAGGAGCTGGAGCAGTTTTGCCTTGAAGAATGGGCAAAAATCCCAGTGGCTAGATGTGCCAAGCTTATAGAGACATATCCCAAGAGACTTGCAGCTGTAATTGCTGCAAAAGGTGGCTCTACAAAGTATTGACTTTGGGGGGGTGAATAGTTAAGCGAGGTCAAGTTTTCAGTTTTTTTGTTTCACAAAAAAACATATTTTGCATTTTCAAAGTGGTAGGCATGTTTTGTAAATCAAATGATACAAATCCCCCCAAAAATCTATTTTAATTCCAGGTTGTAAGGCAACAAAATAGGAAAAATGCCAAGGGGGTGAATACCTTCGCAAAGGCACTGTATAACCCATGTGAACATATGTTCTCAGATGTTTGTTATGGGTTACTCACCATAGCAAGTCCACCAGCCCTCCTTGCCTGGCGATAGCTGCTTTAACCCGATTGGCAAACTGGACTGCATCCTCTCCTTCCTGTTCAGAAAGGAAAACAAAGATCATAGATGAATGACCAGTTCGACACACAAAGGGGGCTTGCCCATCTGAGCATCAGACATGTCCTGGAAAGGGTCTTATTGCACATTGTATAAATCCTTTCTATTGGCTACATGGGCTAAATTGGCATGTAGTGCAGTTTCAAGTACAGTTTGATAAACTGGGATATTGAATAAAGCACAATGCATTTCATGGGCCATGCATCAGAGGAAAGAGAATAATCTCTAAATATGGATTGATCTGATTCTGTGTGATGCTGTGTAACTAGGATCCCCTGGTGACAGAGACTGGAGGCTGCTCCAAAAGCCTGCTCTAAGTACTAGTTCAAACAGCAGGTGGAACATTTGATCAAAGGGCAGGACACCTCTGAGGACCAGTTGGATCCTAGCCCACTGAGTTCCTTCCACTCTGACATTTAGAGAAAGGAAAACTTCCCAAACTTCCCTACTGCTTTCTACATCAAGATGGGATGGTCGATCAGTCAATGGCCAGAGCCCCAAAGCTGGCCAACCCCTGCCTCTGAACACCATGTTTTAGAAGTGGGTGGTTGTACACAACCCTTTCCTGTTTTTCATGAGCGAGGCCTGACCAAGTTCACATCCACACCCGGCTCAAAAGACTCTAAAATCATTATCTAAATTCCTTGCACCAAGTCACATACATTAAGTGCACATCCACAATCCTGGCACAAATGGCTTTGTCAAGCTCTGGTTGTGCAATCAGCCTTAATGTACAACCTTTCCCTCAAAGTGAACAAGACAAAGGAGCTGATTGTGGACTACAGGAAAAGGAGGACCAAACACGCACCCATTCATATTGACAGGGCTGTAGTGGAGCGGGTCGAGAGTTTCAAGTTTTTTGGTGTCCACCAACAAACTATCATGGTCCAAACACACCAAGACAGTCCTGATGAGGGCACAACGACACTTTTTCCCCCTCAGGAGACTGAAAAGATGGGTCCCCAGATCCTCAAAATGTTCTACAGCTGCACCATCAAGAGCATCCTGACTGTTTGCATCACTTCCTGGTATGGCAACTGCTCGGCATCTGACCGTAAGGTACTGCAGAGGATAGTGCGTACGGCCCAGTACATCACTGGGGCCAAGCTTCCTGCCACCCAGGACCTATATACTAGGCGGTGTCAGAGGAAGGCCCAAAAAGACAGTCACCTAAGTCAGAGTGCTCTCTCTGCTACCGCACGGCAAGTGGTACCGGAGCGCCAAGTCTAGGTCCAAAAGGCTCCTTATTAGCTTCTACCCCCAAACCATAAGACTGCTGAACAATTAATCAAATGGCCACCTGTAATATTTACATTATTATTATTATTATTATTATTATTATTATCTTAACTCTATTTCCTGAACTGCATTATTGGTTAAGGGCTTGTAAGTTAGCATTTCAAGGTAAGGTCTAAACCTGTTGTATTAGGTGCTTGTGACAAATAACATTGAAAGACAACCCAACATGAGACAAACCAGCAAGTGTATAAGCCTGCATGTCTAAAGGAGGCAGCCATACTAGCCTCTCAAAATACTGCTTTGAATCACATTTCCTTAAATCAGGGGTGGGAGCTGGGAGAGGCCATCTCAACCTTAAATATTAAAGGAGGTGAATGCTGATTTGAAAACCGACTCAAACCAGGATTTATTTGCATCAGAAATGCAAACTCTGGGTGACTTGAGCATGTCCTAGGTAAAACATGCCAAGATGAGGTCAAAGAAAGGAGTGCATCATATGCATCCATTCAATATTAGTAACACTGGTGGATTGAAATGAGAGGCTGTGCAATGGTACTAATATTAACCACACGAAACAGCTAACTTCAGGGAGGTTAGCTTGACTACGGTATTAACTTCACTGGGGCTAGAGCGTGCTAATAAAATGTCATTTAACTGCCATCAAACAATGCACAATGGCCAGGAAAAAACATAAGCTCTTACACGGAACCCAAACCGGTTGCGCGTTGCGCCACCGTGCATCAATTTATTTTGTCCCCCTACACCAAATGCGATCACGACACGCAGGTTAAAATATCAAAACGAACTCTGAACCAATTACATTAATTTGGGGACAGGTCGAAAAGCATTAAACATTTATGGCAATTTAGCTAGTTAACTTGCACTTGCTAGCTAATTTGTCCTATTTAGCTAGCTTGCTGTTGCTAGCTAATTTGTTCTGGGATATAAACATTGAGTTGTGCATTTCAGGTAAAATAACAAGGTCCTCTACTCCGACAGTTAATCCACACATAAAACGGTCAACCGAATCGTTTCTAGTCATCTCTCCTCCTTCCAGGCTTTTTCATCGTTGAACTTATCTGGTGATTGGCATCTAAACTTTCATAGTATTACTACACTGACCGGCAACACAGTTCGTCATTCAATCACCCACGTGGGTATAACCAATGAGGAGATGGCACGTGGGTACCTGCTTCTATAAACCAATGAGGAGATGGGAGAGGCAGGACTTGGCAACGCAGATGCTCGTTGATGCGCGCGAGCAGTGTGGGTGCAATAATTGAAAAACATTGATTCCTAAATTTACGACGCGAGTGGTGTGGTCAGCCTGTTAGGGTGTTTAATCAATGTCACAGCTATCCTCCAACCTGTCAGTGATATTTCTGAGAAAAATAGAATTTAAAATAAAAAGGTGAGTTTTTTCCCAAACTAACCTCTCTGGTCATGGGTGGCAGGTACCACACGCTGCACACAATGGCCCAGCTGCTCATCATCCTCAGCAGGTAGTTGACCATCCCAAACTGGCTGCTGTTCCAGAAGGCATCTCCAAAGCGGGGGTCGTACTGTTGGGGACAGGAACGTAATACTGATTAATACTGGAAGACAGAGGGGAAAACACACCGCACACGTACATGCACACATGCGCACACACATACATAAGGCTGTTGCGGTGACCGTATTACCGCCACACCGGCGGTCACGACTCATGAAGGCAGTCAAATTCCATGTGACCGTTTAGCCAAGGTAATTAAGCTTCTCCAAGCTCTGATGCTGCTGCTGGTCATTAGTAGCCTACCAAACGTGCTAACTGCCTGGTACTCAGCACTCATTAGCTTTCTATAGGCTAGGCCTACTATATATATTTCTCAACTTTCCTAATATTAAGCACATTGCTTATATTTACAACAGGAGTATAGCCTACCTGGCTGGCATGAAAATGAACCAAGGGAAAAGCGTCCTCCATTCGCTATTTGAGTGCATAGATGACATGTAGTTTTTCCCGCCGCCCCTGTTTCGATATATGATAATGGTCTATTCTAAATCACAACAAATTTCACACATACAATGGGGCAAAAAAGTATTTAGTCAGCCACCAATTGTGCAAGTTCTCCCACTTAAAAAGATGAGAGAGGCCTGTAATTTTCATCATAGGTACACTTCAACTATGACAGACAAAACGAGAGAAAAAAGTCCAGAAAATCACATTGTAGGATTTTTAATGAATTTATTTGCAAATGATGGTGGAAAATAAGTATTTGGTCAATAACAAAAGTTTCTCAATACTTTGTTATATACCCTTTGTTGGCAATGACAGAGGTCAAACGTTTTCTGTATGTCTTCACAAGGTTTTCACACACTGTTGCTGGTATTTTTTTTAATATATTGCTCTGCTTATAATGTGAAGAAATAGCCTAATAGTTTATCAACATTTTAAGCTAAATATTCTGATCTGTTGCATCGATTTTTGTACTATGGGGGATAGTATATTGACATAGGCTAGTGCTTTTGCTGTTCGTTAGGCCTCCTCATCTTGTTGGCTGACGAAAAGTAAATGTGGACAGTTCTTCCAATATCTTCAATATGCACCTTGGAATTGGATAAAGACGCGCGCAGTTGCATCCCCGATGTGTCTGTCTTCACTTGTAACCTGTGAGAAAGACCCGATCATGTGATGGTGAGCCATGTGAGTTAGAGGTGATTCAGAGAGCTCAGCAGTCAGGGAGAAGCGCACAACGGCCGTTGGCCGCAAAAGGCATGGATGTTTTTAGGATGCATTACGGCCACACAAAGGGGATGCCACCCTAAAATTCTGGGCATTATCAAGTGCTTGTCAAATTGAGAATGAGTGATTTATGTAGTGTGTACAGCTGGCGCAAAAAACAAAGCAGAGCTCATTCTTTTCAAGCTATTTTTTTCAAATCATCATTAGAGTCATCCATCATGCAGCCTTAAAATGTATTAAAAATCTAAACATATAGGCCAACGTTTGTAGAACAACTAACGTTACATTTATAACTCTAAATTAAGCAGATAGGAGTACGTATTTCTTTGTTAACCGCTTAACACGTGCGCAATCACTCAAATTGTTTGTAGAAAATATCCTTTCTATTTTATTCAGCTTTGTTCAATTGTATTCTTCATACTATAAAATAATGCCACGGAATTCTAAACAAATCTTGTCTGCTAAATTAACTAATGTAGCCCACAGCCATTTGACATAGCCAGATCAGGACCTAACAGAAGGACAACTCATGGTATGCTATTCTGTTCTTCTGAAATAGACTACATTTTCTTCATATCATGTTTCTTTAGACCTGTCTACAATAAATAATGGATTTATTGTGAAGTTGAAGGCTATGTTACATGGATTTATTGTGAAGTTGAAGGCTATGTTACATGGATTTATTGTGAAGTTGAAGGCTATGTTACATGGATTTATTAGACTTTTTAAAACATAGATGTTCTGCATCAGTGGCGTGTGTGGAAGCCAGGAGATGCTAAATGTGTTTATGTTAATTAATTAACGAGCAATTACAGTGCAACCAACAGTTATTTGCTTGACAATAACCGTCTGACAAAATGTTGTGACCGCCACAGCCCTACTGACACACACACACACACACACTCTCTCACCTTGATGGCCACAGGGTAGACTGTGGAGCCAATCTCAAAGCTGCCCTTTTTGAACATCATCACTGAAGTGTTGTTGATGCAGGTGCCTATGGGGAAAAGGTTAGTGTTTACAAATGGGGATAGGAAATTCTATTAAGGAAGCGTAACAGTAAAAAACAAGTAATAGAAACTACTGTAGTAATGTTCAAAGCAGTAACTAAGGAAAAAAACTAAAACTACTCACCTTCAGGGAAAATGAGAATAGGCAGTTTAGTTTTGTCTTCTACATGATCACTCAATCTGCAACAATATATTTTTGTACGTTTACAGTACATTGATTCAATCCAGTTTGATTAGCTTTATCAATACACAAACACTAATCCCCATATGAAGTCTAATCAAAACATCTTGGTCACAGTAACCTTTAATTGAAAGTTGTCAATTATCCATTTAAGGTCTTTAAATGTCTCTGCTAAGGTATAGCTGAGTTAGTCTGGCTGACGCGACCCATGTGGAGTGGGAGTGTTGTGCCCCACTTGTCTGGTCAGGAGATTGGTTTGTTGGTGCAATATTCACTTAGAAATAAAGCAAGCTTTGATTGGTTCTTTCAACAAAACAATTATTTCCTAGGGGCTTATTTGGATTTGAAAATCCAACAGTTGTGTGTGGTTGTACATGTTTGTGTTTAAGTGAGAAAGACACAAAGGAGAACCAACCAGTAAAAGCACAGCTTCATTATCAACGCATCGTGCCGTCAACTTTAAACAGCCTCCCCAGACTCTGAAGTCAAAAGGACTTTGAGTTTAGTATCAGCCAGACTACAGCTGAGAGACTTCCAGCTAAAAAGCATTAAACATAGTGCACATATGCATTACTACCTTTTGGCCACTAGATGTCGGTCTTTGACTTCAGAGCGTTCAAACCAAATATGTGGGCAGGCTTTCACCATAGACTTCTGGATCACGCCCATCAAACCACCATGGATTTGCCCAACCTGGAACACAAACAGACACACATACAGGTGTGGTTTAACAAACATCTGATGATACAGGTCTCAGATCTCACAGAATTGGAGTGCTTGCTTCAGCTGTCTAAAAGTTTGTTTTATGGTAGTAGCACACCAATAACTTTCTAAATATGACACATATCATTCTGTAATTCAGTGCTATAGTAGGTAGCCTTGTGTTTGACTGGTGTGCCATTTATCATGGGTGTTGGGCCTTACCATTGCATAGCAGCCATCGCTTGCCAGGATGATGACATCAATGGGTGAGGTGTGGTTGGCCACACAGATCCCTCCATTCTTGGGCTTGTTTTCACTGGGAGGATCGAGAGAGAGACAGGATGAGTGTCAGGGGACAAGTGAGTATCAGGAAATTACTATTCCAGTGTAAGCTAGAGCCTAGCAACTCAGTAGATGATGGAAAATATAGTCCTAATGGGTTTGAGGGAGAAACTCAGCGCCCTCTCCTTCACCTCTCCCTAATTAACATGAAAGTGGGAGGAGGCTAATGATGTTGGAGTTCAAAGCCAGACCCCCTGAGCATGCTGGACTCTGGTAGGAGCCCAAATTCCGAAGAGATAATGTTGCTGATCGTGTTACCAAAAGAGAGAGCCCATCTTACACCACTTCTGTATTTTTAGCCCCACCCAGACTAGAGAGGCACATGGTGTAACAGGCCCAGCACTACATGTAGATTTCTTCAGGGCAAACAGGCAGAGCAAGACGGGACATAATTCATACTGAATACACCACATTCCTATAAAGAAACGTCTATTATTATTAGTAGTAAACGTCTTTAGTTTATGATCAGTTATTTTCATCCTAATGGATAAGTCTTTCAAAACATTTGCTCTGAAGGACAATTTCACAGACAGAGATTATCTTAACCCTTCTGGTCTTGGACTTAACGGTTTATTTGAATGACTAGGCCTATTGTTTAATTACACTCCCCGACTATGACGGCTCATATTCTTTTTTTCTTTTTTTAAACTGCAAAACAAAGGGTAGCTTGACAAGTTCATATGACAAGTTCCTTCTCTGACCTAGAGTTGGGGATGAGAAGGACTGTATTTTTTCCTATTTGATAGAGACGTTTCCCTTTTTGCAACATTTCCTCAAATATTCTTCTTTACCTTATCTCATTTGAATAAGCATTGGCTAGTAAGGGCTTTGTCAAACAAACATGTGACTAGTGGTTTTGTAAAGACGGTGCTCTACGGCAGTTATTCAAATCAACACATCGAGACAGGTCAGGGGGCAGTGTATGGCATTGTCTCGCACCACAACAACTGAGGATCAATACAAATTCATCATCAGATGACATTTGAACCTGACAGAAAACTGCCTGCATCATGTCAAAGGAAATGTCCACTGTAGCATAAACTGTCTAGGGTAGAGTGGTGTAGTGTAGTCTGGGTAAATATAAGTAGTCCAATTAACTTCCAGTACTACTTCCTGCTTAGCTGTGCCTGGACTGTTCTCCCACAGCACAGACTATCACACTGTGGGTGTTAATGCCTGAAGAATGATAGATTTGCATGTTTCTCTGGCCCTGTCCCTTTGGTGACACCTAGCCTGGTAATGTCCAGGGCAGCAGTTTGTGCTGGATGCCTCTAAGGGTACTCTACCCCAGACCTAAATGGAATGAGATGGCCTTGTTGGAGCAGCCCCTGCTTTGTGTGTGTGGGCGCCGGGCGGTCGTGGCTACAGGCTTTTGAACTTCACCTAAGCGGACTCTGCTCAGCACAGTGGACATGAATGTAGATTGCTACTGGCTCTCAGCGACTACTCCACTCATTGCTCAAGAATTCAAACTGATTTATTGATGTGGGCTCTAGTACACAGACCAGTAGTGTTCATCTTTCAACAAAGGTATATAGTGCATGTCGTTCCTAATAATGCTTTCTACGTGTTTTGCATGAATATTCTGTGTGTTGAGTGTCGTTTCTGCTGCTTACCTGTCGTGGTAGGTGATGATGGCAGTGAGAGCTCTTACACAGATCCGGTAACACATCAGATGCACCTGCTCACTGAGGAAGTTCTTCATCCTTCAGGAAAAACACAGAAAACAGGGCCTGAGTCTCAACACTTACTATGTTGTTCCTACCCTAATTACAATGTTACTACTCAGGTAATAAGGAAAGTGTTACAATTATGAGAAATCCTGTCTTACCTCCCATTTGGAAGAAACCCGATGATGGAGGTGAGTACGACCAGAAGACCCACCCCGGTGAAGGCAAGAGTTACCCTGTCAGAGAACACACACAGAGCTCCAGTCAAACACAGCCCATTACAACCCAGTCTAATCATAGACGTCTGTGCATATCAGAGAACATACAGAGTATAGGCCTATTCAAGGTTTCTAAACCGACAGCTGGCAGTGCTTTCACTCTTGAATGCAATCACTTTTTGATTGCCTCCCTTTTGATTTAAACAAAACTTTCCATACAAGTTTGCCCATGGAAGAAGTGTTCAGAAAGTGACTTTTTGGACCACAATGCCAAAACATTCAGGAGATAAAGATGCTCAAAGTTGGTCCATTTTGAATACCCCACCATACCATGAGACCATACCATGTCTTCATCACTGGAAAATATAAACGGTTGAGTTTTATAGAATTTAAAAGCTTACAACAGGGTTGTCAAACAAACTATCTTATCATTTAATACCGTTTTTTTTTAATACAAACTATGAAACGTTTTAACCATCAACGTCAGTTATCTAAAACGCGTAAATTCCATGTGTTGTAGCTTAAACCCTACTTTACATCATTGTTGGTTTTTGTTCATGCTCTTGAATACAGTGGATGTCATTTCAAATCATAGAAATATAATTCACAGAATGGACCTATCCCTTCAGACCACTGCAATTTGACTGGTATACCATTGAAATGTAAATTGAATTGAAATGGTAACTTCTAAATACTACCACAAAGATGGCCGCTGGTCACCCCAATGTCAAATGCCAACTTAAAATGGTCATGTTTATTCTATTATCTATCTTTATATTATTTAATAGGTTTCCTATGGAGAATTGACATTATCATTTAAAACAGTCCACACATTATTTGATATGTGGACCTCCAACCATCATTGTAGTACCATTTGAAAGTAGAAATTTCTATTTTATTCCCATTTTAGTACATTTATCAGCCAAAACAGGACACCTGATCTGTTTTCAAGAGCATGTTGTGTCTCAACCGATTGTGGGCACAACAGAAAAACCTCCGATTATATCTAAGGCACTGCATCTCAGTGCAAGAGGCGTAACAACAGTCCCTGGTTCGAATTCAGGCTGTATCACAACCGGCCATGATTGGGGGTCCCATAGGGCAGCACACAATTGGCCCAGGGTCATCCGGGCCGTCATTGTAAATAAGAATTTGTTCTTAACTGACTTGCCTAGTTAAATAAAGGTTACACAGACACACCACAATAACCGAAATGTTATTTTGTTGGCATTTACATATGTCCCCATTACCAGTAAAACATAATCAAAACCTATTTCTTTCACTTACTTGCTGTGCTGTTTCGTTGTTCATTTGTTCAGTCGTTTCATTCTCAACCAGGATTTCTATGGAACGCCGTTTGGGTCTTTGCGTGTCAAAAAAGATGCAAGTCAAATAACACTATTTGACGTGTCAGATAAGCTTGTTGACCAATCAGGACCTAAATATGACTGCACGTCACATAATAATTGAACACGTTTATAAAAAAAATTACGTAGTTATTACACATTGATTACACTATCACTCGTATTTCATATGTCACAATGATTCATCGATACATATGCTATGATGCTGGTAAAGTTGTCTCGCGCACCTACAGTGCTGGTCACAAAAAAAAGCTAGTTTGCTCATGGATGCAAACAATGTTCTTCAGCAAAAACATAGCAAAACGACAATCTGTTTCAGTAGCTATAGTTAGCTAGCTAGCTATATAGCTAGGTGTCATCTAAAATAACCCTCATTTATAAGACAGCACTTATTTGGTTAATGGTGGTCGGACCCATCTATGTGAAGCTAGCCACAAAAAGGATTAGCCACAATAGTTGACTTTGCGGTTAGCCTTCAAAATAAAAGTATGGCATAATTCTACTATTTGTATTCATTTGCATCACTGTCAATGACATACTTTAATTTTGAAGGCTAACCGCAAAGTCAACTATTGTGCCTAATCCTTATTGTGGCTAGCTTCACAACACATAACCCGGTCCGGTCGAGCCTCACTAGCCAGATGAAGCTAGCTGGCTGCTTATAATGTTAGCTCTGGGCAACAGGGTTAAGTAGCTGGCTAGCTATTTATTTTCATGAACTGAAGTTCAATTTCAATAGGCGAACAACAAGTGGCAACCTAGCTAATACTTACAAGGATTCCTAAATCATTGCTAAGAATAATGAAAATGACTGCAGTTTCTACTGGTCACTGTTTTCAGGCTGGTTGTAATGGTGCTAGCTAGGTACCGAGCTAAATCTAGCTACCCCAGAAGTTGCGGTCAAACAAATTATGCTTTATTACCAACGCTGTATTGTAAACACATCGTTCGTGGCCAGTGTTTGCAGACTTTTTTGTACAGCTTCGACAGTGCTACTGTATCTTTTTTGACACGCAAAGACCCAAACAGCGTTCCATAGTATGTATGTCGTGAAGCTAATAGCAGTGACGCTATTACTGTGCAACTCCGGTAGGAAAACATCTGAAAAATAGCGCACTTGGTAGTGTGCACCGGTGTTCGACCAGTCGGCGAAAGCCAACATCACCCACGACAGAGGATGGTTGATTATCAAGGGCAATGAATTCCATTATCTTGGCTTTAATGGATTTCTCCTTTGAGATGTCTCGCTGAAATTCTTACTCTTTCAAATGACTGCTCGACTTGTTGACTGCTCGATCTACATAGCAGACATTGTGTGGGCTAGGTTAGGAATGCTGTGTTGTACGTGCAGCGCAAAATTTTACGTGGCGTCATTACGTCACATACCTACATTATATAGGTATGCACAGTAGCTTTGACATCGGTTTTTAACATCGCCGTTAAACCAGATATCGGGCCGATACCGATGTTGGCATTTTTAGCTAATATCGGCCGATTACGATATGTTCACCGATATATCGTGCATCCCTAGTAATGGCCATGTTGTTTAACTTCTTAAGGTATAGGGGGCAGCATTTTCACTTTTGGATAAATAGCATGCCCAATTTCAACTCCCTGCTACTCATGCCAAGAATATAAGATATGCATATTATTTGGGGAATGCAAAATAGGTCAACTTCATGCACCTTTATTTATTGAATAGTCTGACATTCAGGTCCAAAAGGTCACATTCTGAGCACTTATACAATGTAAAAATACGTATTCAAGGGTTCATTCATATCAAAAAGGGTGCTGTCAAAAAGTGATTGAATTCAAATGGATTTACCCTCTTACTAACGGTAGGTGTCAATTGGACACAGATTTTCTCTCTGGATACACATAAATGTATTGATTACCCAAGTGAAGCCTACTCTCATTAATAAGAACCATGTTATCCTGTGCCCATATGGCCATGTGTGGTAAAGCTGGCAGGCAGGCAGCAAGTCTAATCCAGGTGAATCCCAACTACACACGGCTGGGCTGGAGGAGAAGGTGCAGATATGGATTTAGCAGAGCTCATTAGCTCCATATCGCATGTGAGGAAAGGTGAGTGTGTAAGCTGGAGGTGATCGAGGCTAACAGACTCAGAACACAGTGTGAGGGGCTCACTGCCTGGTGTTTATTTATTTTCTTTACCACTTTTTCTCCCCAATTGGTAGCTACAGTCTTGTCCCATCGCTGCAACTCCTGTACAGACTTGGGAGAGGAGATGGTCGAGAGCCATGCATCCTCTGAAACACGACCCTGCCAAACCGCACTGCTTCTTGACACACAGCTCGCTTAACCCACCAATGTGTCGGAGGAAACACCGTACAACTGGCCATTGTGTCAGCATGCATGCGCCCAGCCCGCCACAGGAGTCGCTAGAGCGTGATGGGACAAGGACATCCCGGTCGGCCAAATCCTCCCCTAACCTGGACAACACTGGGACAAATGTGCACCGCCTCATGGGTCTCCTGGTCGCGGCCAGCTGCGACACAGCCCAGGATCGAACCCGGGTCTGTATTGACGCCTCAGACCGCTGCGCCACTCTGGAGGCTTGCCTGGTGGTTTTAATTAAAGCCACTGATTGGGGAGAGTCCTACCTGCCCCCCACGCATAAACCAGATTACAATCTGAACTCACCCCTGATGTACTAAAGAAGTAAAAGGACACCTTTACCTCTTCCCACTCCACAGCCAGATGACAGCTGTTGGGCATGCTTTTAGGGGGCTTAAATGAAAAGCTATTGCCATGTAATAGTCATTAGACAAAGCTACTTCGCCTAAAGCTACATTTTTCTAGAGATTCACCACAAAATGACGACAGTGAGATGAAAGTGACTAAACTTACAAACTACCGTGGGAACAACAAGAGGCACCTATGAGATATCACCAGGAATTCCATGGCAATGGTCAAGCCATAAAATACTTGATACTATGACCAGATACTTTGCAATGCAATCTGAACACTTTTCATATGGGACAAACTGTAGCCTACTAGGCTATTCTCATTGACGTACATTTACATGTATATCTTACATTACATCTTTGCCTTACCTTTCATTGTGTCTGGCAATGTGACATTCTTGCTCTGCAGCTCCAAATGTACCGTAGTTATCAGCATTACAGTAGCCACTAAGCTTGCAAATTATTAAACTACGTGAGCAACTGCTCTAAAACATATTAGCTACACTCTTGAATAATGCAACCAAACCATATTACGCTCTTGAATAATGCAACAATTCACAAGCATATGCAGACAATTAAAGGGTTTATTTTCTCGTTTATACACGCATTAGCTAAATGTAGCTTGCAAGACAATAACACTGCTAGCTAGCTATGCTAGCAAGTAACGTTAGCATATTGAACATCTACCCCTCTCATATGAATATAAAAGTACAGTTTCAGTGTATTAAAGTTACATTCGAACAAACCAGGCTTAATGCTATCAATATGGAAGTAATTCCATAAGGTAAATGCATAATTGCCCTATCCCACCTTTGACAAGAGGAATACCAACACGGGTGCCCCCCAGGAGTGTGCGCTCAGCTCCCTCCTGTACTCCCTGTTCACTGATGACTGGTTGACAACGCACGACTCCAACTCCATCATCAAGTTTGCTGACGACACAACAGTGGTAGGTCTAATAGCCAACAATGACGAGACAGCCTACAGGGAGGAGGTTAGTGCCTTGGTAGAGTGGTGCCAGGGGCTACATCACTGCCTTGCAGGGCAACTCAACCGCATGGCTCTCCCAACACATCATCGGGGGCACGCTGCCTCCAGGACATCTACAGCACCCAGTGTCATAGGACGTCCAAGAAGATCATCAAGGACCTCAGCCACCTGAGCAATGGCCTGTTCACCATGCTACTATCTAGCAGATGGAGACAGGGCAGGTACAACAAAGGGCCAGAGAGACTGAAAAACAGCTTCTATATCCAGGCAATCAGACTGTTGAAAAGCCATCACTAGCCAGATACCACCCGGTACTCTGCCCTGCACCTTAAGAGACTGCTGCCCCCTGTACGTATATAGAGACATTGAACACAGATCACTTTGGCAATGTTTACCTACTGTTTTGCCCACTTTATATGTATATACTTTATTCTAGTCTCATGTCTCATCTTATATAACTATTGATGTACACACCTTTTCTATTCATATACTGTCTATACACACCATTTATATATACATTTATATTCCTGACTCTGACATTGCTTGTTCTGATATTTCATAATCATTATTATTTATTTTTTTACTTTTTGGAGAATGTGTGTATTGCTAGATATTACTGCACTGTTGGAGCTAGAAACATAAGCATTTCGCTGCACCTGTGATAAAATCCGCAAATCTGTGTACGCAACAAATAAACGTTGATTTTGATTTGAAAACGGTGATAATTCCCCTGGTGATCAGCGTCTTGCTGCATACTTCTTTCCTGGAGCAGCCAAGTGGGGAAAAACACAGTTGTGCTTCCCATTTCTTACAGATACAGCAACATTTTTAGAATGTAAGAGGCTGTTAGTGCAGATTCAGGTGAAAACTCAATAAAACAAGTCTCAAATAAAATGAAAATGTCTATACATTTCTGCTGTTTCAAAAACATTGCTCTGCTATTAGTATTTGTGCTGTATAAATGTTGGTCTTAACGAGACAATTCTGTTAACACTTCCCTGCTTACAGCGGGTCAACTGTTGGATGAGACCTCTAGAAGTAGTGTTAGAGATGTGAGAAATACCGAAGTTTACATGTCTCTTGAGAATCGCTACCTATCAAAATTCTTCTTAATTCTCATCAATGAGAACAAACCCTAAGTGGCTGTATCTGAAACAAATACAATCAGAATTAAAGTTGCTTATTGTTTTTCATATAAAACAGCTGTTTATGGGAAAGTGATTTTTCTCTCTATGTTCACTTCTTGCAACTGCAAGCATGGGGCAGCGAGGCCAAGTGCATCAGCTCAGTCTCTGTGTGTAGCAGGGGCTTATTAGTAGCCTATAGAGAGGGAGACTGTGTGTCTGGGTCTACAATGGTGGCCTGGCTGGCTCATGGGTGATTGGACTCAGGCCAGACTGGTTTAGTCCTGGGTCACTGCCCTTTTGTCTGCCTAGCGAACTCTCTCACTCCTGGCCCTGGGGGGGATATCTCCATACTTAATGGAAAGTGATGGCTTCCTCTCAGCTGAACGCAGTGAAAACGTACATATAGTGCATTCAGAAAGTATTCATTCCCCTTGACTTCTTGCACATTTTGTTACGTTACAGCCTTATTCTGAAATATATATATTTTTTAATTTTCCCCTCATCAATCTACACATCCCATGACGACAAAGCAAAAACTGGTTTAGACAATTTAACACATAAAAAAAACTGAACAATCACATTTACATAAGTATTCAGACATTTTACTCAGTACTTTGTTGAAGCACCTTTGGCAATTACTACAGCCTTGAGTCTTCTTGACGCTACAAGCTTGGCACACCTGTATTCGGGGTGTTTCTCCCATTCTTCTCTGCAGATCCTCGCAAGCTCTGCACAGCTATTTTCAGGTCTCTCCAGAGATGTTTGATCGGGTTCAAGTCCGGGCTCTGGCTGGGCCACTCATGGACATTCAGAGACTTGTCCCAAAGCCATTCCTGCATTGTTTTGGCTGTGTGCTTAGGGTCGTTGTCCTGTTGGAAGGTGAACCTTCACCCCCAGTCTGAGGTCCTGAGTCCTCTGGAGACGCTTTTCATAAAGGATCTCTCTGTACTTTGCGCCATTCATCTTTCCCTCACCTGATTTGTGGAGTGCTGCAGAGATGGTTGTTCTTCTGGAAGGCTCTCCCATCTCCACAGAAGAACTCTGGAGCTCTGTCAGAGTGACCATCGGGTTCTTGGTCAAATCCCTGACCAAGGCCCTTCTCCCCCGATTGCGCAGTTTGGCCGAGCGGACAGCTCTAGGAAGAGTTTTGGTGGTTCCAAACTTTTTCAATTTAAGAATGATGGAGGCCACTGTGTTTTTGGGGAGCTTCAATGCTGCAGAAATGTTTTGGTACCCTTCCTCAGATTTGTGTCTCGACACAATCCTGTCTCGGAGCTCTACATACAATTCCTTCAACCTCATGGCTTTGTTTTTGTTCTGACATGCACTGCCAACTGTGGGACCTGACATAGATAGGTGTCAGCCTTTCCAAATCATGTCCAATCAATTGAATGTACCACAGGTGGGCCCTAATCAAGTTGCAGAAACATCTCAAGGATGATAAATGGCAACAGGATGCACGTGAGCTCAATTTCGAATCAAAGGGTCTGAAAATGTAGGTAAATGTGACTAGTTTCAGGAAACTAGGCATGTCGCACATCACTACATCACAGGAGCACAATTTGAACGGAATGGCAGAAATGCCTTCTGGAACATGTGAACCTTCATGTGCCTTAATAACAAACTTGTATGCCATCTGGAAATAATAATAAAATGGTTAAATTACGAGCCTAGCTTGTTTAGCCATGGAAAAAGACAGCAACATTACCTCTAGCCATGATTGGCTGAGATAATGAGTGGTCTGGTCATGCCGAGAGATTAGTTTGGATTGGTCTCCCATGTAAGCACGCTTCTGTTTATAATATGAGCTGGTCAGTATGTGTAGATAATCCTTTCTTACACTGCTTTTTTGAAAGATAGTAGAACTGCATACGTTTTGCTCTCCACTTTCTGGAAGACCGAGTTTGGAAAACAACGTAATTATGTATGAGTATGATAGCTAAGGAAATTGAGAAAATTCTGGCGTTTGATTGCAAATATGCAGACAGCGTCGAAAAGAGAACACCCAGAAGGCTGTTGTATAAAACACCTGTCTCCGGATTACATCTTCAAACTAAGGGCAACCATGGCATCCGTGACAGAGGGAGAAGCGTCCATCCATGTATACGGGTAAGAGAGTCTAGCTAGCTCCATTTTCTGATATTACACGTTTCTAATTTTGTCAGAAAGTCGTTTTCATTTCAAGTTAAAATGTACTGTTAGCTAGCTAGCTAGCTAATGTTAGCTGGCTGTTTAGCTAGCTAACGTTACTTGTATGATCTGTTTAGTAATATTATTCTTATCGCAAAGCCATTTGCATTGCTAGTTATAGTCTAATGTTAGCTAGCTAACATTGAACCTGATTGGTTAGCTACCTGCATATTCATGCAGGGTAGTAACGTTATGAGTTGAAATTATGGTTCATTGTTTAGCTAGTCAGCTAAAAAGACTCCACTATGCAAGTAACTATTTCAATAGAATGTTTATGATGTCACTGCGACAACTGTCGATAGACGTGGCTGGTAAATTCATTCTAGCTATCTACTCAGATTTCAGAGCACTCTAGTCTGAGTGTGCCAGAGCGCAGAATATCTGACACATTTACAAACGCTCAATACCGGTTGAATATGGCCTGTGTCAGTAAACCGTGGCAAAAAAAGCGTAATTAGGGGGCCTCCCGAGTGGCGCAGTGGTCTAAGGCTGTGCCACTAGAGATTCTGGGTTCGAGTCCAGGCTCTGTCACGACCGGGAGACCCATGGGGCGGCAGGTAGGACTCTCCCCAATCAATTACTTTAATTAAAACCACCAGGCAAGCCTCCCGAGTGGCGCAGCGGTCTACGGGTTCAATCCCGGGCTGTGTCGCGACCGGGAGACCCATGAGGCGTTGCGAATTTGGCCCAGTGTCATCCGAGTTGGGGGAGGGTTTGGCCAGCATGGATTTCCTTGTCCTATCGCGCACGAGCAACTTCTGTGGCGGGCCGGGCGCAGTGCACTCTGACACGGTCGCCATGTGTACGCTGTTTCATCCGACACATTGGTGCGGCTGGCTTCCGGGTTAAGTGGGCATTGTGTCAAGAAGCAGTGTAGCTTGGTTGGGTTGCGTTTCAGGGAAAGCACGACTCTCAACCTTCGCCTCTCCCGAGTCTGTACGATTGTCGATGAGACAAGACTTTAACTACCAACTCGATACCACGAAATTGTGGAGAAAAAGGGGTACTTTTTTTTTTTTAACAAGCGTAATTAAATTGTTGCCAGCAGCACAGTTGCAGTCACCAACGGATAACAGATAACATAAAACCAGCCTAAACAGCTCTGATAGGGCAAATAAAATGGTCAGAGTGAGCTGTTCTCTTATTTGTGTCTAGAAGTATCTAGCAAGCTAGCCAACGTTAGCCAGTTAGCTTGAATGCTTGACTGTTGCTGTTAGGTCAGAACGCTCGGATCAACCCTACTTTTCATCAAGAGCATCCAGTGTGCGCTCTGGACGCCCCAAGAGCGAAATGCTCAGAATTTACGAACGGCGAATCCGACATCAAAGCCCAGAGCACACTGGCACTCCAGATTCATTTTTTGAACACACCCGTAGTATAAACCAACCTAGGTGTCTTGAAGTCTTTGGTTGTTTAGTACATAGCCTCATATGTGAATATTTAAAGAGATGGGTGGGGCTAAAGCGTTTAAGAGGGTGTGAACGATGCTGAATGGGAGTAGACAAAGAAGAGCTCTCCTGTAGGTACCAAAACATTCAAGGGCCATTTTCTCAAAAGTGAGGTTACAAGTTTATCAACTTTCAAAGCAAAATTACTTTCCCATTATTCCTCAACTGTAGTGTATGCTCTGAGTCTCTACTTTTATCCAATGTAAAAAACACCATTTCAAATTTTGCTGAATAAAACCGAATCGAGCTGGTCAGTCACAAATATGGTATTTGTATAAATCTGCAAATATTCCTAAAAACCTGTTTTTGCTTTGTCATTTTGGGGTATTGTGTGTAGATTGATGAGGTTAAAAAAACATTTAACCAAGGATGTAACGTAACAAAATGTGGAAAATGTCGAGGGGTCTGAATACTTTCCAAATGCACTGTACACAGATTACAATGAATTACCATGATATAATAAGAGTGTGTCATATGTTCTCTAGGAGAAACAAGGAGAGGTTTCTGAGGTCAGCCTGTACATCTTTGTTTACACATGTCATAAAACAGAGAGTGTTATTACTGAACCAACCAGCGCCACATCTGATCCCTTCCCCTAACCTTGACCCGGTCTTACCTGAGAGGCAGAAGGAAGCCGTAGCGGATCACCACCCCCAGCCCCCACAGGACAGTCAGCCTCAGACTGATGTGCTGGAAGTTGTAGTTGCTACGGGTCAGCAGGTTCCATGACTCCAGCTCCTCAGCAGAAAACCTCTTGGTCACCTCGTCGTCCATGATGCTCTCAACTCCTTGCCGGCAGAAGTAGAAGATGTCGGACATCTCAAACTCGGAGGCATGGTCCAGGTCCCGGTTACTGCCACTGCGCCGGATCTCCTTTATCTCCTCCTCCAGGGAGGTGGGCTCCTTGGCGATGATGGCTGAAATGCACCGGGGAGACATGGGAAATGGTTAACCACTACCAATTTACCCATCAGACACACTCATTAACAACAACAACACACTCATACACAGAGCCCGTCACTCACCATTAGAGTAAGGCTTGTACAAGAGATGGTTGTTGTCCTTGGCTCCTCTTTCAATCCTATGTGTGGCCCACTACAAGCAGAGTCATTTAAAGTAGACAGATGTTAGCTTACATTTTGCAGAGAAAAAAACTTTCTGGCTCATTCAGACAATAATCAAATTCTAAACAATAGACTGACCAAATAAAATGTCATAAAATGACAAACAGCTTCATGCCTTATTACAGAAATGATGTTGGTTTGTCAGATTAGATAATAAAATGACAGCTAGGTCTATATAGATATGTCCATTGTCTTTTATCCACAACACTTGAGTTCATAAAGACTTGCAATAAATTGCAGACATTATCTCAACAAGTGCCATTTTCAATAGGCCTATATTTCAGAAACTGAAACAGTAGAACATCAAATCTGTTAACGCTACTATGATGATAAGTTATTGATATTAGCTGGTGTTACAATTCCAAGGCAGACAGATATTGTGAGGGACACATATTTGTTGTTCGTTTTATGTAGGCCTCAAAGAACAGTCACCTAAGCTGAACGCACTGCAGATGTGAAAATTGTATCTGTATGTGCACACTTAGACAAATACTAATCTAGTAAGAGGCTGGAAAAGAACAGAGTGTTCCCCATGCCTTGGCAATAACAGGCAGAACAGGAAGGATGAAGTGGGAGGGGATCTGCTGTTCTCAACCTTCACTCAACCCCAGGCACTGAGCAAGTTCACACAACACATTACATCATTATAAGATCCTGATGTTCACAAAGACAGACAGACAACAGAGCAGAATTCTGCTGCCAGAACATTCCAATCTGCTCAAGCATCCATCTTATACATCCAATACAGTTATGAGAGCCAAATGGCTAATGGAAGTAGCTCAGAGCACCTAGCTAACAAAAATGCTAAGAAAAGAAGGTGTTCACATTCTAAAAGGCTCTACCAGGCAACTGGCCTTGCCAGTGGGTGAGGTTCATCTGATCAACTGCTGCACAACATTCCTCTGACAGGACTGGACATTTACTAGACTGACCACCTGTGGAGAAGATCATTTCAACAGAGGTAGAGGCGAAGCATCTTTGCTACTACGTGGTGCAAGGCCAATGTCAACAGCGCTACAGACGGACACAGTTCTCTTTAGAAACTGAAACTGACCGTTATGCCTTTTGAAAGAACACTGTTCACCGACGGGAGATTTTACAGTTGTTTACAACAAAATCATTACTGACATCAAAATACCATGACATGTGAATCATAAGACTAAAGGGCAGCTTATAGGGACACCAATGTGTATGTTTGGGTGTAGGCTAGTAAAGGAGGAGCATAGCAATCCTGTTGAGTCAGTAAACTGGAACAAGGAAAAGCAAGGCCAACACATCAATTACGGCAGAGGGGTGTGGTAGCACATGATTAGGATTATGCAAAAACATTGCTGGTGTTTGATACCTCTACATACTCACTGCATAGGCTAGATTGAGTTCCAAGCTCCCTTGTCCATTCTCTACTCTGCAGTTGATGTAATCTTGCTGAACAGAAAGTGCTATGTCATCAGTCTGGTATACAAGAGAGTCAGGTATATCTTTGCAATATTACCCTTCTCTGCATGAGATCTGATATACTAAGCATGGAGAGTAAGTTCCTGTCCATACCCTAGATCAGAGATCATCAACTGGATTCAGCCGCGGGACAATTTTTTTCTGGAGAGGATGGTCGAGGGGCCGGAACTTAATTATAAATCATTTGTAGACTACAAATTGACCGCCAGAAGCCAAAACATAAATAATATTTTCAAACCTTGCTTACATTTGTATACGATCATGTGTCTCTCTATTATGTGTGTGAATACTTGGGAATAGATTTCTTAAATTAAAATAATTTGGAGCTGATTTCCTGGTGTTTAAAAGTATTTTATGTCCCCCAAAAATTATAATAATAAAATAAACTTTTTTTGGGGGGGGGGGGGGGGGGGGCAAATAAAACCACCCGCCGGCTGCCAGTTGGGAGATCCTTCCCTGGATAGCAAGACGATTCCCAGAGCCCAGCTCACACATAGGCTGCTACATGCACATATACCAGTTATGAGGTTACATTCGTGACTCAAGTTACCAGCAGCACAGGATGTGATTTCCACATGTTGGAGACTTTAATCATTGAAGCAATACCAAGGTCTTGTATTTGCAGAAACCAAGTGAAATATAACCTGTCATACAATCACCTAGTTTCCAACAATCTGTCATTTTAACCCTTTACTTCTACCATACAAATGCTGGTTGACTAGACTAGGCACTACTGCGAGCTGAAAAGCTCTCATATATCAAGCCCCTGCCATCTCCCTCCGGACCATTTATTTTTGGCACTAGAATTCACTCTCAAAGGGGTTCGCTGGAAACTGCTGACAGGCTTACTTTCGACACTTAAGAAAGGAAAGGAAGAAAGAGGGTAATAACCTTCTCTGGTTTCAGCTCTAGTTCAGTTTTAGCAAGGGCTCCTAGTGAGATGTGACCAGGCAGCTAGGCTCCCACCAACCATTGAAACTTCAGATTCATCATATTGAGAGATGCTTTTTAACCCATCAGTAGGCTAAACAAGGCCAGAATGGTTGATCAAGTAGGGTCAGAAGCACAGATCCTACAAAGTAAACTTCATGCCTAAGTGTCTATTTTCATTGACAAGAATTAAGGATCATTTTTTAGAGATTCTCGAGAGGTATCGATTGTCGAGAGACATTACTGCAATGTTAACGTGCGTATTTCTCACATCTTGAACGCTACCTCCGGAGGTTGCACACAACAATCACCCGACAGTTGCCCGCCTCAAAGCAGGGCAGTGTAAACAGTTGTTTCTTTGAGCCCAACATTCATACAGTAATTTGTTTTAAGGTCATTTTAATAAGCTGAAACTATACTTTTATATTCGTATGAGAGGTGTAAACGTTCATGTTTGATATGTTAACGTTACGTGTTAGACTGTTTAGCTAGCTGTGTTCTTGTCTTGCAAGCTACATTTAGCTAATGCGTGTACAAATAAATCATCTGCAAGAGTTCGAAGCAGTGGGTGATGAAAAAAGTGTATGAGAGGATTGTCCACCTGGCTGTGGAGCGCAGAAAGGACAAGTCTGTTGTCTACAAGAGGCCAGAGTCACTACCCCCAAAACCCAACATCTCTACCAACATCGCCACAGTGCCAAAGCCTGTTAAACCAGCTGCCATTATTACCAAACACACAAAAAAATTCACCAGATGAAGAACATTCTAGAACCTGCCTTGAACATTCAACCAACACAACATCCATATTCAGTTACATTGATGTTGTAGTATAATATAGAATTCCTAGTATGCTCACAATTGCATTGTGGTATAGATATTGCTAGCTGTTGTACATACTGTATGTATATAACAGTGTTTTCTATTATCTTTTTTACAAGTGTACTGCTCACCAGAGCCCGGACTTGAACCCGATCGAACATCTAGAATGTCTCGCCTGATCCCGCCTGCCTTCCGCTTTTGTGGACATTTATTCCCATTGTTAGAGTGGTCAGTATATGGTCAGCATATACAGTGCCTTGCGAAAGTATTCGGCCCCCTTGAACTTTGCGACCTTTTGCCACATTTCAGGCTTCAAACATAAAGATATAAAACTGTATTTTTTTTGTGAAGAATCAACAACAAGTGGGACACAATCATGAAGTGGAACGACATTTATTGGATATTTCTAACTTTTTTAACAAATCAAAAACTGAAAAATTGGGCGTGCAAAATTATTCAGCCCCCTTATGTTAATACTTTGTAGCGCCACCTTTTGCTGCGATTACAGCTGTAAGTCGCTTGGGGGGTATGTCTCTATCAGTTTTGCACATCGAGAGACTGAATTTTTTTCCCATTCCTCCTTGCAAAACAGCTCGAGCTCAGTGAGGTTGGATGGAGAGCATTTGTGAACAGCAGTTTTCAGTTCTTTCCACAGATTCTCGATTGGATTCAGGTCTGGACTTTGACTTGGCCATTCTAACACCTGGATATGTTTATTTTTGAACCATTCCATTGTAGATTTTGCTTTATGTTTTGGATCATTGTCTTGTTGGAAGACAAATCTCCGTCCCAGTCTCAGGTCTTTTGCAGACTCCATCAGGTTTTCTTCCAGAATGGTCCTGTATTTGGCTCCATCCATCTTCCCATCAATTTTAACCATCTTCCCTGTCCCTGCTGAAGAAAAGCAGGCCCAAACCATGATGCTGCCACCACCATGTTTGACAGTGGGGATGGTGTGTTCAGCTGTGTTGCTTTTACGCCAAACATAACGTTTTGCATTGTTGCCAAAAAGTTCAATTTTGGTTTCATCTGACCAGAGCACCTTCTTCCACATGTTTGGTGTGTCTCCCAGGTGGCTTGTGGCAAACTTTAGACAACACTTTTTATGGATATCTTTAAGAAATGGCTTTCTTCTTGCCACTCTTCCATAAAGGCCAGATTTGTGCAATATACAACTGATTGTTGTCCTATGGACAGAGTCTCCCACCTCAGCTGTAGATCTCTGCAGTTCATCCAGAGTGATCATGGGCCTCTTGGCTGCATCTCTGATCAGTCTTCTCCTTGTATGAGCTGAAAGTTTAGAGGGACGGCCAGGTCTTGGTAGATTTGCAGTGGTCTGATACTCCTTCCATTTCAATATTATCGCTTGCACAGTGCTCCTTGGGATGTTTAAAGCTTGGGAAATCTTTTTGTATCCAAATCCGGCTTTAAACTTCTTCACAACAGTATCTCGGACCTGCCTGGTGTGTTCCTTGTTCTTCATGATGCTCTCTGCGCTTTTGACGGACCTCTGAGACTATCACAGTGCAGGTGCATTTATACGGAGACTTGATTACACACAGGTGGATTGTATTTATCATCATTAGTCATTTAGGTCAACATTGGATCATTCAGAGATCCTCACTGAACTTCTGGAGAGAGTTTGCTGCACTGAAAGTAAAGGGGCTGAAAATTTTGCACGCCCAATTTTTCAGTTTTTGATTTGTTAAAAAAGTTTGAAATATCCAATAAATGTCGTTCCACTTCATGATTGTGTCCCACTTGTTGTTGATTCTTCACAAAAAAACACAGTTTTATATCTTTATGTTTGAAGCCTGAAATGTGGCAAAAGGTCGCAAAGTTCAAGGGGGCCGAATACTTTCGCAAGGCACTGTAGATAATCTCTGATCACTATCACTAGCTAAACATTATCTAGGTAGCTAACTTGATTCTTCTTAGATGTACTGCTAAAGTTAAAAAATAATTGGATTTATGTAAACATGGGCTAGAGAAGGTTTCCTATGACCATATTTTTTGCTCCAGTCTCGGCACTATTCTTTTTAAATATGAGTCACATTGAGATTGACATAAGAATTTAAAACGGGTAAGTCCATTTGAATTCAATCACTTTTTGACTATCCCTTTAACCCTTTAACGTCAATTATCAGATTCACATATGTTGTAGCTTAGACCTTACATCTTCTAAGGGTTTTGTGTTATGCCCGCCATAGGTTGAGACAAAACATGCTCTTGAATAGGTTGATATCAAAAAAACTTCACAAAACGGTGCAGAGCGTTCAATTAAGCTGCTGGGGAGGGCAAGGAGACCCCAGCTCCGCTAAAACCATTGACAACTACGTGCCATTTAAGGGATTGTTAAATATTATACATATTTGGTTTTTAATATCATCACCTCTTGAAAAGGATAGTCAGAACGATTAGTCAACATTAAGTTCTATCAGAGTTATACAAATCACATTTTATTGGTCACACACATTTTTAGAAGATGTTATTGCGGTTGTAGCGAAATTCTTGTACAGCAAGTAACTGCCTGCTTTTCATGATCAGTAAACATCAATGTATTTTCAGATACATGAGGCTGGGTATTCTATCCATTTGGCATGTAGCTAGCTAGCTAAGCAAACAACATGTGTCATTTAGCTTACATAGTCAGAGATTAGGCTTTTGGAAAGAGCTTGACATCGGCGAGTCCTCGTCCGCGTAAAGTTGTCAGTCGGACTACAGTCATCACCACTGTAGATGGCAAGCAAATCAAACAATATTTGGATACAAAACTGCCAGGGCATTCAAGTCAACATTCTCTGATGTGTGGACCTCTAACCATCTTAGTGTTACCATTTGAAAGTTGAACTTTCAATTGAATTCCATTTTAGTAGATTTATCAGCCAAAACATGACGCCGACCCTGTATTCAAGAGCATGTTGTGTCTAAAGAAATGGTTGGCACAACAGAAAAACAGATTATGTAAAATAGGGTCTAAGCTACAACATATGTCAATATGAATTTGAGTTTACACGTTTATATTTGCACCATTTTTATTTTAAACTCTTGAAAGAAATTATAAAGTAGTTCGACAACTCTGTTCATAAACTTTTAATTTATATCAATTAGAGGTCAACCGATTATGATTTTTCAACGCCGATACCGATTATTGGAGGACCAAAAAAGCCGATACCGATTAATCGGACGTTTTTTTGTTGTTGTTGTAATAATGACATTTACAATGATACTGAATTAACACTTATTTTAACTTGATATAATACATCAATAAAATCTATTTAGCCTCAAGTAAATAATGTAACATGTTCAATTTGGTTTAAATAATGCAAAATCAAAGTGTTGGAGAAGAAAGTAAAAGTGCAATATGTGCTATGTAAGAAAGCTAACGAGTTCCAAGCTCAGAACATGAGAACATATGAAAGCTGGTGGTTCCTTTTAACATGAGTCTTCAATACTCCCAGGTAAGAAGTTTTAGGTTGTAGTTATTATAGGAATTATAGGACTATTTCCCTCTATACCATTTGTATTTCATTAACCTTTGACTATTGGATGTCCTTATAGGCACTTTACTATTGCCAGTGTAACAGTATAGCTTCCGTCCCTCTCCTCGCTCCTCCCTGGGCTCGAACCAGCAACACAATGACAATTAACGCACGCTAACTAGCTGGCCATTTCAATTCGGTTACACAAGCCTCATCTCGGTAGTTGATAGGCTTGAAGTCATAAAAAGCGCAATGCTTGACACACAACGAAGAGCCACTCGCAAAACCACTTGAAAGTGCTGTTTGAATTCATGTTTACGCGCCTGCTTCTGCCTACCACCGCTCAGTCAGATGCAACACAGGACACGCTAGATAATATCTAGTAATATCATCAACCATGTGTAGTTAACTAGTGATTATGATTGATTGTTTTTTATAAGATAAGTTTAATGCTAGCTAGCAACTTACCTTGGCTTACTGCATTTGTGTAACAGGCAGTCAGTCTCCTTGTGGAGTGCAACGAGAGAGAGCCAGGTCGTTATTGCGTTGGACTAGTTAACTGTAAGGTTGCAAGATTGGATCCCCCGAGCTGACACGGTGAAAATCTGTCGTTCTGCCCCTGAACAAGGCAGTTAACCCACCGTTACTAGGCCGTCATTGAAAATAAGAATGTGTTCTTAACTGACTTGCCTAGTTAAATAAAGGTATATAAAAAAAATAATAATTTTTTTAAAAATGGGCAAATCGGTGCCCAAAAATACAGATTTACGATTGTTATGAAAACTTGAAATCGGCCCTAATTAATCGGCCATTCCGATTAATCGGTCGACCTCTAATATAAATCTAAATTTATATTTTCCAGTGATTTAGACATGTCTCATGGTAAACTTTGAGCATCTTTATCTCTCAAATGTTTTGGCATTCAGGTCCAAAAAGTCACTTTCTGAACACTTGTACAATGGGAAAATATGCACGGAAGGTTTCGTACGAATCAATATCAAAAGCTTACTCTTTTGGCAGTAGCCCATTATATTGACAAGCATGACATTTTTGAGTCATTGATTATTCTTGTGTGCTATTACACACTCATTATATAAAATGTTCTGCCTCAGCCTCCCTGTGACAACATACGGGTTTGGCAAGACTTCATGGGAAGGAAATGAAGCACAGTGAAAATACAGACCTGAACTGAACTCACACAATGGAGCTTTGATGTAGGAGGTGAGGGATTGGAGATGGGGAGTAAGCGCATGACCTACACAAAACTGCATTCCCATTCCTAAGCCCCAGTTTAGGTCAAGTGCACGTTCACACGGGGAACTGCCACATCACTGCACGGTGAGCATAATCCATGCACTCCACTCAAGTCTAATTCAGTCATAAATGTTGTGTGAAATGTATACGCCTAGCATCCATTAGTGATCATTCATATTAATCATACATGTGCAAATGTCAGATGTGATGTCCTCTCTGACCAGAAACTGATAACATCAATGAACCCCTGCAAACACTCAAGTGGTTCACACTCACCTCAAAGATCTTCAGTAGTGTTTTCATGTAGAGCTGTCGAATGCCAAAGGACACTCCAAAGATGGCAGGCACGATGATGAAGACCAGCAGTAGGGTGAACCACACCGTGAAGGAGATGCCCAGGAGAATGCACAGCAGGTTATCAAAGGGGTTGAAGTCTAAGAACAGGCCCATCTTGAGGCTTTAGGGGGAAATGTGGGGATCCTACTACACAGAATATAAAGGCAAGTCAACAGCAGGAGAGGACAGTGCCTCACTTGTTAGCCTTTTAGGACCTTGGTCTCAGTTCTCAGCCAGAACACGGCCTTCATTAAGACGTCTGAGGGACCAGACTCCTCCTCCAACTGGCCAGTGAATCCATGGCTGTAGAGGACAGCATCTTGCTACTGCCTCTCCCAGCTTTAGAAATATGTTACAGCAACTGGGCCTTCCAGTCAAGTTATTTTCTTTAGCTTCCTATCATTCAAACTTAATGTGGTGCATTGGTCGACAATGAAAAACTGAGAAGAACTCAACAAAAAATAATAATTCCATCCTGCACTACTCTAAAAAAAAATGTATTTTTAAAGAATTGTTTCAAATGTGTCAACAATAGAACATAAGCCTTTGTTTTTGGAGCCTGAAAGGGATTGAGAATATTGTGTTGAAATGATCCAAAAGTAGCAAGCCTCTTCAGTTGAGCATCCCATGCACCTGAAAGAAATGTAAACAAAAAAGGAAGGTTAGTCTACTCTGTTTGTTAACAAAGGCAAAGGACTCTGGTTGCAACCATTGAAAACTCCCAGGTGTCCCAAAGGTATTAGGCCTTCAACTCAACTCTGCACTTCAAAGCCAGTTCCATTCCATCGTTCCCCTCTAATCAGTGACTGATTTAGACCTGGGACACCAGGTGTGTGCAATTAATTATTAGGTAGAACAGAAAACCAGCAGGCTCCGGACCTTGGCCTAGGGTTAGGTGGTATACCGTATTTTACGGTAAACCGGTATTGATGCACAGAACGGTTGGGGTTTTTACTTTACCTTCTATAACGGTATTTTAATGTTTGGATTGTTAAATGTGATACGCCGTGTGTAACGTCTGTTTTTATAGTTTACTCAGCTATCTGAGTCATCTCTCTCCGCTCTCACTCTTCATGCCGCTTTCCACACAGACCTAACCGCGCCTCGTCACTCAAGGAGCGCATTTGTTGATGCTTGACCATGAGACACTTGCATTCAGTCTGCATGGTCAATGCAGCACAAGCAACAATGTTGATGACAATGATGCTGTTTTCACTTCTTCTGCTTCTTAAAACAGTGCATAAGGAAAGTATTCAGACCCCTTGACGTTTTCCACATTTTGTTACAATACAGCCGTATTCTAAAACGTATTAAATGATTTGTTTTCCTCATCAATCTACACACAATACCCCATAATGACAAAGCAAAAAGTATTTTAGAAATGTTTGCAAATGTATAAAAAAATGTTTTAAAGTAATGGGTTATTTTTGAACAGTCATCAAACTCGGAATTCCAACTCGGAGACACAGGCCTCATTCTACAGTCGTGACCAAAAGTTTTGAGAATGACACAAATATTAATTTCCACAAAGTCTGCTGCCTCAGTTTGTATGATGGCAAATTGCATATACTCCAGAATGTTATGAAGAGTGATCAGATGAATTGCAATTAATTGCAAAGTCCCTCTTTGCCATGCAAATTAACTGAATCCCCACAAAATATTTTCACCGCATTTCAGCCCTGCCACAAAAGGACCAGCTGACATCATGTCAGTGAGTCTCTCGTTAACACAGGTGTGAGTGTTGACAAGGACAGGGCTGGAGATCACTCTGTCATGCTGATTGAGTTCGAAAAACAGACTGGAAGCTTCAAAAGGAGGGTGGTGCTTGGAATCATTGTTATTCCTCTGTCAACCATGGTTACCTGCAAGGAAACACATGCCGTCATCATTGCTTTGCACAAAAAGGACTTCACAGGCAAGGATATTGCTGCCAGCAAGATTGCACCTAAATCAACCATTTATCGGATCATCAAGAGCTTCAAGGAGAGCGGTTCAATTGTTGTGAAGAAGGCTTCAGGGCGCCCAAGAAAGTCCAGCAAACGCCAAGATCGTCTCCTAAAGTTGATTCAGCTGCGGGATCGGGGCACCAACAGTACAGAGCTTGCTCAGGAATGGCAGCAGGCAGGTGTGAGTGCATCAGCACGCACAATGAGGAGGATGGTTTGGAGGATGGCCTGGTGTCAAAAAGGGCACTTCTCTCCAGGAAAAACATCAGGGACAGACTGATATTCTGCAAAAAGGTACAGGGATTGGACTGTTGAGGACTGGGGTTTTTTCTCTGATGAATCCCCTTTCCAATTGTTTGGGGAATCCGGAAAAAAGCTTGTCCGGAGAAGACAAGGTGAGCGCTAGAGGTCGACCGATTAATCGGAATGGCCGATTAATTAGGGCCGATTTCAAGTTTTCATAACAATCGGTAATCTGTATTTTTGGACACCGATTTGCCCATTTTTTTACACCTTTATTTAACTAGGCAAGTCAGTTAAGAACACATTCTTATTTTCAATGACGGCCTAGGAACGGTGGGTTAACTGCCTTGTTCAGGGGCAGAACGACAGATTTTTACCTTGTCAGCTCGGGGATTAGTTTTTGCAACCTTCCGGTTACTAGTCCAACGCTCTAACCACCTGCCTTACATTGCACTCCACAAGGAGCCTGCGTGGCAGGCTGACTACCTGTTATGCGAGGGCAGCAAGAAGCCATGGTAAGTTGCTAGCTAGCATTACACTTATCTTATAAAAAACAATCAATCTTAACATAATCCCTAGTTAACTACACATGGTTGATGATATTACTAGTTTATCTAGAGTATCCTGCATTGCATATATTTGATGCGGTGCCTGTTAATTTCTCATTGAATCACAGCCTACTTCGACAAACGGGTGATGATTTAACAAGCGCATTTGCAAAAAAAGCACTGTTGTTACACCAATGTGTACCTAACCATAAACATCAAAGCCTTTCTTTAAAATCAATAGACAATTATATATTTTTAAACCTGCATATTAAGTTAATATTGCCTGCTAAAATGTATTTCTTATAACTAGGGAAATTGTGTCATTTCTCTCGTGTTTCGTGCAAGCAGTCAGGGTATATGCAGCAGTTTGGGTCGCCTGGCTCATTGCGAACTGTGTGAAGTCCATTTATTCCTAACAAAGAACGTAGTTAATTTGCCAGAATTGTACATAATTATGACATAACATTGAAGGTTGTACAACGTAACAGCAATATTTAGACTTAGGGTTGCCATCCGTTAGATAAAATACGGAACAGTTCCGTATTTCACTGAAAGAATAAACGTTTTGGTTTCGAAATGATCGTTTCCGGATTCTACCATTTTAATGACCAAAGGCTCGTATTTCTGTGTTATTATGTTATAATTAAGTGTATGATTTGATAGAGCAGTCTGACTTCTGACTGAGCGATGGTAGGCACCAGCAGGCTCGTAAGCATTCATTCAAACAGCACTTTCGTGCGTTTTGCCAGCAGCTCTTTGCTGTGCTTCAAGCATTGAGCTGTTTATGAGTTCAAGCCTATGAACTCCTGAAGATTAGGCTGGTGTAACCGATGTGAAATGGCTAGCTAGTTAGCGGGGGTGCACGCTAATAGCGTTTCAAATGTCACTCGTTCTGAGACTTGGAGTAGTTCTTCCCCTTGCTCTGCATGGGTAACGCTGCTTCGAGGGTGGCTGTTGTCGATGTGTTCCTGGTTCAAGCCCAGGTAGGGGCGAGGAGAGGGACGGAAGCTATACCGTTACACTGGCAATAGTAAAGTGCCTATGAGAATATGAAATACAAATCTTATAGAGAGAAATAGTCCTTTAATTCCTATAATAACTACAACCCAAAACGTCTTACCTGGGAATATTGAAGACTCGTGTTAAAAGGAACCACCAGCTTTCATATTTTCTCATGTTGTGAGCAAGGAAATTAAACGTTATCCTTTTTACACAGCACATATTGCACTTTTACTTTCTTCTCCAACACTTTGTTTTTGCATTATTTAAACCAAATTGAACACGTTTCACATTTTTTAGGCTAAATTGATTTTATTGATGTATTATATTAAGTTAAAATAAGTGTTCATTCGGTATTGTTGTAATTGTCATTATTACAAATAAAAAAATAGGCTGATTAATCGGTATCGGCTTTTTTGGTCTTCCAATAATCGGTATTGCCGTTGAAAAATCATAATCGGTCAACCTCTAGTGAGCGCTACTGTCAGTCCTGTGTCATGCCAACAGTAAAGCATCCTGAGACCATTCACGTGTGGGGTTGCTTCTCAGCCAAGGGAGTGGGCTCACTCACAATTTTGCCTAATGAATAAGGAATGGTACCAACACACATCCTCCGAGAGCAACTTCTCCCAACCATCCAGGAACAGTTTGGTGAAGAACAATGCCTTTTCCAGCATGATGGAGCACCTTGCCATAATGCAAAAGTGATAACTAAGTGGCTCGGGAACAAAACATTGATATTTTGGGTCCATCGCCAGGAAACTCCCCAGACCTTAATCCCATTGAGAACTTGTGGTCAATCCTCAAGAGGCGGGTGAACAAAAATCCACAAATTCTGACAAACTCCAAGCATTGATTATGCAAGAATGGGCTGCAATCAGTCAGGATGTTGCCCCAGAAGTTAATTGACAGCATGCCAGGGCGGATTGCAGAGGTCAACACTGCAAATATTGACTCTTTGCATAAAAGCCTTTAACACTTATGAAATGCTTGTAATTATACTTCAGTATTCCATAGTAACATCTGACAAAAATATCTAGACACTGAAGCAGCAGACTTTGTGAAAATTAATATTTGTGTCATTCTCAAAACTTTTGGACACGACTTTAGAGCTCAGACTTTCCGACCTGAAGATCACTGACGTCATGATTTCACCTTGTATTTTTCCAAGTTGCCATTTGTTTTGAAAGCACCATAAAACTCTTGGTACCCTTCGCCAGCTCATATCTGTGGGAAGCTAGATTCAGTGCTCTTGTCTGCATTAAAACCAAATATCGATCCAAGTTGGATTTGACAGCAGAGATGAGGTGCGCACTGTCGACCACGCCCCCTGACTTTCAGAATCTCCGACTCGACATGCATCAAGCACACCCATCTCATTAGTGTTGGTGAGATAATGTATCTTATGTCTGACTAATTTGCAATCAGAAATATGGTCAGAATGTTTTTTAATTGACTGCCATAGCACCAAATAAAAAAAGTTAACATTGGCTGATAATTAGGCTACATCATTTTTTTCACATAGTTGGGGTCTCAAGAATTTTCAGATATCAAAATTGGATCGTGAGCCAAAAACGTTTGGGAACCCCTGCTGTACAGGCTTTTTTCTCTTCATTCTGTCATTTAGGTCAGTATTGTGGGGTAACCATCTGCAGTTTTCTCCTATCATAGCCATTCAACTCTGTAACTGTTTTAAAGTCACCATTGACCTCGTGGTGAAAACCCTAATCGGTTTCCTTCCTCTCCAGCAACTGTTAGGAAGGTCCCCTGTTTCTTTGTATTACTGGGTGTATTGATACACCATCCAAATTATAATTAATAACTTCACCATGCTCAAAAGGATTGTCAATGTGTATTTGTTTTCGACCCATCTACCAACAGGTGCTCTTATTTGTGAGGCCTTGGAAAACTTCCATGATCTTTGTGGTTGAATCTGTGTTTGAAATTCACTGCTCGACTGAGGGACCTTACAGATAATTGTATGTGTGGGCTGCAGAGATGAGGTAGTCATTCAAATATCATGTTAAACACTATTAATGCACACAGAGTGAGTCCATCCAACATACACTACATGACCAAAAGTATGTGGACACCTGGTCATTGAACATCTCATTCCAAAATCATGGTCATTAATATGGAGTTGGTCCCCCTTTGCTGCTATAACAGCCTCCACTCTTCTGGGAAAGGCTTTCCACTAGATGTTGGAATATTGCTGCAGGGACTTGCTACCATTCAGCCACAAGAGCATTAATGAGGTCGGGCACTGATGTTGGGCGATTAGGCCTGGCTCGCAGTCGGCGTCCCAATTCATCCCAAAGGTGTTTGATGGGGTTGAGGTCAGGGCTCTGTGCAGGCCAGTCAATTTCTTCCACACCGATCTCGACAAATCATTTCTGTATGGAACTCACTTTGTGCACTAGGGCATTGTCATGCTGAAACAGAAAAGGGCTTTCCCCAAACTGTTTCCACAAAGTTGGAAGCACAGAATAGTCTAGAATGCCATTGTATGCTGTAGCATTAACATTTCCCTTCACTGGAACTAAAGGGCCTAGCCTGAACAATGAAAAACAGCCCCAGACCATTATTTCTCCTCCACCAAACTTTACAGTTGCCACTATGCATTGGAGCAGGAAGCGCTCTCCTACAAGTTTCCACTGCTCCAGAGTCCAATGGCGGAAAGCTTTACACCACTCCGGCTGATGCTTAGTATTGCACATGGTGATTTTAGGCTTGTGTGCGGCTGCTTGGCCATGGAAACCCATTTCATGATGCTCCCGACGAACTGTTCTTGATGTTGCTTCCAAAGGCAGTTTGGAACTCAGTAGTGAGTGTTTTATGTTTTACATGCTATGCACTTCAATACTCGGTGGTCCCATTCTGTGAGCTTGTGTGGCCTACCACTTCGCAGCTGTGCCGTTGTTGCTCCTATACGTTTCCACGTCACAATAACAGCACTTGCGGTGTCACGTTGAAAGTCACTGAGCTCTTCAGTAAGGACATTCTACTGCCAATGTTTGTCTATGGAGATTGCATGGCTGTGTGCTCGATTTTATACACCTGTCAGCAACAGGTGTGGCTGAAATAGCCGAATCCACATACTTTTGTATATATAGTGTATTATGTGAATTGTTAAGCAAATTTTTTATCCTGATTATATTTAGGCTTGCCATAAACAAAGGGGTTGAAAGGTTATTGACTCAAGACATTTCAGCTTAATTTGTACAAATTTCGAAAAACAAAATTCCACCACACTATGGGGTATCGTGTGTAATGCCCTACAAATGCAAAACACAGTAACTAAGTGTGAATACTTTCTGAAGGCACTCTATCTATCTATACAGTTTGATTCTGCACCTAGGTAAAATGTGTTTTATATTGTATATTTGGTATATCTCCTCAATGACAATTGAACCAAGAATTCCATAACAATTAAAATAGTATATTTTAAATCAGGGGAGGATGGAGAACTATCTACACTTTTTGGAGAAAAAAATTATAATAATGAAAACTGCCATATGTACATCTTTGGGCAATATGACCAAATTCATATAGGAATGTGTTGTAGATCAGTCAATCATTGAAAGCAAGCATAATAAGTGGTAGATCTGTTCTATGTGCGCTGTTCTATGCTTCCTGTTCTTAAGTTTTGTTTTTGCTCTTCTACTTCCAGTTTTATACACTAGATTCAAACAGCTGAAAATAAAATATTTTTGTTTATGGAAAATATATTTCACTGTGGTTTAAATGGTACAGTGATTATCTACACTATACTTGCTTGTTTCGTCACAAACTGAAATTGGGCAAACTATTAGAATTCTAGCAACCAGGTAATGGCGGAGCGATTTCTGCATAGTGCACCTTTAATAAAGTTTGAAATCGTTTATTTTTATTTTTATGGACATAAAAACAATTTGTTGATTGTTCTCCATCCTCCCCCGATTCCGAATATAAAATATTCATTGTCATGCTTGGTTAAAATAGCTGTCGAAGAGAGAGTTACGTTACCGAATATCCAAATATAAAACACATTCTTACCTCAAGTGCCTAACCGAACCATATACCTACCTATATGCTCTCTAAAAGTTTACTTTCCTTTGGATATTGTTTGAACCTTCGGACAGACCGCACAGACAACCGATATAGTACGTTTAAATGTAATTGTATTTAACATTATGGCTTGTATGAATATTTACACGATTTTACAGGTATTCGTTTCAGGGTGTAGTTACATACCAATTAATTGTGTATTACACAGCCAGATCAAATCAGACTAACGCACAGCTAACCAGCCGTTTCTGGTGTTATAGCTAGCCATGAAAGCTATATAGCTAGCTAGGCTGGCTGGCTATTTACAGTATAATTACATTATTTGGGGTGTAGAAATAGAGGGGGCTGCTATTGTACCGTATGATAATCGATAAAATGATGCAGGTAAATTTAACAAAAAAGTGATGTCATTAGTAACAGATAGGCTTTAAGATTTTACAGAGTTGCTAGCTACAGTAATGTGTCACGATTTATGCATCCATCCCCATATATCAACATCACACTACTAGCTGGCAAGCTAGGCTAATATTAAACTGTCGGGTTTTGAGTGCTAGCTAGCTAACGTTAGCTTTCTATCGTGGAAGACGACGTTGACACGATACGAACAATTAACTGAAACGTGTTTAGTTACAATGAATGTACTCACTGGTACCCAAGGTTGTCCGATCAGCAACGATGTTAGCCGTCTTTGTATCGGGCTTTGTGTCGGACCTCTCACATTGTTGTCTCCACCCGGTGGCTATCGGATAGTTGCGTGGATGCAACGTGATGAAAGTATTTCTGGACGAACTATGATGCTGCACATCAGATGTTCCTGCGATAATCTCGTTGGTTTTGGTGTCTCGTGTTTATCAGCAAGAACAAAAACACCCTCCCTCAGTGTCTCTAAACTGACACCTGGTGGTGGGACGTGGAAACACTGAAGCATGGCTGGGTACTGACCACAAAAGACACATTTGCAACGCGTAACAGTAGGTCCAATATTGAGGGCAATCATACATCTGATTTAGTTAGTTAAAGCAATCCACGCTAGACTCAATATAAATCATAATCTCACATCATGATTTACAGTTGAACATATATGGTTTACACTAAAAATGTATCAAGTATAACAAGTGATCCAAACATTGATGACTGAGTTCCATTACATTACACAGGAGAGTCATTGGACGAAGGCGTCTTCAGTATGGGGGAGATTTGTTTTAAGAGCCTCGATTCTCAAATGTAACATTAACACGCGTTGCTTACGGTACGTTGGAAGCATAATGATCTTTCATATCAGAGAGAAATCATTTTCTAAAATACAAAAGGTTAAATTGATATACGCCTTGATACAGTTAGTGTTCCCACATGGCCATATGTTACAGCGCCTTTTTATGGAAGACGAGAGGTTACCACATAGCACAAGAGCTAACCAAATAGCCACGGGAAGTAGTTTCGGGGTGGGAGTGCTGCAACTTCTTTGCAATGCCGATGGTGCCTATATTGGTCTGGGCCCAGTGCACAACTTTTCAGAAAAAAAATATTTAAACTAAATGTATTTGAGTGTTTACCAGGATTTGAAATTTGAGTCTGATAATACTTGTGGAATATATAAATACTTGCTTGATTGATATGTTTTCCAGTTTCTTGAAATAGTTTGCAAATGCAACTTATTTCTATGTGAAACTGAAATTGTCTATTAATTCCTGTTTCATTTTAGTAGTCACTCTTATTCACAGCGTTGAGTGCACACATTTTTCCATAATGCTCCCCCATGGGAATTGAAAAACGCAACCCTAGTATTGCAAGCACATGCTCTACTAACTGAGCTACTTCACAAAGCACTTGATAGATATCCCTCTAGTGGTGTGGGGGCTGTGCTTTGGCAAAATGGGTGGGGTTATATCCTGCCTGTTTGGCCCTGTCCGTGAGTATCATCGGATGGGGCCACAGTGTCTCCTGACCTCTCCTGTCTCAGCCTCCAGTATTTATGCTGCAGTAGTTTATGTGTCGGGGGGGCTAGGGTCAGTCTGTTATATCTGGAGTACTTCTGTCTTATCCGGTGTCCTGCGTGATTTTAAGTATGCTCTCTCTAATTCTCTCCTTCTTTCTCTCTCTCGGAGGACCTGAGCCCTAGGACCATGCCTCAGGACTACCTGGCATGATGACTCCTTGCTGTCCCCAGTCCACCTGGCCGTGCTGCTGCTCCAGTTTCAACTGTTCTGCCAGCAGCTATGGAACCCTGACCTGTTCACCGGACGTGCTACCTGTCCCAGACCTGCTGTTTTCAACTCTCTAGAGACAGCAGGAGCGGTAGAGATACTCTTAATGATCGGCTATGAAAAGCGAACTGACATTTACTCCTGAGGTGCTGACTTGCTGCACCCTCGACAACTACTGTGATTATTATTATTTGACCATGCTGGTCATTTATGTGCCACCCGGCACAGCCAGAAGAGGACTGGCCACCCCTCATAGCCTGGTTCCTCTCTAGGTTTCTTCCTAGGTTTTGGCCTTTCTAGGGAGTTTTTCCTAGCCACCGTGCTTCTACACCTGCATTGCTTGCTTGCTGTTTGGGCTTTTAGGCTGGGTTTCTGGACAGCACTTTGAGATATCAGCTGATGTAAGAAGGGCTACATAAATAGATTTGATGTCTCAATGTACTCAATTACTATATCGTGCATCGTTTTTCTCCATGGTGATGGAAAGTCTACAGGTACAAACCTAGATGACCAACCTACAGTGCATTCAGAAAGTATTCAGACCCCTTGACTTTTTTCACTTTGTTACATTAGAGCCTTACTTTAAAATTGATTAAGTGTTTTTTCCCCCTCTCTCAATCTACACACAATACCCCATAATGCCAAAGTAAACAGTTCTTTTGACATTTTTGCAAAAGTATAAAAAAATCAAACGGATATATCACATTTACATAAGTATTCAGACCCTTTACTCAGTACTTTGTTGAAGCACCTTTGCCAGTGATTACAACTTCGAGTCTTCTTGGGTATGACACTACAAGCTTGGCACACCTGTATATGGGGAATTTCTCCCATTCTTCTCTGCAGATCCTCTCAAGCTCTGTCAGGTTGGATGGGGAGCGTTTCTGCACAGCTATTTTCAGGTCTCTCCAGAGATGTTTGATCGGGTTCAAGTCCGGGCTCTAGCTGGGCCACTCAAGGACATTGAGATTTGTCCCGAAGACACTACTGAGTTGTCTTGGCTGTGTGCTTACGGCCGTTGTCCTGTTGGAAGGTGAACCTCAAATCAAATCAAATTGTATTTGTCACACACATGATTAGCAGATGTTAATGCGAGTGTAGCCCCAGTCTGAGGTCCTGAGTCCTCTGGAGGAGGTTTTCATCAAGGATCTCTCTGTACTTTGCTCCGTTCATCTTTCCCTCGATCCTGACTAGTCTCCCAGTCCCTGGCACTGAAAAATATTTGCACAGCATGATGCTGCCACCACCCTGCTTCACTGTAGGTATGGTATTGCCAGGTGATGAGCAGTGCCTGGTTTCCTCCAGATGTGACACTTGGCATTCAGGCCAAAGAGTTAAATCTTGGTTTCATCAGACCACAGAATCTTGTTTCTCATCATCTGAGTCCTTTAGGTGCGTTTTGGCAAACTCCAAGCAGGCCGTCATGTGCCTTTTACTGAGTAGTGGCTTCCGTCTGGCCACTCCACCATAAAGGCCTGATTGGTGGAGTACTGCAAAGATGGTTGTCCTTCTGGAAGGTTCTCCCATCTCCACAGAGGAACTCCGGAGCTCTATCAGAGTGACCATCAGGTTCTTGGTCACCTCCCTGACCAAGGCCCTTCTCCCCCGAATGCTCAGTTTGGCCAGGCGGCCAGCTCTAGAAAGAGTCTTGGTGGCTTCTTCCATTTACCTTCTTCCATTTAAGAATGATAGATGCCACTGTGTGGACCTTCCATGCTGCAGGTACCCTTCCCCAGATTTGTGCCTCGACACAATCCTGTCTCTGAGCTCTACAGACAATTCTTTCGACCTCATGACTTGGTTTTTGTTCTGACATGCACTGTCAACTGTGGGATCTTATAGACAGGTGTGTGTCTTTCCAAATCATGTCCAATCAATTGAATTTACCACAGGTGGACTCCAATCAAGTTGTAGAAACATCAAGGATGATCAATGGAAACAGGATGAACCTGAGCTCAATTTCAAGTCTCATAGCAAAGGGTCTGAATACTTATGTAAATAAGGTATGTTTATTTTTAATTAAATTATCTTTTTTATAAATTTGCTATTTTTATTATGGGGTATTGTGTGTAGATTGATGAACATTTTGGATTTAATCCATTTTAGTATAAGGCTGTAACATAAAATATGGAAAAAGTCAAGGGGTCTGAAGAATACATAAAGCACACAGGAACTTTTCTTTGTTCTTTTTATTCATCTTACATCCAAGTAAAATGTCATCTTACATCCAGTAATTTAGGTATGCGTTTACAGGATACTACAGGGGCAATATTACTTTTCCAACTTATCCCTCACGAGCAGAGAACTGATAGGGATCTGCTTATAACACTGGAATAGGCCATTTGGAATTTGGCACATTCATGAAGAGAATACTGTACCTTCCATTTATTGGAGTCACTTAGCACATCTTTTTTAGAACACATCTCAAAATATATTCTCCTATCACTTTCTGCAGAGAGAAAAATAAATACAATGTTCCGTAAACAAGCTGTCTATTCTTACAAAATAGTGGTAGGAGCTCTGACTTTCTATTACACATTCTGCGACTTTCCAGGACCAATTAACCACATTGGACACCTGAAAAAAGCTGGGTGTTGTCTGCGTGTGGTACTACTGTCCTTATAGACCTGATACAGCACTGCATGGTCTGTGTGTCTTTCTGGATTAGGTCCCCACTGTAGTGTCCCCACTGTATTGCCTAATGGTTCGTCACACTCTGTTCTCCAACAGGGCTTCAAAGTCTGGCGAGCAGACCAATTTGTGTTTGATGTGTCCCAGCACTGACAAGTCACCAGTCCGGCCCTCTCCTGTTCCAACTGACACCAGCTCCTAATGGAATTAGAGTAGGGGGGGGGGGCTTGTCAGACAATGACATACAAGGCAAACATAAAATAATATGTATATGTTTACATACTGTACAACTATAAAACTACAGAGAAGTGAAGATTTAAAGGGAAATTCAACTTCTTTCAACATCAAGTTGAAAGACCACCCCCAACATCAACATGAAAACGGCAGGTTTCTATGTTTTGTAGTAAAAAAGATGGAAGATAAGTATTTCCAGTGACATCATCCTGATACTGATCATCTGGTGTGCATCATATGATTTTAACCAACTATGAGAAGCCAAAAGTTGTTCTCTCTGACCTGGAGGAAAGCACACGAGGTTCCCAGAGCCACATCTAGTGTGACATGCCCCAGTATGAGCTGAACCCGACCAGACTTCCGCACCAACAGCCGTCCAACCAGACCCTCCTGCAGGTCCCTCAGATGACAACTGTTTTCCTCCTGCTGCTCCTCCTATTCCACAGAGGACAGACATGGAAACTGATCGTATACACAGTAGTCTTGCTCTCTGAACCACATATTTAAATACCTACTTGAGATTCCGTTTTCAAAAGCATGGACTGTCCATCCTCTGACTGCATCTCTGTCTTCACTGGCCTGACCTCTTGGGTGGGCGGCTGCCCTGGTAGGGAGTCAGGAAGCTGAATAAAGAACAGCTCCTCTTCTTTGGTCTGACTCCAGCTCTCCAGCAGCTCAGATAAAACTTCAGGCTCAGGGAGAGGTGGTGGTCTGAAAGTGGGTTCCATTTTCTTTACCTCTAGCGCATCTTCTGGCTCCTGTTTCACTGAAGAGAGAGGGAGACACATGGCTAGACAGTTGGAGCCCATTGTTTTGCCATATTGTTTCATTTTAACTGACATGTATCATTGTTACCTTTGACTGCATTTATGCCATCCATGGCCTCACTATCCTCTTCAGACTTGTCTGGTTTGGAGGAGGCTGTCACATCACTTTCCTCCTTGAATCCCCACCCTGACACAGCCAGGGGCAGCTGGACAGGACAGCTCCTTACATCACTCCTTAGGTGAGGGTCATCCAGGAACTGGTGGAAATTAGTTAAATTACTTTTAAGTAAGTGGGCAAGGAATAAATGCACAGGCAGACAGCATGATGAGACATAAGTACATGGAGGACTCACATTGTCTCGTTCCAGAGCGCGCAAAATTTCTTTGGTCTCTTCCTCGGTCTCCCTCTTCTCCTTCTTGATGTTGATGATGGGTGAGGGACCCACACTTGGTGCATCTCTCTCACCTTCATAGCCACCTGATTGGAGCACAGGAAGAAACTCATGGGTTAAAACACAAATCACAATACATCAATATGGTCTACACAAAATATTACACCATATAACATGTAATGGAATCCCAGCTGAATGAATGACCCGGCCATACCTCTTTTCTTAATCATCATCTCTGCAGGCCCCTGCTCAAAGATAGAGTGGGACTGGATGACCTCTGGACGTCCCCGGCCCCGACCACCCCTACCACCTCGCTCACGACCCCGATCGTTCTCCCTCCTCTCCCTCCTTTGTCCACCCTCAACCTTCTGCCTATGGTAGACGAAAGTCAAACTCTCAACATATGGTCATTCCTAAGATCCAGTATGTGCTGGAAAATTTTTAGAATCATGCACTGTATTTCAATTTGTCACTTAGCAGACCTACAGCTAGCGCATTCATCTTGAGATCTGTGTGTGTACACACACACACACACACACACACACACACACACACACACACACACACACGAAGTCAGAAGTTTACATACACTTAGGTTGGAGTCATTAAAACTCGTTTTTCAACCACTCCACAAATTTCTTGTTAACAAACTAGTTTTGGCAAGTCGGGTAGGACATCTACTTTGTGCATGACAAGTAATTTTTCCAACAATTGTTTACAGACAGATTATTTCACTTATAATTCACTGTATCACAATTGCAAGTGGGTCTGAAGTTAGCGTATGTTAAGTTGAGTGCGTCTTTAAACAGCTTGGAAAATTCCAGAAAATTATGTCATTGCTTTAGAAGCTTCTGATAGGCTAATTGACATCATTTGAGACAATTGGAGGTGTACCTGTGGATGTATTTCAAGGCCTACCTTCAAATGCAGTGCCTCTTTGCTTGACATCATGGGGAAATCAAAAGAAATCAGCAAAGACCTCAGAAAAAAAATTGTAGACCTCCACAAGTCTGGTTCATGGTTGGGAGCATTTTCCAAACACCTAAAAGTAGCACATTCATCCGTACAAACAATAGTAAGCAAGTATAAACACCATGGGACCACGCAGCCGTCATACCGCTCAGGCATGGAGACACGTTCTGTCTCTTAGAGATGAAGGTAATTTGGTGCGAAAAGTACAAATCAATCCCAGAACAACAGCAAAGGACCTTGTGAAGATGCTGGAGGAAACAGGTACAAAAGTATCTATATCCACAGTAAAACGAGTCCTATATTGACATAACCTGAAAGGCCGCTCAGCAAGGAAGAAGCCACTGCTCCAAAACTGCCATAAAAAAGCCAGACTGCGGTTTGCAACTGCACTTTGGAGAAATGTCCTCTGGTCTGATGAAACAAAAATAGAACTGTTTGGCCATAATGACCATCATTATGTTTGGAGGAAAAAGGGGGAGGCTTGCAAGCCGAAGAACACCATTCCAACCATGAAGCACGGTGGTGGCAGCATCATGTTTTTGGGGTGCTTTGCTGCCGGAGGGACTGGTGCACTTCACAAAATAGATGACATCATGTGGAAGAAAATTATGTAGATATATTGAAGCAAATGGGTCTTCCAAATGGACAATGACTCCAAGTATACTTCCAAAGTTGTGGCAAAATGGCTTAAGGACAACAAAGTCGAGGCATTGGAGTGGCCAGCAAAAAGCCCTGACCTCAATCCTATAGAAAATTTGTGGGCAGAACTGAAAAAGCGTGTGCAAGCAGGGAGGCCTACAAACCTGACTCAGTTACACCAGCTCTGTCAGGAGGAATGAACCAAAATTCACCCAACTTATTGTGGGAAGCTTGTGGAAGGCTACCCAAAATGTTTGACATAAGTTACACAATTTAAACGCAATGCTACCAAATACTAATTGAGTGTATGTAAACTTCTGACCCACTGGGAATGTGATGAAAGAAATAAAAAGCTGAAATAAATAATTCTCTACTATTATTCTGATATTTCATATTATTAAAATAAAGTGGTGATCCTAACTGACCTAAGACAGGGAATTTTTACTAGGATTAAATGTCAGGAATTGTGAAAAACTGAGTTTAAATGTATTTGGCTAAGGTGTATGTAAACTTCTGACTTCAACTGTATATATAAACACACACATACTACCGTTCAAAAGTTTGGGGTCACTTAGAAAAGTCCTTGTTTTTGAAAGAAAAGCTATAACAAATTCCATTAAAGTAACATCAAATTGATCAGAAATACAGTGTAGACATTGTTCATGTTTTAAATTACTATTGCAGCTGTAAATGCCTGATTTTTACATGGAATATCTACATAGGTGTACAGAGGCCCATTATCAGCAACCATCACTCCTGTGTTCAAATGGCACGTTGTGTTACCTAATCCAAGTTTATAATTTTAAAAAGGCTAATTGATCATTAGAAAACCGTTTTGCAATTACAGTGGGGCAAAAAAGTATTTAGTCAGCCACCAATTGTGCAAGTTCTCCCACTTAAAAAGATGAGGCCTGTAATTTTCGTCATAGGTACACTTCAACTATGACAGACAAAATGAGAAAAAAAATCCAGAAAATCACATTAAAAATCCTACAATGAATTTATTTGCAAATTATGGTGGAAAATAAGTATTTGGTCAATAACAAAAGTTTATCTCAATACTTTGTTATATACCCTTTGTTGGCAATGACAGAGGTCAAATGTTTTCTGTAAGTCTTCACAAGGTTTTCACACACTGTTGCTGGTATTTTGGCCCATTCCTCCATGCAGATCTCCTCTAGATCAGTGATGTTTTGGGGCTGTTGCTGGGCAACACAGACTTTCAACTCCCTCCAAAGATTTTCTATGGGGTTGAGATCTGGAGACTGGCTAGGCCACTCCAGGACCTTGAAATGCTTCTTACGAAGCCACTCCTTCGTTGCCCGGGCGGTGAGTTTGGGATCATTGTCATGCTGAAAGACCCAGCCACGTTTCATCTTCAATGCCCTTGCTGATGGAAGGAGGTTTTCACTCAAAATATCACGATACATGGCCCCATTCATTCTTTCCTTTACACAGATCAGTCGTCCTGGTCCCTTTGCAGAAAAACAGCCCCAAAGCATGTTTCCACCCCCATGCTTCATAGTAGGTATGGTGTTCTTTGGATGCAACTCAGCATTCTTTGTCCTCCAAACACGACAAGTTGAGTTTTTACCAAAAAGTTATATTTTGGTTTCATCTGACCAAATGACATTCTCCCATTCTTCTTCTGGATCATCCAAATGCTCTCTAGCAAACTTCAGACGGGCCTGGACATGTACTTGCTTAAGCAGGGGGACACGTCTGGCACTGCAGGATTTGAGTCCCTGGCGGCGTAGTGTGTTACTGATGGTAGGCTTTGTTACTTTGGTCCCAGCTCTCTGCAGGTCATTCACTAGGTCCCCCCCGTGTGGTTCTGGGATTTTTGCTCACCGTTCTAGTGATCACCACAGGGTGAGATCTTGCGTGGAGCCCCAGATCGAGGGAGATTATCAGTGGTCTTGTATGTCTTCCATTTCCTAATAATTGCTCCCACAGTTGATTTCTTCAAACCAAGCTGCTTACCTATTGCAGATTCAGTCTTCCCAGCCTGGTGCAGGTCTACAATTTTGTTTCTGGTGTCCTTTGACAGTTCTTTGGTCTTGGCCATAGTGGAGTTTGGAGTGTGACTGTTTGAGGTTGTGGACAGGTGTCTTTTATACTGATAACAAGTTCAAACGGGTGCCATTAATACAGGTAACGAGTGGAGGACAGAGGAGCCTCTTAAAGAATAAGTTACAGGTCTGTGAGAGCCAGAAATCTTGCTTGTTTGTTGGTGACCAAATACTTATTTTCCACCATAATTTGCAAATAAATTCATTAAAAATCCTACAATGTGATTTTCTGGATTTTTTTTTCTCATTTTGTCTGTCATAGTTGAAGTGTACCTATGATGAAAATTAGAGGCCTCTCATATTTTTAAGTGGGAGAACTTGCACAATTGGTGGCTGACAATAATTTTTTGCCCCATTGTATGTTAGCACAGCAGAAATCTGTTGTTCTGATTAAAGCAATAAAACTGGCCTTTTTTAGACTAGTTGAGTATCAGGAGCATCAGCATTTGTGGGTACGATTACAGGCTCAAAATGGCCAGAAACAAAGAACTTTCTTCTGAAACTGGTCAGGCTATTCTTGTTATGAGAAATTAAGGCTATTCCATGCGAAATTGCCAAGAAATTGAAGATGTCGTACAACACTGTGTTGTCGTACAACACTGTCCTCTTGCTCAGTTGTGCACCGGGGCCTCCCACTCCTCTTTCTATTCTGGTTAGGGCCAGTTTGCACTGTTTTGTGAAGGGAGTAGTACACAGCGTTGTACGACATCTTCAGTTTCTTGGCAATTTCTTGTTCCACCAAGGACAAAGGAAGAGCTTTATATATCGTCACAGACTGAACAACTGAACTTACTCTTCTTTAGCTTTGCGGCCAATAATGTTAGGGGTGAAAGTTTTCTGAAAGATAAAACATGGGAGTCAAGATTTACTTCGTTAAACAAATACAAAGGTTCTGGTGAGACCATTAAACACGGTATACAATTCACTGAGCCTACCTTTTTCACACCTCCCAGGGTGAGGTCTCTGGAGCGCATGGAAGGGAGACGGCCAGGGGAGATAGTAGCTGGTAGCCGTCGTCCCATCACCAAACCCCTGCCACTCCCTCCGGGTGTTGCCGGAGTGTGAGAAGGGCCACCGGGGTTGCTTGAGCCTGGATCAGCCATCCTGGACAACGCAATTAGAAATAATTTATTTGAAAAGCTAAAAACAGATGACAACTATCCACACACCTTTATTCAAGAAGTCTTCATAAGAACACCTATACTCCCCTCTGTATTTATGTGGATAGTTAAGCTAAAAATGTGTCGATTTGGCTCTATACTCCAGCATTTTGGATTTGAGATCAAATGTTTCATATCAGGCGATTTTATCTGAAGATCATGCGCCTCCAAAACTGCTATCCTCTCACCATTGCCAAAAAGAGTGGAGGTCACAATGTTTTAGGGGGTATGATCATTGTTCCTCTTACTTTGTCATTCATCATTATTCTGGATTCATTCATAATCATGGTACATTGTTTCCCCTATATTAATTTAGCAGTGGCAGGCTACTCGGATGGTAACACATTCAGTGTAAACTTAAACGACTCAAACCAAATATAAAGTAGAAAATATATTGGAGCTAATTGTTTTTCAATAAGATCTTTGAGAACCTACAATCACCAAAATAAAAAAAAACTAGAGACTGTCAGGGAGAATCTAAAATTCCCAAAATGTCATGGCATGAGGCCTCATTGATTTTGTTATTATATTTTAGTCACTCAGATATAGAATTTCAGGAAATTTTCTCTCAACCTCATGGCAAATGTGTAGGATTGCAGGAAACTAGCTCAAACTAAGAATCTTCTCGGCCCTTGGCAAAACCAATGATGTACACAGTGTACAAAACAAAACTCTTTCCGTGACAGACTGATCAGGTGAATGCGGGATAAAGCTATGATCCATTATTGATGTCACCTGTAAAATCAATCAAGACCAGTGGTCGAAAAACAGTTCACTGATGAAAAAGGACAAAGGAGGCTGACTTGTTCAGAGCAACAGATGGGCTAGTTAGTCAACTGACAGTCCAGTACAACATTGGTGCCCAAAGACCCATAAAAGAATGCACAACTCATCGTACCTTGACACAAATGGGGTATGGCAGCCAAAGAGTTCCACTTCTTTCTTTTTTTTTGCTGAAACTGCGGTTGTAGTGGGCTAAGGAATGAAAACCAAAACATTGCCTGGACTGAGGATGCCTGGATCCTGTTGTTTTATGCTGATGGGAGGACAAGGGTATGGCAGAAACCACAATACATGCATCCATCATGTTGTGTGTCAACGTTGCAGGCTGGTGGTGGTGGTGTGGGGTGCATTTTCATGGCACACATTGGGCCCCTTGATAAAAGTGGAACAACATCTGAGGTCGAAGGTATTGTCTGTAGAGCTCCGAGACAGGATTGTGTCGAGGCACAAATCAGGGGAAGGGTATAAAAAAAACTTCTGCAGCATCGAAGGTCACCAAGAACACAGTGGCTGCCATAATTTATAAGTGGAAGAACTTTGGAACCACCCAGGCAAACTGAGCAATCGGGAGAGAAGGGCCTTGGTCAGGGAGGTGAACAAGAACCTGATGGTCACTCTGACAGAGCTCCAGAGTTTCTCTGTGGAGATGGGAGAACCTACCAGAAAGGCAACCATCTCTGCACACTCCACCAATCAGGCCTTTATGGTAGAGTGACCAGACAGAAGCCACTCCTCAGTAAAAAGGCACCTGACAGCCCACTTGGAGTTTGCCAAAAGGCACCAAAAGGACTTTCAGACCATGAGAAACAAGATTCTCTGGTCTGATGAAACCAAGATTCAACTCTTTGGCCTGAATGCCAAGTGTCACGTCTGGAGGAAACCTGGCACCATCCCTACAGTGAAGCATAGTGGTGGCAGCATCATGCTGTGGGGTTGTTTTTCAGCGGCATGGACTGAGAGACTAGTCAGGATCGAGAGAAAGATGAACGGAGCAAAGTACAGAGATCCTTGATGAAAACCTGCTCCAGAGCGCTCAGGACCTCAGACTGGGGCGAATGTTCACCTTCCAATAGGACAATGACCCTTAGCATACAGCAAAGACAACGCAGGAGTGGCTTCGGGACACGTCTCAGAATGTCCTTGAGTGGCCCAGCCAGAGCCCGGACTTGAACCCGATCGAACATCTCTGGAGAGACCTGAAAATAGCTGTGCAGTGACGCTGCCCAACCAACCTGACAGAGCTTGAGAGGATCTGCAGAGAAGAATGAGAGAAACTCCCCAAATACAGGTGTGCCAAGCTTGTAGCGTCATACCCAAAGAAGACGAGGTTGTAATCACTGCCAAAGGTGCTTCAACAAAGTACTGAGTAAAGGGTCTGAATTAGTAATGCACCAATATGACATTTTCCTTGCCAAAAAAAACCCGATACCGATCACCGATATTTAATTTTTTTGCGGCCGTTTAAGCATTCTCGTACAGTTAAATAGTTAACACACACACAGAGACGGACGCGTCTGGAAGAGGTGACACTACAGTCCCTGGTTCGAAACCAGGCTGTATCACATTTGGCCGTGATTGGGAGTCCCTTATGGCGGCACACAATTGGCCCAGCGTCGTCCGGGCCGTCATTGTAAATAAGAATTTATTCTAACTGACTTGCCTAGTTAAATAAAGGTTACACAGACACACCAAAAAGTTATTTTGTTGGCATTTACATATGTCCCCATTACCAGTAAAACATAAATCAAAACCAATTTATTTCACTTATTTGCTGTACTGTTTCGTTGTTCAGTCATTTCATTCTCAACCAGGATTTCTATGGAACGCCGTTTGGGTCTTTGTGTATGGTTTGACGACACGCGTCAAATACACAACATAATCTGTTTCAGTAGCTATATAGCTAGGTGTCATTAAAATAACCCTAATTTATAAGACAGTTCTTATTTGATTAATGGTGGTCGGACCCATCTGTGTGAAGCTAGCCACAATAAGGATTAGCCACAATAGTGGACTTTGGGGGTAGCCTTCAAAATAAAAGTATGGCATAATTCTACTATTTGTATTCATTTGCATCACTGTCAATGACATACTTTAATTTTGAAGGCAAACCGCAAATTCCACTATTATGCCTAATGTTTATTGTGGTAGATTCACAACACATAACCCTGTCCGGTCGAGTCTCACTAGCCAGACCAAGCTAGCTGGCTGCTTATAATGTTAGTTTTGGGCAGCAGGGTTAAGTAGCTGGCTAGCTATTTATTTTCAGGAACTGAAGTTTAATTTCAATAGGCGAACAACAAGTGGCAACCTAGCTAAGACTTACAAGGATTCCTAAATCATTGCTAAGAATAATGAAAATGACTGCAGTTTCTACTGGTCACTGTTTTCAGGCTGGTTGTAATGGTGCTAGCTTGGTACCGAGCTAAATCTAGCTACCCCAGAAGTTGCGGTCAAACAAATTATGCTTTATTACCAACGTCGTATTGTAAACACATCGTTCGTGGCCAGTGTTTGCAGACTTTTTTGTACAGCTGCGACAGTGCTACTATTATCTTTTTTGACACGCAAAGACCCAAACGGCGTTCCATAGTATGTATGTCGAAAAGCTAATAGCAGTGACGCTATTACAGTGTAATAATTCCGGTAGGGAAACATCTGAAAAATAGCTCACTTGGTAGTGTGTACCTGTGTTCGACCAGTCAGCGAAAGTCAACATCACCCACGACAGAGGATGGTTGATTGTCAAGGGCAATGAATTCCATTATCTTGGCTTTAATGGATTTCGCCTTTGAGATGTCTCGCTGAAATTCTTACTCTTTCAAATGACTGCTCGACTTGTCTGCTGTGTGGATCGAGCAGTCAACATTGTGTGGGCTAGGTTAGGAATGCTGTGTTGCATGTGTAATACAACATTTTACGTGCCGTCATTACGTAATGTACCTACGTTATATAGGTATGCACGCCATCTATGACATCAGTTAACGTCGGCGTTAAACTAGACATCGGGCCGATAACAATGTTGGCATTTTTAGCTAATATCGGAAGCTTCCGATATGTTCACCGATATACAGTGCATCCCTAGTATGAATACTTATGTAAATGTGATATGTTTTTTTATTTTTAGTACATTTGCAAAAATGTGTGTAGATTGATGAGGGGGAAAAAAACTATTTAATCCATTTTAAAATAAGGCTGTTACATAAAAGGTGGAACAAGTGAAGGGGTCTGAATACTTTACAAATGCACTGTATATATATAAATATATTTTTTTTTTGCTGACAATTTAAAAGCATGCAAAACATGTTGAATTGAAGGAAATTAACTTTGAAGTGGCAACATTTTGCCTCTGCGGCCAAGAGGGGGCCTCAAATTTTGGTCGGAGACTATGCCATTAGCTATGCCCACCACCCCCCACGCCAACTTTGACACTGCTGCCGAAGAAAATCCTAAGGTAACCACTGTGGTAGCATCCAAATTAATGTAGAAGTGTTCCGAAGCATCTTATATTCTTATTTACAATAAAAGTGACTCCAAAATGATAATACATTATTTACCATTCAGTTCTCATTGAGCAAAACATAATCCGAAGCAATTAAAACAAACTGCAAATGCATCCAACAAGTTTGTAGAGTCACAAGCTTGATGTCGTCATTGCATGCTAAGAATAGGAGACAAAATACTAAACTTTTAATACACTAAGTGAATTTGTCCAAATACTTATATATATATATATATATATAAAAAAAAAGTACTTCAACTCATTGAGGGCTTGATGATTAGTTGACAAGTTGAATCAGGTGTGCTTGTCCAGGGTTACAATAAAAATGTGTACTGTTGGGGCAACTCGAGGACCAGGGTTGGGAAACACTGTTCTATACTGTTCCCTCATTTTAAACATTGTATCCGACATCCAAAATGTTGGAGTATAAATATGACGGGGAGTGTATATGCATGTAACCCATTTATCGACGCTACTATCTTTAGCGCCTATAGACCATAGTATCTCTTCTGGCCGGGCAAGTTTTGTTAAAGGGCGACTGCACTTCCTGATTTGGCCTCATTTTTCATCCATGTTCATTAAGAAAGGCCAAGACTGCAGGCAAACAAGTTGTCTTGGGGGTGTTGTTTGATGTTTGTGATTGAATGGCAAAGATACACACAAGGACAGTAGTGAGTACAGCAAGGTAAGCAAAGTTAGCTTTGCAATGGAAAGAACCAAGTTTAGAAGCTGAGGACCCTGACATGCTGACCACACCGATCACGTCGTGTGCGCATTGCAAAATAAATGTACACATACATGTTAGTCAATCATTGCACCCACACTGCTCGCGCTTGCCAACGAGCGTCTGCGTTTCCAAGTGCTAAAATAGAAGTCAGTTCTATTTGTGACGCTGAACGCGGTGCAAGTCTTGCCTCTCCCATCTCCTCATTGGTTTATAGAAGCAGATAACCAATGAGGAGATGGCACGTGGATGATTAGAGGATGAACGGAGGTCGGTCGATCGTGGTAATACACCTTTATGAAAGTTAGACGCCAATCGCCATATAAAGTCCAAAGAAGAAAGAGCCTGAAGGAGAAGAGATGACTAGAAACAATTTGGTTGACTGTTTTATGTGTGGATTAATTGTCGAAGTAGAGGACCTTGTGTATTTCAGGTAAAATAACTCAACGTTTATATCCCTGTACAAATTAGCTAGCAACTGCAAGCTAGCTAGCAAAATTGGCATAAATGTTTAATGGTTTTCGACCTGTCCCCATAATTGGTTCAGAGTTTGTTTTGACATTTCAACCTGCGTGTCGTGATCATGTTTGGTGTGGGGGACAAAAATCAATTTGCGCGTGTCCGGTTTGGGTATGGTGTGATTCAGTTCTATGCTTAGGCTAAAGCCTGCGCTGACCTTGTGTTTAGCCAAGCTGACAGAAGCTATCTGGCATAGCTTGGTTATGGCTGCAGCTGGCTATCCTATCTACCTGATATTTCTCAGTCAAATCAGTTATGGCAACAGAACAGGTATCCCCTGTTAATAACCTCGTTATTGTTATTTTATTGTGTTCCCCCGTCCCCACTGCTGCTACTTGCTGTTTATTATCTATGTCACTTTACAAATTACCTCCATTAACCAGTACCCCCTGCACATTGACTCGTACCAGTATATACATATATATAGCCTCGTTATTGTTATGTACATTTCTTGTGTTACCTAATGATTAAATGTTTTACTTTAGTTTATTTAGTAAATATTTTGTTAACTCTACTTCTTGAAGTACATTGTTGTTTAAGGGCTTGTAAGTAAGCATTTCACGGTAAGGTCTATTAAAGCTGTTGTATTCGGTGCAAATGACAAATACAATTTGATTTTAACACTGCCCCTTTAAAACAAAAAAGCTCTTTACCTGACTTGCTTTTCAAAGATGGCTAGAATGTACATGTTTTGTGCTCTTGTAGGAACCAACAGAACTAACAGTGATTGAGTTATATTATTAGCCTAAATCATGACGATCCAATCTATTCATCACATTACGAATAGTAGGCTCTTTTACATAAGTCAGCAAATGCGATGATACATGGAATGCTTTATTTTTATGGTGAAAATGTACTCCCCCAAACTTGACTCACGCACCGCCTATGGCGTTGTTTCTAGAACCGTATCGCAATTGAAAGAATCGATTTACGTTTATATGAAGTATTTGGCTGCCAGAGTCAGTCCACGTCTAACGTACAAGGTCTTTGGACCTTAAGGAGTAAGGGTAAAGTTAGGCTACATAAAAAAAGTATATATTGCGCTAATACAGAGCAAGGAGTTACTGTCAACACATGTCAGCAATGCATGCTGGTTACATTATCTAGCTAGCTATGACTCTGACAATGCGTTTTCGATATTGTTGCCTTATTCAAATTACCTGATTGCTTCTTTAGATGTTCACCAAACCAAGAGAATTGCGTTTAAATTGACTGCACCCCTTCAATAAGCAAATCCGTGGCGATTTCTTACGTCATTGGTCAACAAGAAAAGTCGGCATTATCTGCAGTACAGCGCCATGACTGCTAGTCCTGGCAGACTTGTGTTATTCGCGGATCACGTGCGCGGAATTCTTCTTCTACTTCAATATGGCGGTTGGTTGGGGGTGCATGTCGCCACCTACTGTACTGGAGTGTGTAAATCAATCACCAGTGCTGCTAACTTTTGAAGATCCCGTAGTTTGGGGGGAAATCATTTCGTGCAATTCTACATATTGTCATATGGTTTAGGCCCATGACCTCGGTGAGATAGAATCTTTTTAGATTTTTTTTAAAATCACGATTCTTTTAAAATTGAATACACACTCAAAACCCGATGACTTGGTTTGAAGTTACCTTGAGATTATTTGGGCATGGGCTTTATAGTATGCTAACTGGGGGACATTGAATTAGATTGTTCTTTCATTAGAACATGCTAATATTAATGATACTGTAGCCTTAGGATTTATTTCAGTCTCTTCTTGTCTACAAGAAACCAACATATTACTAATTTTGCTGAACTATCCCTCTAAAATGTGACCCAATTCAGGAAACTAGGCATATGTCGCAAGTCACGACTTCACAGTTTTGGACATAAAAAATATTTTTTTTATCAAAATGCGTTTTTTTTTTAGCAGAAATGCCTTTTCGAACATGTGAACTTTCATGTGCCTTAATATCAAATGTCTATATAATCTGTAAATACAAATAAAATAGCTAAATTACGAGCCTAGTTGGTTTAGCCACAATGAAAGCAGGAACCTTCCAGCTAGCCATGATTGGCTGAGATAATGAGTGGGCTGGACATGCCGAGAGAGGAGTTTGGATTGGTCTGCGGTGTTGCACTTGTGTCTCTCGAAAGATACTGTATAACATTAGCCATGGAGAATTGCAAATATGTTACTACTGCTCTCAATAACATTTCTGCCCTGAATTTATCAGGCGCTATCAACAAAGGTCAGTGGGAAAAAGTTGTGATGGACTACTTTCTGGAGGACGATCGTGCCATGCTAACTCTCTCTGACTCTGAAAATGAATCAGACGATGAGGAAATCCCTGATTTAGGTAAAAACGTGACATGTCTTAATAACAAAAGAGTCCAAGTTAAAGCATGCTGTAAACTAGCTAACGTTAGCGGAGGTTAGATGGCTGGCTTGCTAACGTTACTCTATGGATTGGAATTTTTGTTCATTTTTTTAGCTAGCTAATATTACATGTCTAAACAAAAGACTCCAAGGTAAAGCTTGCTGGTTACACCTGAAGCATGAGGACTTGCTGCGAGTGGTGAACTTCATCAACAACTATGCAGAGGGTAATGCAATAGTATTACCAGGATGCCACCCAGGACACAAACACTTTGGTGGAAAGCTGCTGCCATCTCATGTGACAAAGGCAGTGGTGTGGCGTCTCTACAAGGAATAAATGACAACACTTGGTATGTAAAACAAACACATTTTGATTATTTAATTGACCTCCAACATGATTAGCACTACTTTTATTGATCTCACATTTTGTCTGTTTTCCAGAGGTACATGTAGTCGGGCTGTCTTCCTTCAGGAATCTGTGTAGAAATTGCTGCCCCACATCTCAAGCACTAAACCGAGGGCAGACCTGTGCTGGCAGTGCCAGAGGAACAACTATCAAATCTGCCAGAAGCTGTTAAGTCAAGCTGAAGAAGCAAGAGCAGCATCTCCTGCTTGTTCAGAGTGAGCGGTCTGTCTACCAGGTGGTGGTTGCTGACTGCAAGACCAGCTGTCAAGACCTGCAGTTGTCTCAGTGGGCCCCTACTGAACCAGGAAGCAAAGACATCAGGATGCATTGCATCTTTAATTTTGCTCAACAAGTAAGCAACATGTCCTCCTTTATACTGATTAAGGACATAGATATACACCAAAAAACAGATAATAAATATATAATATGGGAGGCAGGCAAATACATTTCAACGTGTAAAGACAATGACAGGGGTGAGACAATTAATTGCAATTTGTCTTAATGTTCTTTTGTTGTTTGCGGGTGCACTATCCTTCTGACCCTATGCAGCCAGGTCCAATCTACTTTTTAACTCTTCGCAAGTGGGGCTTGTTTGGTGTCTGCTGTGAAGGAATACCACAAGTCAACTACTTGATTGATGAATGCATGTCATCCAGTAAAGGCAGCAGTACAGTCATCAACTACATGCACCATTGTTTCACCAACTACAGAGTTGAGGAAACACGTGTGGACCTGAATTGTGATAACTGTAGTGGCCAAAACAAGAACAAGTTTGTGCTCTGGTATTGTGCCTGGTGGACCGTACACTAGCTCCACCACGGTCTGGACCTTCACTTCCTGATCACAGGCCACACCAAGTTTTCCCCCGACTGTTGCTTCGACCTCATCAAGCAGCGCTTCAGAAAGACCAGAGTGAACACTGTCTGAGATTGCTGTCCTTCACAACACCAGCACTGTGACGGGTCAACATCCCACAGCTGGTTGGACTGGAGGATGGTACGGTGCTGGTGGAAAGCTATGGCTGGCAACAACACCTGACTTCGTACGACTCCATACTTCAGGCCACTGCCACAGATCAAGCAGTACCAGCTCTTCAGGTGAATAGCATTTAAAGTTATTTATACTTTTACTCAAGTATGACAACTTAGTACTTTTTCCACCACTAGATGTGGCTGGGGGTTATAGCATTTATTTCACATGACCCATCAATTTAGACAAGTGTGTCTGGGAACGTATCATCTAATATTTAGAACATTTTTATCTGGACACTGTTTACATGGAATTGTTCCTCATTGTAGGATACTACCACTTTTAGTCTTAATCTAGGCTACTACCACTTTTAGTCTTAATCTAGGCTACTACCACTTTTAGTATTAATCTAGGCTACTACCACTTTTAGTCTTAATCTTTACTACAAACTGTTTAGCACATGACCTCACATGTGAATCCTTAAAGAGATGGGTGGGGCTGGTTTAAGAGGGTGTGAACAATGCTGAATGGGTGTAGACAAAGTAGAGCTCTCCAGTATGTAACAACTTTCAAAGGCCCTTTTCTCAACTTTCCCATTGCTCCTAAAAAATGCAGTGTATGATATACCATTTTGTAGCTCTGAGTCTCTGCTTTTATCCAATGTAAAAAATAAAATAAAAACTATTACAAAATTTGCGACATAAGACAGCTTTTTAGCTGGTCAGTCACAAATAGGACCTGCCTAGAGGTAGTTAACCACCCATCTCTGATCTATATTTCCCATTCTACAAATTACCCCACATTTAAAATAAAAAAAATCTAATGAATATCAATCTTCAGGTGGTTGAAGATGATTTACAAAACATTTCCATCATCTTAATCTACATAGGCAAGATCTACTGTTTTTGCCTAGCAGCGTGAGCACAAGACTAACATGACAAAATTTGATTGTTTTTGTCAAGGGGCATTTCATTATAGCCTATTCTCATTTTATGACTTAGCCTATATTCAACACTGTCCAGTAATGCATAGCCCTCATTGAACTTTACATTTATTTTCAAAGATACACTGAACCGCTAATGGCGCTGGAGGGGGATGGCTACAATTTTATAGGCTCCTAACCAACTGTGCTATTTTGTTTGTTTTGTCATTTTTTTGTAGCTAATTTTGTACATTATGTTGCTCTCTTATGACCAAAAAGAGCTTCTGGACATCAGAACAGTGATTACTCACCTCAAACTAGACAAAGATTTTTTCTTTAATGAGTCCGATGCAAAGGATATACTGCTTTGTCAAGACAAGGCCCAAATTGCTATCGCTCGCGTGAAGAAAATACAGAAATGCCGGGGGCGGAGGTCTGGGTGCCTTGTGAGAATTAGTCGGCGAGTGAGTAAACCACCACTACCCTCTGTATTATTGGCCAACGTGCAATCATTGGAAAACAAACAGGACAATCTACGATTAAGACTATCCTACCAACGGGACATTAGAAACTAATATCTTGTGTTTCACTGAGACTTGGCTGAACGACGACAGAGTTGGCTGGCTATCTCCGTTTTTCGGCAGGACAAAGCAGCTACGTCTGGTAAGACGAGGGGCGAGGGTGTGTGTCTATTTGTCAATAACTGCTGGGGCGCGATGTATAATATTAAAGAAGTCTCGAGATATTGCTCGCCCGAGGTAGAATACCTCATAAGCTGTAGACCACACTATCTACCAAGAGAGTTCACATCTATATTATTCGTAGTCATCAATTTACCACCACAAACCGATGCTGGCACTAAGACCACACTTAACGAGCTGTATAAGGCCATAAGCAAACAAGAAAATGCTCATCCAGAAGCGGCGGTCCTAGTGGCCGGGGACTTTAATGCAGGCAAATTTAAATCTGTTTTACCTCATTTCAATCGCACTCCACACTTCCCTTTCCCACCTGGACAAATGGAACACCTATGTGAGAATGCTGTTCATTGACTACAGCTCAGCGTTCAACACCATAGTGCCCACAAAGCTCATCACTAAGCTAAGGACCCTGGGACTAAACACCTCCCTATGCAACTGGATAAATGGACTTCCTGATGGGCCGCCCCCAGGTAGTAAGGGTAGGCAACCACACATCTGCCACACTGATTCTCAACACTGGGACCCCTCAGGGGTAGTGCTTAGCCCCCTCCTGTACTCCCTGTTCACACCATCATTAAGTTTGTTGACAACAGTGGTAGGCCTGATCACCGACAATGATGAGACAGCTTATAGAGAGGAGGTCCGAGACCTGGCAGTGTGGTGCCAGGACAACATCTCCCTCAATGTGAGCAAGACAAAGAAGCTAATCGTGGACTAAAGGAAAAGGAGGGCCGAACAGGCCCCCTGTTACGAACCCCTTTTTTCCTGCAGTCTAGGGGGGATGGAAACAAGACCCGTAACATATCTCATGCAAATCACACCAGTGAAAAAGTAACCGTGAGAACGAAAAGCCACAGACAACATAAATCTGTCAAACACTTCAGGTTTACTTCAAACACACAGTAAATTGGGGTGTGGGGAAAAAAGGGGCCGAGCTGGACCCAAGGAAATAAATAAAATATCCAAACAAACCCCTAAGCTAGTCTAGCCTGCTTTAAGAACAGCTAACTAACCAAAAATACAGTGAGTGGTCTGCCCAGTTCTAACTAGGGTATGTAGACACTGTTTTCCTACGGGTAATGTAGGCCCATGGGCAACTTGTCTGGTTATCCCCTTTTCCCACCAACAAACAGCCATACACCATAACAATGCAATGATCACAGACAAAGTGACATGTAGGTGCAAAAACAAGATAGAGATCTCCAGAGAGAACTGATTGGGATACTTTTAAACCAAGGGAAAGGGGATGTGATTGGGTAAGGGAAAAGGAGCAGGCGTCTCTTCTGATTAGCGACTGATTGGCGACCGATTAGGGAATGATGATTGCCACCTGTGAGTAGGGGAGAAGGAGAGAAAATAAATACACACAGGATACTTGTATCTGTAACACCCCCATTAACATCAACGGGCTGAAGTGGAGTGGGTCGAGAGTTTCAAGTTCCTCGGTGTCCACATCACCAACTAACTATCATGGTCCAAACACACCAAGATGGATGTGAAGAGGGCACGACAACACCTTTTCCCCTCAGGAGACTGAAAATAATTGTGATGGGTCCCCAGATACTTAAAAAGTTCTACAGCTGCACCATGGAGAGCATCATAACCGGTTGCATTACCGCCTGGTATGGCAACTGCTCAGCATCTGACCGGAAGGCGCAGAGGGTAGTGCGTACGGCCCAGTACATCACTGGGGCCAAGCTTCCTGACATCCAGGACCTATATACTCGGAGGTGTCAGAGGAAGGCCCAAAAAATTGTCAAAGACTCATGGACTGTTCAATCTGCTACCGCACGGCAAGCGATACCGGAGCGCCAAGTCTAGTACCAATGGGCTCCTTAACAGATTCAATCCCCCCCACTGCTGCTACTCGCTGTTTATGATCTATGCACAGTCACTTTACAAATGACCTCGATTAACCTGTACCCCCGCACATTGACTCGGTACCGGTACCCCCTGTATATAGCCTCGTTATTGTTATGTACATTTCTTGTGTTACGTATTGATTGACTACATGTTTTTACTTTAGTTTATTTAGTAAATATTTGATTAACTCTATTTCTTGAACTGCATTGTTGGTTAAGAGCTGTTGTATTCGGTGCATGTGGGGCGACAGGTAGCTTAGTGGTTAGAGCGTTGGGCCAGTAACTGTAAAGGTTGCCGGATCGAATCCCCGAGCTGACAATGTAAAAATCTGTTGTTCTGCCTCCTGAACAAGGCAGTTAACCCACTGTTCCTAGGGCGTCATTGTAAATAAGATTTTGTTCATAACTTACATTTGATTTGATTTCAAATAGCCTAATTACGCCAGCAAAATTGGTAAGTGAAATAATACCAATTTTGCTGGCGTAATTAGGCTATTTGAAATCTGATGTCAAATTTAATTTGTCACATTTATTTTTTGTTTTTTTAATGTTTTCAAGTACTGGTGACAAATAATTCATTCCGATTACTGCATAGATTGTAATGGACAGCTATGATGTGCGTAAAATACTTATTTGAAGGTTGTACTGATTATAATAAGTTAATGTCGAGCTATTTTCCAGCTATGTGTTGCGCCATGTTTGTTGACAATAAACAACGCATTCTGGGTGTCACGTAAACGGCTGTCAGACCAAAGATGTTATAATAAGGTGAAAGATTGGTTCACTCATATTTCGAGTAAACTTCCGGAAGTGAATGATTGTAGATGACACACCCCTTTTAACATTAATACTGCGAACAGACCAGATTCATCTTGTCTACTCTTATCTTTGGTTGATACGAAAAAACAAACATGGTGGTGCGTAGAAAGTACCCCTCGTCGGATTACTTTCGATTTCTAGAAAGGGTTTTACTCAATTATTGAGATCAATGTTGAGCTCACCCGAGATGTGAATAATTATAAACAGTAATTGCTATTTGCTCATTCATATTGTGGTTTCTGCCAGCCGAGAGTTATCTAAATATGACCGCTTCTGTTACGTCTATCTTTCCTCAGTTAACGCTAGGACTAATGTAGCCTACTTTTTCCGTTTCGATGATTGTGTATGCTGTCGCTACTTCTGTGAATGTCTGAACATTGCATCCAAAATAAACTGGTCACATTCAGGACATAACTTTGTAATCACACCCTGCTCAAGGGCACTTCGACAGATCTCCCACAAGGCCAAAAACGGAGATTCGAACCCTCCAAGATCCCCCCCACAGTTCCCCAAGAGCTGTCCCTCAACCATCCGAGACCCCTCACAAAGGAATGTTTTTATAAAAAATAAAAATGATTCCATTACCCAAACCGCAGAGCCCCCTATTTCTAGGGTCAATTTTAGATCAATGTTGTGCATTTTCAGCCTTTCCTGAACCTGAGACCAGAAACAGGCTACCTGAGAGCAATACAAAAACAAATGGTCTATTGATTATGTATCCTCACAACAAAATCTGCAGAGCTTCGATGATTTTATGGCCCAAATATTAAACATTTTGTTGATGGCAAGAATTCAATATAATAATTTTAGCTGAACAGTCTTGAATCTTGCTTTGTTTTATACACTGCTCAAAAAAATAAAGGGAACACTTACACAACACAATGTAACTCCAAGTCAATCACACTTCTGTGAAATCAAACTGTCCACTTAGGAAGCAACACTGATTGACAATAAATTTCACATGCTGTTGTGCAAATGGAATAGACAACAGGTGGAAATTATAGGCAATTAGCAAGACACCCCCAATAAAGGAGTGGTTCTGCAGGTGGTGACCAAAGACCACTTCTCAGTTCCTATGCTTCCTGGCTGATGTTTTGGGCACTTTTGAATGCTGGTGGTGCTTTCACTCTAGTGGTAGCATGAGACGGAGTCTACAACCCACACAAGTGGCTCAAGTAGTGCAGCTCATCCAGGATGGGACATCAATGCGAGCTGTGGCAAGAAGGTTTGCTGTGTCTGTCAGCGTAGTGTCCAGAGCATGGAGACAGGCCAGTACATCAGGAGACGTGGAGGAGGCCGTAGGAGGGCAACAACCCAGCAGCAGGACCGCTACCTCCGCCTTTGTGCAAGGAGGAGCAGGAGGAGCACTGCCAGAGCCCTGCAAAATGACCTCCAGCAGGCCACAAATGTGCATGTGTCTGCTCAAACGGTCAGAAACAGACTCCATGAGGGCCCAACGTCCACAGGTGGGGGTTGTGCTTACAGCCCAACACCATGCAGGACGTTTGGCATTTGCCAGAGAACACCAAGATGGGCAAATTCGCCACTGGCGCCCTGTGCTCTTCACAGATTAAAGCAGGTTTACACTGAGCACATGTGACAGACGTGACAGTCTGGAGACGCCGTGGAGAACGTTCTGCTGCCTGCAACATCCTCCAGCATGACCGGTTTGGCGGTGGGTCAGTCATGGTGTGGGATGGCATTTCTTTGGGGGGCCGCACAGCCCTCCTTGTGCTCGCCAGAGGTAGCCTGACTGCCATTAGGTACCGAGATGAGATCCTCAGACCCCTTGTGAGACCATATGCTGGTGCGGTTGGCCCTGGGTTCCTCCTAATGCAAGACAATGCTAGACCTCATGTGGCTGGAGTGTGTCAGCAGTTCCTGCAAGAGGAAGGCATTGATGCTATGGACTGGCCCGCCCGTTCCCCAGACCTGAATCCAATTGAGCACATCTGGGACATCACCAACGCCACGTTGCACCACAGACTGTCCAGGAGTTGGCGGATGCTTTAGTCCAGGTCTGGGAGGAGATCCCTCAGGAGACCATCCGCCACCTCATCAGGAGCATGCCCAGGCATGGTAGGGAGGTCATACAGGCACGTGGAGGCCACACACACTACTGAGCCTCATTTTGACTTGTTTTAAGGACATTACATCAAAGTTGGATCAGCCTGTAGTGTGGTTTTCCACTTTAATTTTGAGTGTGACTCCAAATCCAGACCTCCATGGGTTGATACATTTGATTTCCATTGATAATTTCTGTGTGATTTTGTTGTCAGCACATTCAACTATGCAAAGACAAAAGTATTTAATAAAAATATTTCATTCATTCAGATCTAGGATGTGTTATTTTAGTGTTCCCTTTATTCTTTTGAGCAGTGTATATCAACTCATACCATTTGTTGGTATGTGTGAAAAGGTTAATGTGCCATGAACATGTTTTCATCTGATTGTAAAACAAAACACTTCAAAAATTAGGTTCCCTTCACACGTTCATCAAAAATGTATCCAGCATCCGAACAGTGCATTGTGCAACCGCCAACTTTCCCCCTGCTGGCTTGAGCAGGGGGACCTTGCATGCACTGCAGGATTTTAATCCATGACGGCGTAGTGTGTTACTAATGGTTTTCTTTGAGACTGTGGTCCCAGCTCTCTTCAGGTCATTGACCAGGTCCTGCCGTGTAGTTCTGGGCTGATCCCTCACCTTCCTCATGATCATTGATGCCCCACAAGGGGAGATCTTGCATGAAGCCCCAGACCGAGTGTGATTGACCGTCATCTTGAACTTCTTCCATTTTCTAATAATTGTGCCAACAGTTGTTGCCTTCTCACCAAGCTGCTTGCCTATTGTCCTGTAGCCCATCCCAGCCTTGTGCAGGTCTACAATTGTATCCCTGATGTCCTTACACAGCTCTCTGGTCTTGGCCATTGTGGAGAGGTTGGAGTCTGTTTGAGTGTGTAGACAGGTGTCTTTTATACAGGTAACGAGTTCAAACAGGTGCAGTTAATACAGGTAATGAGTGGAGAACAGGAGGGCTTCTTAAAGAAAAACTAACAGGTCTGTGAGAGCCAGAATTCTTACTGGCTGGTAGGTGATCAAATACTTATGTCATGCAATAAAATTAATTACTTAAAAATCATACAATGTGATTTTCTGGATTTTTGTTTTAGATTCCGTCTCTCACAGTTGAAGTGTACCTATGATAAAAATTACAGACCTCTACATGCTTTGTAAGTAGGAAAACCTGCAAAATAGGCAGTGTATCAAATACTTGTTCTCCCCACTGTAAGTATGAGATAAGTAATGTAGGGTATGTAAACAATATATAAAGTGTCATTGTTTAAAGTGGCTAGTGATACATTTATTACATCCATTTTTTTTATATTAAAGTGGCTAGAGATTTGAGTCAGTATGTTGGCAGCAACCACTCAACGTTAGTGATAGCTGTTTAACAGTCTGATGGCCTTGAGATAGAAGCTGTTTTTCAGTCTCTCGGTCCCAGCTTTGATGCACCTGTACTGACCTCGCCTTCTGGATGATAGTGGGGTGAACAGGCAGTGGGTCGGGTGGTTGTTGTTCTTGATGATCTTTTTGGCCTTCCTGTGACATCGGGTGGTGTAGGTGACCTGGAGGGCAGGTAGTTTGCCCCCAGTGATGCGTTGTGCAAACCTAACTACCCTCTGGAGAGCCTTACGGTTGTGGGCGGAGCAGTTGCCGTACCAGGCGGTGATACAGACCAACAGGATGCTCTTGGTTGTGCATCTGTAAAAGTTTGTGAGTGTTTTTGGTAACAAGCCAAATTTCTTCAGCCTCCTGAACGCTGTCTGTGTGGGTGGACCATTTCAGTTTGTCCATGATGTGTACGCCGAGGAACTTCAAACTTTCCACCTTCTCCACTGCTGTCCCGTCGATGTGGATAGGGGGCTGGCTGCTCCCTCTGCTGTTTCCTGAAGTCCACGATCATCTCCTTTGTTTTGTTTACATTGAGTGTGAGGTTATTTTCCTGACACCACACTCCGAGAGCCCGCACCTCCCTCGTTGTTGTTGGTAATCAAGCCTACCACTGTAGTGCCTATTGGGGTGTTAAGCAAATTGGAGTGGGTCTAGGGTATCAGGTAGGGTGGAGGTGATATGACCCTTGACTAGTCTCTCAAAGCACTTCGTGATGACAGAAGTGAGTGCTATGGGGCGATAGTCATTTTGCTCAGATATCTTAGCTTTCTTGGGAACAGGAACAATGGTGGCCCTCATGTGGGAACAGCAGACTGGGATAAGGATTGATTGAATATGTCCGTAAACACACCAGCCAGCTGGTCTGCGCTCTGAGGACGCGGCTAGGGATGCCATCTGGGCCGGCAGCCTTGCGAGGGTTAACACGTTTAAATGTTTTACTCACGTTGGCTGCAGTGAAAGAGAGCCCGCAGGAGGGCCGTGTTGGTGGCACTGTATTGTCCTCAAAGCGAGCAAAGATGTTGTTTAGTTTGTCTGGAAGCAAGACATCGGGGTCCGCGACGGGGCTGGTTTTCTTCTTGTAGTCCGTGATTGACTGTAGACTCTGCCACATACTTCTCGTGTCTAAGCAGTTGGATTGCGACTCTACTTTGTCTCTATACTGACGCTTAGCTTGTTTGATTGCCTGCGGAAGGAATGGTAGCATTGCCTTTCCCCCAAATCTGAGGTCCTGAGTGCTCTGGAGCAGGGTGTCATCAAGGATCTCTCTGTACTTTGATCCATTCATCTTTCCCTCGATCCTCACTAGTCTCCCAGTCCCTGCCGCTGAAAAACATCCCCACAGCCTGATGTTACTACCCCAATGCTTCACCATGCAGATGGTGCCAGGTCTCCTCCAGACTTGATGCTTGGCATTCAGGCCGAAGAGTTCAATACTGGTTTCATCAGTCCGGAGAATCTTATTTATCATGGTTTGAGAGTCTTTAGGTGCATTTTAGCAAAGTCCAAGCGGGCTGTCATGTGCCTTTACTGAGGAGTGGCTTCCTTCAGAGAGGGTTGTCCTTCTGGAAGGTTCTCCCATCTTCACCTCCCTGACCAAGACTCTTCTCCCCCGATTGCTCAGTTTGGCCTGGCGGCCAGCTCTAGGAAGAGTCTTGGTGGTTCCAAACTTCATCCATTTACGAATGATGAAGGTCACTGTGTTCTTGGAGACCTTCAAAGCCTCGACACAATCCTGTCTTGGAGCTCTACGGACAATTCCTTCGACCTCACGGCTTGGTTTTTGCTCTGTGGGATGTTCTATAGACAGGTGAGTGCCTTTTCAAATCATGTTCAATCAATTGAATTTACCATAGGTGGACTCCAATCAAGTTGTAGCAACATCTCAAGGATGATCACTGGAAACTTTGAGTCTCATAGCAAAGGCTCTGAACACTTCTCTAAATACGGTATATATATACATAACTATATATACACAGTTCAAGTCTGAAGTTTACATACACCTTCCTGACATTTAATCCAAGTAAAAATCCAGTTAGGATCACCACTTTATTTTCAGAATGTGAAATGTCAGAATAATAGTAGAGAGAATGATTTATTTCAGCTTCTGGGTCAGAAGTTTACATACACTCAATTAGTATTTGGTAGCATTGTCTTTAAATTGTTTAACTTCGGTCAAATGTTTCGGGTAGCCTTCCACAAGCTTCCCACAATAAGTTGGGTGAATTTTGGCCCATTCCTCCTGACATTTCTACAATTCCTCCTGAGTCAGGTTTTTAGGCCTCCTTGCTCGCACATGCTTTTTCAGTTCTGCCCACACATTTTCTATTGGATTGAGGTCATGGCTTTGTGATGGCCACTCCAATACCTTGACTTTGTTGTCCTTAAGCCATTTTGCCACAACTTTGGAAGTATGCTTGGAGTCATTGTCCATTTGGAATACCCATTTGCGACCAAACTTTAACTTCCTGACTGATGACTTGAGATGTTGCTTCAATATATCCACATAATTTCCCTTCCTCATGATGCCCTCTATTTTGTGAGGAGCACTAGTCCCTTCTGCAGCAAATCACCCCCACAACATGATCCTGCCACCCCGTGCTTCACGGTTGGGATGGTGTTCTTCGGCTTGAAAGCCTCCCCCTTTTTCCTCCAAACATAACGATGGTCATTATGGCCAAACAGTTCTATTTTTGTTTCATCAGACCAGAGGACATTTCTCCAAAATGTACGATCTTTGTCCCCATGTGCAGTTGCAAACCGTAGTCTGGCTTTTTCTATGGCGGTTTTGGAGTAGTTGCTTGTTCCTTGCTGATCGGACATTCAGGTTATGTCGATATAGGACTCGTTTAACTGTGGATATAGATATTTTGTACCTGTTTCTTCCAGCATCTTCACAAGGTCCTTTGCTTCTGTTCTGGGATTGATTTGTACTTTTCGTACCAAAATACATTCATCTCTAGGAGACAAAACGCGTCTCCTTCCTGAGCGGTATGACGGCTGCATGGTCCCATGGTGTGTATACTTGCGTACTATTGTTTGTACAGATGAACGTGGTACCTTCAGGCATTTGGAAATTGCTCTTAAGAATGAACCAGAGTTCTTGGCTGATTTCTTTACATTTTCCGATGATATCAAGCAAAGAGGCACTGAGTTTGAAGGTAGGCCTTGAAATACATTCACAGGTACAACTCCAATTGACTCAAATTATGTTAATTAGCCTATCAGAAGCTTCTAAAGCCATGACATCATTTTCTGAAATGTTCCAAGCTGTTTAAAGCACAGTCAACTTAGTGTATGTAAACTTCTGACCCACTGGAATTGTGATACAGTGAATTATAAGTGAAATAATATGTCTGTAAACAATTGATGGAAAAATTACTTGTGTCATGAACAAAGTAGATGTCCTAACCGACTTGCCAAAACTATAGTTTGTTAACAAGAAATTTGTGGAGTGGTTGAAAAATGAGTTTTAATGACTCCAACCTAAGTGTATGTAAACTTCTGACTTTAACTGTATACACACACTACCGTTCAAAAGTTTAGGGTCACTTAGAAATGTCCTTGTTTTTGAAAGAAAAGCAATTTTTTTGTCCATTAAAACCACATAAAATGTATCAGAAATACAGTGTAGACGTTGTTCATGTTGTTAATGACTATTGTAGCTGGAAACGGCTGATTTATTAATTGAATATCTACATAGGCGTACAGAGGCCCATTATCAGCAACCGTCACTGCTGTGTTCCAATGGCACGTTGTGTTAGCTAATCAAATGCAAATAGTCTGGGTCACCATTTGATTACCTGTTCAGGAGTCTTATGGCTTGGGGGTAAAAACTGTTGAGAAGCCTTTTTGTCCGAGACTTGGCACTCCGGTACCATTTGCCATGCGGTAGTAGAGAGAAGAGTCTATGAATGGGGTGGCTGGGGTCTTTGACAATTTTTAGGGCCTTCCTCTGACACCTTGAAAATAGAATACAGCCGCACACTCTAGGAGGTCAGATGCAAAAATGTAATATCCAACGTTTCGACAGCCAAGCTGTCTTCATCAGGGTATGACACCGCCTGGTGTAGAGGTCCTGGATGGCTGGCAGCTTAGCCCCAGTGATGTACTGGGCCGTACGCACTAACCTCTGTAGTGCCTTGCGGTTACAATTGCCGTACCAGGCAGTGATGCAACTCGATGTTGCAGCTGTAGAACCTTTTGAGGATCTGAGGACCCATGCCACATCTTTTTCATTTCCTGAGGGGGAATAGGCTTTGTCGTGCCCTCATCACGACTGTCTTGGTGTGTTTGGACCATTCTAGTTTGTTGGTGATGTGGACACCAAGGAATTTGAAGCTCTCAACCTGCTCCACTACAGCCCCGTCGATGAGAATGGGGAGGTGCTCGGTGCTCCTTTTCCTGTAGTCCACAATCATCTCCTTAGTCTTGGTTACGTTGAGTGATAGGTTGTTATTCTGGCACCACCCGGCCAGGTCTCTGACCTGCTCCCTTTAGGCTGTCTCGTCGTTGTCGGTGATCAGACCTACCACTGTTGTATTGTCTGCAAACTTAATGATGGTGTTGGAGTCGTGTCTGGCCATGCAGTCGTGGGTGATCAGGGAGTACAGGAGGGGCCTGAGCACGCACCCCTGGGGGGGCTCCAGTGTTCAGGATCAGTGTGGCAGATGTGTTGCTACCTACCTTCACCACCTGGGGGCGGCCCGTCAGAAATTCCAGGATCCAGTTGCAGAGGGAGGTGTTTAGTCCCAGGATCATTAGCTTAGCGATTAGCTTTGAGGGTACTATGGTGTTGAACGCTGAGCTGTAGTCAATGAATAGCATTCTCACATAAGTGTTCCTTTTGTCCAGGTGGGAAAGGGTAGTGTGGAGTGCAATAGAGATTGCATCATCTATGGATCTGTTTGGGCGGTATGCAAATTGGAGTGGGTCTAGGGTTTCTGGGACAATGGTGTTGATGTGAGCCATTACCAGCCTTTCAAAGCACTTCATGGCTACGGACATGAGTGCTACGGGTCTGAAGTCATTTAGGCAGGATGCCTTTGTGTTCTTGGGCACAGGGACTATGGTGGTCTGCTTGAAACATGTTGGTATTACAGACTCAATCAGGGACATGTTGAAAATGTCAGTGAAGACACCTGCCAGTTGGTCAGCACATGCCCGGAGCACAAGTCCTGGGAATCCAACTGGCCCTGCAGCCTTGTATATGTTGACCTGTTTAAAGGTCTTACTCACGTCGGCTACGGAGAGCGTGATCACACAGTCGTCCAGAAAAGCTGATGTTCATGCGTGCCTCAGTGTGCTTGCCTCGAAGGGAGCATTGAAGTGATTTAGCTTGTCTGGTAGTCTCGTGTCACCATGCAGTCTGTAATTGTTTGCAAGCCCTGCCACATAAGACGAGCGTCGGAGCCGGAGTAGTATGATTCAATCTTAGCCCTGTATTGAGGCTTTGCCTGTTTGATGGTTCGTCGCAGGGCATAGCAGGATTTCTTGTAAGCTTCCTGGTTAGAGTCCCGCACCTTGAAAGCGGCAGCTCTGCCCATTAGCTCAGTGTGAATGTTGCCTGTAATCTATGGCTTCTGGTTGGGGTATGTACGTACAGTCACTGTGGGGACGATGTCCTTGATGCACTTATTGATAAAGCCAGTGACTGATGTGGTGTACTCCTAAATGCCATCGGAAGAATCCCGGAACATATTCCAGTCTGTGCTAGCAAAACAGTCCTGTAGTTTAGCATCTGCTTCATTTGACCACTTTTTTATAGACTGAGTCACTGGTGCTTCCTGCTTTAATATTTGCTTGTAAGCAGGAATCAGGAGGATAGAGTTGTGGTTGGATTTACCAAATGGAGGGCGAGGGAGAGCTTTGTACGCGCCTCTGTGTATGGAGTACAGGTGATCTAGAATTTTTTTTCCCTCTGATTGGAAAAATCTAGAGACATCCTCAGATTTTGTGCACCAGCTGTTGTTTACAAATATGCACAGTCCGCCCCACCTCGTCTATCCTGCCGGTGCAGCGTGTATCCCGCTAGCTGAATATCCATGTCGTCATTCAGCCACGATTCCGTGAAGCATAGGATATTACAGTTTTTGATGTCTCGTTGGTAGGATATTCGTGATCGTACCTCGTCTAATTTATTATCCAATGATTGCACGTTGGAGAGTAATATTGACGGTAACAACAGCTTTCCCTCTCGCCTTCTGCGGGGCCTCACGAGGCATCCCGCTCTGTGTCCCCTGTACCTGCGTTTCTTCCTCTTGCAAATAACGGGGATGTTGGCCCTGTCGGATGTTTGGAGAATGTCCTGTGCGTCTTGTTTGTTGAAGAAAAAATCTGTCTAATCCGAGGTGAGTGATCGCTGTCCTGATATCTAGTAGCTCTTTTTTGCCGTAAGATCCGTTTGCAGAAACATTATGTACAAAATAAGTTACAAATAACGCAAAAAACCCCCACATAATAGCATAATTGGTTGGGCGCCCGTAAAACTGCTGCCATTTCTTCCGGTGCCATTTTACCTCGTGTGGGTTCGATTAAAGGCTCAAAATGGCTAGAAACAAAGAACTTTCTTCTGAAACTCGTTAGTCTATTCTTGTTCTGAGAAATGAACGCTATTCCATATGAGAAATTGCCAAGAAACTGAAGAAGTCATACAACACTGTGTACTACTCCCTTCACAGAACAGCGCAAACTGGCTCTAACCAGAATAGAAAGTGGGAGTGGGAGGCCCCAGTGCACAACTGAACAAGAGGACAAGTACATTAGAGTGTCTAGTTTGAGAAACAGACACCTCACAATTCCTCAACTGGCAACTTCATTAAATAGTACCCGCAAAACACCAGTCTCAACGTCAGCAGTGAAGAGGCGCATTCGACCCCCCCCTGTTTATTAGCTATGCATAGTCACTTTACCTACATGTACATATTACATAAATTACCTCGACTAACCTGTGCACCCAAACATCAACTCTGTACCGGCACCCCCTGTATATAGCCTCGTAACAGTTATGTTACCGTTGCTCTGTTATTTCTTTTTTAATTCAGTTTATTTTTGTAAATACTTTCTTAACACGTATTTTTCTTTAAACCGCATTGTTGGTTAAAGGCTTGTAACTAAGCATTTCACTGTAAGGTCTACTACACTTGTTGTATTCGGCGCATGTGGCAACCACAATTTGAATTGATTTGATATATATACAATATATTGTGTATGATAGCTGTTAGATATTGGGCTTTGTGGGATGTGCTTTTGCATGTTATTGCTGTAAAATGGAGTTAGCTAGCATGCTCTTATTGTAATGGTCACATTAACTCCCTGCTCATTCAGTTATTTCGTGATCGTATGAAGTACGATCACATCTGTTACGCTGGTGCCGAGACCAGTCTTCGCTGGACATCTGTTACACCCACTCCCAAGTGGGCTGGGACCCAGCAGAATCTCACTAATACTCCATAATACTAATTCTCCATAATAACATTAATGCCTCCAATAGTAGGTCACTCCTATTAGATTCTATTCAATACAGACAGGGAATCTGAGCATCCTACTATTCTGACAGATTGAGCGTCCTCCACTCACTGGAGGGCAGCTACTATTGTCAACAGTTGAACTGAGTATACAGACAGTTAATCTGTTTGTCTTTAACATAGGCCTATCTATCTCCACATCAAGTTCAGGAATGTAAACGCTCGCTCCGGTACGTCAACTATCTGGGTGCTTGGAGCCATCTGTAAAAATCTGTAAAAAAAAAAAAGATCAACGCTTCTACAGTCATGGCCAAAAGTTTTGATAATGACACAAATATTAATTTCCACAAAGTCTACTACCTCAGTTTGCATGATGACAATTTGCATATACTCCAGAATGTTATGAAAAAAGATCAGATGAATTGCAATTAATTGCAAAGTCCCTCTTTGCCATGCAAATGAACTGAATCCCAAAAAACATGTCCACTGCATTTCAGCCCTGCTACAAAAGGACCAGCTGACATCATGTCAGTGATTCTCTCGTTAACGCAGGTGTGAGTGTTGACGAGGACAAAGCTGGAGATCACTCTGTCATGCTGATTGAGTTCGAATAACAGACTGGAAGCTTCAAAAGGAGGGTGGCGCTTGGAATAATTTTTCTTCCCCTGTCAACTATGGTTACCTGCAAGGAAACACGTGCCGTCATCATTGTGTTGCACAAAAAGGGTTTCACAGGCAAGGATATTGCTGCCAGTAAGATTGCACCTAAATCAACCATTTATCGGACCATCAAGAACTTCAAGGAGAGAGGTTCAATTGTTGTGAAGAAGGCTTCTGGGCACCCAAGAAAGTCCAGCAAGCGGCAGGACCGTCTCCTAAAATTGATTCAGCTGCGGGATCGGGGCACCACCAGTGCAGAGCTTGCTCAGGAATGGCAGCAGGCAGGTGTGAGTGCATCTGCACGCATAGTGAGGTGAAGACTTTTGGAGGATGGTCTGGTGTCAAGAAGGGCAGCAAAGAAGCCAGGAAAAACATCAGGGACAGACTGATATTCTGCAAAAGGTACAGTGATTGGACTGCTGAGGACTGGGGTAAAGTCATTTTCTCTGATGAATCCCCTTTCCGATTGTTTGGGGCATCCGGAAAAAAGCTTGTCTGGAGAAGACAAGGTGAGCGCTACCGTCAGTCCTATGTCATGCCAACAGTAAAGCATCCTGAGACCATTCATGTGTGGGGTTGCTTCTCAGCCAAGGGAGTGGGCTCACTCACAATTTGTCCTAAGAACACAGCCATGAATAAAGAATGGTACCAACACATCCTCCGAGAGCAACTTCTCCCAACCATCCAGGAATAGTTTGGTGACGAACAATGCTTTTTCCAGCATGATGGAGCACCTTGCCATAAGGCAAAAGTGATAACTAAGTGGCTCGGGGAACAAAACATCGATATTTTGGGTTCATGTCCAGGAAACTCCCCAGACCTTAATCCTATTGAGAAGTTGTGGTCAATCCTCAAGAGGCGGTGGACAAACAAAAACCACAAATTCTGACAAACTCCAAGCATTGATTATGCAAGAATGGGCTGCCACCAGTCAGGATGTGGTCCAGAAGTTAATTGACAGCATGCCAGGGCGGATTGCAGAGGTCTTGAAAAAGAAGGGTCAACACTGCAAATATTGACTCTTTGCATCAACTTCATGTAATTGTCAATAAAAGCCTTTGACACTTATGAAATGCTTGTAATTATAATTCAGTATTCCATAGTAACATCTGACAAAAATATCTAAAGAAACTGAAGCAACCAACTTTGTGGAAATTCATATTTGTGTCATTCTCAAAACTTTTGGCCATGACTGTACCAATGTAATTGTCAACCAGTCCCCCTACAGTATATCACTCACTTCTGAGCAGTCTTTTTATTTCACATGGGTTAGATCAACAGGATCCGGGCACTGGATTACCTCATGCTGCACCTTTCGTGTTTTGCATAGAGGTGTGTGTAGCCTCCTGTACAATCATCTGGCGAGCCTAATTAAATGGACACAACATGGCTATATACATTTACACAGCCATAGATCAATATACTATTTATAAACAAACTATTTGTTTTTTATTTGGTGTGTTATTTTTATATTGTTTATGAATTGCATGAAAACATAATAATAGCCTGACAAGCATACTACTAAATTTTCAGTCGGCTTTTCCCAGCTGACAACAAACATTCTCACAACTTTAGAGAACATTCATGTGTCCAGTTTTTTGTGGGTTAAGAGAATATTCCATCAACGTATCACCAAACGTACACAGAACATATTAACGTTCTAGACACATTTCATGGGAACATTGCGAGAACGTTTATATGTCCAAAGAAAAAATTCATTACACATCAGGTCTTATTACTGTTGCCAAGCAAGGCTCTGATTGGTGAACCACTGATCCATTCATAGCTCTTTGTCTGTTGGCAAGGTTAGGGATACACATACAGTGCTTTTAACATAGTGTTTTCAACCTATATACACTGTATTTGACATATATGATTACATTGTACATGTATACAGTAATTATTATTCTGCATATCATCACCTGGGATTTGAACTCACAAACTTCTTGGTTTACTGTCTGCCGATGTTCCTGCTATGCCACCAAGGTCATTTCAGGTATCAGTTAATCTGACTATTCTCATCATTGATTTTATTGACTTATTTCAGTAAATGAAGGGCTTTCTCTATTTGTCTAATGTTGGTGTGGCATATTAAAAGCACTGTGTGTGTGAGTATCCCTAACATTGCCAACAGACAAAAAGAGTTGTGAATGGATCAGTGGATCACCATTCAGGGCCTTGATAGGCTTGGCAACATTAACAAGGCATGATGTGTAATGTCATTTTTTGGGGAGAGAGAACATTTCTTTGGGACCATCAGGCAACTTCCTGACAACTGATACACAGAAATATTCTTGCAACGTTCACATAAAAAACTTGCCTAGAACATTAATATCTTATTTTCTGAGAACATGGCAACCATGTTCTGTTTATGTTTGGTGGGACGTTGATGGAATATTCTCCTAACCCTCAGAAAACTGGACACGTTAATGTTCTTGCAATCCCATAAAACACATCTAGAACATTAAAGTTGTATATTCTAAGAACACTGAAACCATGTTCTAGATAAGTTCTGCTTGACATTAAGGGAATGTCCTCCTAACTTTAACACCAAAACATGTACAAAAAATAAACTGGACACTCAAATATTAAGGGAATATTCCAGGTAACGTTTTCTCTCCCTATAATTCCTAGCTGGGATGTAGCTACAAAATGAACAAATAAAATGTTCTCGGCTCAGCTGAATTAGTTGTTAGGTGTCCCTGCTGTCTCCGCCACCTCCATCTTGCCCTTGCATGGCTGCCTGGCATGTCTAATGATGGATGATTGTATTTTAATTACATTTTGATGGAATCAGTGAACTGTGGCTGGCTAGCCCTATAAAAAACTCTGGTGCTAGGTAATAACTCAGGGGGTATCTCTAAAGACAATGCTCCAGCAAACAGAGTATTCAGTCACCAATGCCCTAGAGAGGATGAACAGCTTTTATGAATGTACAACATGCACTAGATCACCTCACCCAAGGCTGTCTACACAGCTTTTTCCACATGCCCTTTTGTCCTATGTTGTCTTTATGATTCAATGACCACATGCGTTATTTAAGCCTTAGATTACCAAAATAAAGGCCTACACCTGCAGCAATATGAGTATTTTCATTTTATTTAATCAAACAATTAGGTTGCTATTTTCACTTACATCAGGACCGACAAACATTTGTTATTGTGCGCAGGCACACATCATCAATAATAATTTGATTTGCAGGCATCCAGTACCAGTCTCTTCCTGTCCCATCGATGGACAAGGGTGGATGTCCTGTGGAGGATGTCCATATGGTGTAGCATATTGTGAGCTACATGCATCCTCAGCAGATCTCCTGAAAGTGTGGCAATGGGAGCATTGGAGTCCTCTGATATCCAGTACGAGTCAGGAGACGCACTCTTTTCACAGCACTTTGATACAGCTACGACCGTACGTGATTTTCGTAGCAGGTTCAGAGAGCATTTTCGCAGCAGGTTAAGAGAGCATTTTCGCAGCAGGTTAAGAGAGCATTTTCGTAGCAGGTTCAGAGAGCATTTTCGCAGCAGGTTAAGAGAGCATTTTCGTAGCAGGTTAGCATTTTCGCAGCAGGTTCAGAGAGCAGCAGCAGGTTAAGAGAGCATTTTCGCAGGTTCAGAGAGCATTTTCCAGCAGGTAAACATTTTCTTTTTCCTAACCTTAACCTAATTCTCCTAACCTGCTACGTTAATTCCCTTAACCTGCTGCATAATTTCTCCCAACCTGCTACAAAAAAGTAACTTCCGGTCGTAGCTGTATCGAAGTGACGTGAAAAGAGTGTTTCTCATGAGACAGTGTAGTAGGATGTAGGATGATTTCTCTGAATGCCAGCTAATACTGTCTGCTACATAATGCTGCTGTCCCATGATTAGGAGCATGCTGGTTAGTGATGTGTAATTCTGTTACCATTTGTCAGCAAGTTCCTGCTAATATGGGTGAGTAACAATTGCTCAAGCACCTCAGTTACAAATCTCTTGTTTGTGTTCTCAGCATCAGCAGTTGCTCCACTTTAGGCGATGCAGCTGTACAGCAGGCAAGTAAACATCCTCCTCAGATCCCAGCTAGGGGAGGAGGAGAATAGAGAGAGAGGGGGAGCATGTGAGGTAGAGAGAGAGTGAGGTAGAGAAAGGAGACAGAGAGGAAGAGTGAGCACGAGGAGAGAAAGAGCAAGTGAGAGAGAGAGAAGGAAAGCGAGTGAGAGTGTTCATTTCACTTCCTAATCGGTTTTCCTGGGGATCTATCATCGACTGCAGAAGAAAAGAAAGAGGCATGATAGAATAGATTTCTGCTCTTATCTTCTCTGGTTAAGGACCTATTGCACTTTTTACAAAGACACTTATTCACCACACAGAGGTAAGGCTATATATTTAGTCAGTCTCCTCGTGCATCAAGTGTTCAGAAGTTAAACAACAGCTATTGTTGAGCCACTGTAAGAAGAATTACAGTATGTTTGTTTATATGCTTGAAATGGCATAGTCTATTTTTCCATGCTTATTACCAGGGCATTCGCCAGCTACTGTTTGACACTATGTAGATCCATTGATCCACGGATAATGTGAGTGAGGTTAATACTAGAATGCTTGTTTGAGTTTCTTATTATTGAGGTATAAGGAATCCTCATATTATGTGATAAGGCATATCTTGGAAATGGCTATTTGTCAGGGTTATAATGTCTAGTCAATGAACTCAGCTGTGGTACAAGTATTAAGAATTTAAGAAAATGTTGCTCCGTTCGCAATGCAGGTGTGATTATCATCAGCCCATTAGTGGAGATCTGACTATAACTGCCAGTGTCATTAATAACCTGCCTGAAATTTGTATTAAACAGTCAATCACAATCACGAACAAGCTTTGAGAGATAACAAGAACCACTGTGTAAATAGGATCCTATTTGAGAAAATGTTGTTCTGTTCGCAATGCAGGTGTGATTATCATCAGCCCATTAGTGGAGACCTGACTACAACTGCCAGTGTCATTAATAACCTGCCTGAAATTTGGATGAAACAGTCAATCACAATCACGAACAAGCTTTGAGAGATTACAAGAACCACTGCATAAACACGATTATTTTTGTTGATAGGATAATGATTACCACACGATGATTACCACACAGTGATTCAGTGTAGAGTAGATCATAGGAGGATACAATTCAATTGAGATCATACATTCCCTCTTCCACATGATCTGATCCAGAGCAGAACGCACGCTCCACTTGCCTCTCCATCGCTTCACTTCCTCAACCTCAGTCAACTGACTGTCACTTATGTATGACACTCCCCCTTAGGATGCATTATCTGACTTTTATCTGGTCTTATCTGATAACCACTGCACTTGTAGAAAAATGTCTCGCAGGCATGGAGCTGCTTTCTGTGCATACACTATTCAGTGTATTTTTAGTTATTCTTTATTTAACTAGTTAGGAACAAATTCTTATTTACAATGATGGCCTAGGAACAGTGGGTTAACTGCCTTGTTCAGGAGGCAGAACAACAGATTCCTATCTTGTCAGCTCGGGGATTCGATCCACCAACCTTTCAGTTACTGGCCCAACGCTCTAACCACTACGCTACCTGCTTCCCCTGTATGCGGCAGCATTCATCACAACACTTTCACAGCACAGTGGTAAAAGGGTTATTTGGCTGTCCCCAAAAGAGAACCCTTTGAAGAACCATTTTTGGATGCATGTAGAACCCTTTCCCCGGAGAGTTCTACATGGAACCCAAAAGAGTTCTACCTGGAACCAAAAAGGGTTCTCCAATGGGGACAGTCAAAGAACCCTTTTGCAACCCTTTTTTCTGAGTGTAATGTATGTATCAGGGTTCTACATCAATGGAGAATGAGTAGTATGCCCTTTGCCGGTCCCTCTGTGAACACATTACAGCTTTACATAACAAAGTGAGCAAAACTGTAAAATGTGGTACTATCAAAGATCAGAGGCCAAAATATGAATGTTCACATTCAATTGCTTTACCCCATAATGCAATTGATCTATGTAAAGCTCAGTAGTCTGTTTTCTTCTTACAAATCTAAATAGCTGATTTATGGCCAATTAGATTTGGAGTGGACTCACAGTGCCATGAATTCTCTCTCACTGTTTGCATACTGATAAATAATTAAGAGGGCAAGCAGGACTATTTAAACGATGTGGGGAACTTGCGTTTGAACTGTGTTCAGACATATTCAGTCAGAAAGTGGTACAAGCACGACTAGGGAATATGAGGCTTTGATGGTTGTCCTATGAGAATCTCTTTTTGCCATAAATGCTGTGTGTGGAAGGAGAGGGAGAGGAGCAGGCAGCAGCTGGGTAACACAAGAGACCCAGGGAGGGAATGTGTGTGGTGCCACAACCAGCTTCCCCAGCCCCGTGTAAAAGACATAGCTCAGACGTTTCACAGCTCTGCGGCTTTAATGAGCTGCCGCGCTGCAGCATGTCCATCATGAGGTGGACCAGAACATAACACCTCTCCAGGCCACATGCAGTGCGCAGATGCAGTACAGCACTACCCATCATGTTCACCCATGTGTGACACAGCCAACCTAACACAAACCACACACTCCGTCTCTCCACCATCCACTCACTGTAACATCCACTCTCACTAATACACAAGCAGCACACAATATAGCAGAGATACTGGCTGTACAACTTACTGTTTATTGCTATACTGATGAGTATCTTACTGTTACAGCATATGTTATGTGTGTTTGGGCTTATAATCGGGGAATGGGCCATATGTTATGTGTGTTTGGGCTTATAATCGGGGAATGGGCCATATGTTATGTGTGTTTGGGCTTATAATCGGGGAATGGGCCATATGTTATGTGTGTTTGGGCTTATATTCGGGGAAAGGGCCATATGTTATGTGTGTTTGGGCTTATATTCGGGGAATGGGCCATATGTTATGTGTGTTTGGGTTTATAATCGGGGAAATGGGACATATGTTATGTGTGTTTGGGTTTATAATCGGGGAAATGGGACATATGTTATGTGTGTTTGGGTTTATAATCGGGGAAATGGGACATATGTTATGTGTGTTTGGGTTTATAATCGGGGAAATGGGACATATGTTATGTGTGTTTGGGTTTATAATCGGGAAATGGGACATATGTTATGTGTGTTTGGGTTTATAATCGGGGAAATGGGCCATATGTTATGTGTGTTTGGGTTTATAATCGGGGAAATGGGACATATGTTATGTGTGTTTGGGTTTATAATCGGGGAAATGGGACATATGTTATGTGTGTTTGGGTTTATAATCGGGGAAATGGGACATATGTTATGTGTGTTTGGGTTTATAATCGGGAAATGGGACATATGTTATGTGTGTTTGGGTTTATAATCGGGGAAATGGGACATATGTTATGTGTGTTTGGGTTTATAATCGGGGAATGGGCCATTTGTTGTTGGTGCAAAGCTGTTGTCATTATGAAATGGGAGAAAAATAGTACATGGAAGGTAATGAAGGATGAGAGGGTTATTAAAAATAGCTATATTGTATTATACGCAATATTGGCACTTAAAAAAAATATATATATTTATATACAATGATAATTCCTCTCAGGAATGACTGAGAGAGTAAAAACAGCAAGAGTAGACAAGTCGATGCCTCCCATGCCTGTCTTTCATACTCACAGCAGGCAGGAACGGAGAGGAAGATGCATTTTCCCCCCTGGAAGGCACATCCATGGCATCATCAATTCAGCAAAGGGAAGGTGACAGCTAATCAAACACAATAGGCTGACCCACAGATTACACACAGTCCAGTCTTTAAGGCTATGTGCACCAGCCTGGATCCCCTGGTTGTTATTGGCAAAAAAATAAGACCATAGGTCTTATGGTGTTACGTCTCACTTTTTCTATTTATCCCAACACTTCAGAGGCCATGAAACATTTTGAGATTTTCCCTGAGCTGCACTCTTCCTGCTTACTCAGCTTTCATTGTGCTCTGAAGACCATTGGAAATAAATTACATCAAAGGTGATTAACAGAACTTATGAGTCAGATTTAGTTGAACTTTCCTTAAGGAAAACTCTATGACTGTAGGACCATGTCCTCAGATTTGCAGATTAGGAAAATTAGGTGATGTGAAGCTAGAGGATATAGTGAACACAGGAGTCAAATCTGCCTGGTTGCCAGGAGACTGCCGTTGGTGGATTATGAAATAAGTCTCAATGCTTTACACTTTCCCAGGTATGAACAGGGACTTGACAAATTGTAACTAATCCAACAGTCGATACAGCCAAACTGTGTGACATCTTGTTTTATCCATTAGTACTAAAAGTCCCAATGGATTTAGAATGATTCAAAAGGAAGGAATTGAGATTGGACATGGGACAATATTGCAATGTAGCTATTTACCGGTAGGTTATTTTATGATGTAAAATATTGCCAGTCCTGTACCCAGAGGTATTTACTATACAGGTCTATGGCATATCCTCCCCTTGGTGATCAAGCAAAGAAAAAGGCAAAGGTTTTCATTTGGACAAGGTTGTCTAAGTAAGAGAAACCACTGCATTGCCCCTTGTGCCCCCTACTGCTGGTCAGATGTATTCATTTGAATGATAGGTATGATGTGCAATGAATAGATTGTTTTTTAGATCGAAATGCCAAATAAATATGGGTGATGTTTAAGGTTTCGGGAAAAGTGCAGTGAATAGTGCCACTTTTTTAGGATGTCAATATAAATGAATGTATTTATGGTAGTTTGTCATTTTGTCTTGCCTTTTAATCATTATGTGTGTTATTGTTTTTACCACCGAGGACCACTTTGGAAACAAGCAATTTAATTAAATATTTTAAGGGATATCCTCAGGGTCCACATTGTACATTTTGTTGTATATGTCTGTTACCCAATATAAATTACATTTACAAAAAAAATCAAATCTGATCCCATCATATGACCCTCCTTTCTCTTCTTGTTCAGCAGCTAACAACAATGGAGACAGCCCTTTCCACCCCCAATAATATCCAGATATGTGAGGTGACCTGCGATTCCTTCCGCATCGCCTGGGACATGACCCCTGAGGATACTGCCAGGGCCACACACTTCTTCATAGACCTGAGCCGCAAAGAGGGCAGGGATCCCAACCGCTTCAAACACAGGGTGTGTCTGACAGATTGTCACTGCTTTTCCCCCTCATAAACCTCCCCAGGCCCCCCCCATGACTCAATGACTATTACTCTTTCCACTGATAGTGACTCTGACTCCCGCTGTCTAGATTCATGTTCTTTACTTCTCATCACAGGAGGCTGGGGAGAACGGCTCATAGTGATGGCTGGAATGGAGTGAATGGTAACCATGTGTGTGATGTTTGTGTTACCATTCAAGCCATTACTATGAGCCTGTCCTCCCCAATTAAGGTGCCACCAAACCGCTTGTTCTAATCCCTCCATGTCCTGTTCTCCAATAATAGACATTTCACTGCAACGTGATGTAATATGTTTTGATATAACTCAAGATAGCCTAGCATGAGACAGTGTCTATGCAGAACAATAGATAAAAGCCTGGTAATGAGTGTATCTGACTCTGCAGCAGTTACAACCCAGAGAGCAGTGCCCTTTAAGTCACTTCCAGTGGAGAATGAGAATCTTGTGCTGCAAAATAGCTTTGGGCAAGTGACTCATGGGCACATTCGTTTCCTTTTGAATGGCCAGAAAACGGACAAAGCCTAAAAACTACAGCTCTGTTCTCTTTACTATGAACTGTGATTTTATTCCAGACCAGTCACTGAACTGATTTTCTGTATACTACCCATTTGTTTCTTCATTTTCTATCTCTCAGCATCATGTTGTGAGTCCAAAAATATAGACCTAGCTAATTGCAATCAGTATTTGAAATACAAGAACGATTGAAATAGAAAATTAAGTGGCCATTTGTTATTTGCAATGGGATCCTTTCAAACAGACTGAAATTATGCACTATAACATTTACTCTTTAGTCATTTAGCAGACGCTCTTATCCAGAGTGACTTACAGTAGTGAGAGCATACTTTTTATTACTTTTTTCGTACTGGTCCCCTGTGGGAATCGAACCCACAACCCTGGCACCATACTCTACCAACTGAGCTACATGGGACTCAATCTGCTACTAAAACAGATTCAATCTGTTTACTGTTGGAAGGACAGATAGGCTTTTACTTGAGGTTAGCTCTTATCGTAATACCCATGAAATAGAATGTAAGATGTCATGCTCAGTCATTCCTGATGGGTGTTTCTGAGCCTTTCTTACATCAACCCTACTCTAGCCACACATGAGATACTTGAATAACTACTTTGGTACAGTTCTCTATTTAATATAATCTTCCAATGCCTTTACAAAAGCCCCTGATTTCTGTTGTACAGAGCTGTTCAGGGTTGTGCTGCACTTGATTGGAAGTGTGTTTCTATCACTCAAAAATCAAAGCAACACAAACAAACTTGCACCAGGGTGGTTGCCATGGTTATGTGGGCCCTGTGAGCTTGTTTTAATTAGCTGCGCTTCTTAGAGGCCCTGGCCAAAACAAAGCCACTAATTTGATTAGATATACAGTAGCTTAACTAGACCAGTTTGTACCAGAATATGCTAAAGAAATGTATAATCTATGAGTGTGTTTACATAAAACATTTAGACCTACTGCCAATCCCATTTTTTACCTATGAAATGCAGTATTGTAGTAATTCAACTGATGAGTCACTTGAATTAACATGTATCCCTGTTTCACCCATCAGGATGTGCCCACCAAACTGGTGGCCAAGGCAGTGCCTTTACCCATGGCAGTGAGAGGTCATTGGTTCCTGAGCCCACGGACAGAGTACTGTGTTGCTGTGCAGACTGCAGTGAGACAGGCAGACGGAGAGTACCTGGTGTCTGACTGGAGCCAGGTGGTCGAGTTCTGCACAGGGGGTATGTCATAGAAGCACATCGATTTCTATAGTAGGACATTTACCAATGTAATGCAGGCCTTATGACCTGCTGTAGCGTATTGATTCAATTGAATATGCCTACAAAGGATTTGAACAAGGAACTTCATAATTGACTGTTTTTGTATGAAACAGATTATGCCATGGACCACCTCAAACAGCTCCTTGGTAAAGCACAGGGTTCTGCTGGAAGATTGCTGCGGTTCTCTGTGTTCTATCGCAACCAGCACCCTGACTACTTCCACTATGTCAGGTCAGTACTATACCATACTCTGTAAATACACACACGTATAGGGATGTACTTGTGAAGTTCAATAACAAAATGTTTCTCCTTTTCTGTTAGAACTGAGTGCGGGGGGTTGATGCGCCCAGCCCTGAAAGACAATAGTGGAAGTCATGGCTCCCCTATCAACAGCAAACTGCAGGGAGTCTTCCTCAGCTGCAACACTGAGTTTGACACAGGTCTTCCTCCAAACGACTCCCCCTACGGCCCCCTGCGTTTCCAGATCCCGGCCGGGAACCTGCTGAATCCCAACACCAATCTTTACTTTGCTGACTTCTACTGTATGTACACAGCCTATCACTATGTGGTGTTGGTACTGGCCCCTTCTGGCTCAGAGGGGGATAACTTCTGCCGTAGTAGTCTCCCACTGCTGGACCTGACTGCCAACCCCTTCCTGACATACATCCCCCCCCAGAGGCAGGGAGAAGACCCCCTGTTCTGCCACGCCAGTGATGTCATCCTGGAGGTGCTCTACACAGAGCCGCTGTATCTGGAGCAGGGCAGTGTGCTAGAGATCAGTGGCCACCACCAGATGAGCCAGACCACGGCTAACGCCAAGAAGGACCCCAGCTGCAAGGTGTGCAACATCAGTGTGGGCCGCTGAGAGAACTGACTGGACTGACAGGGTTTAGAGAACAGTGAGGATGTATATCGCCATCGTTGCAACAACAACAAAATAACTTGATAAATGGGCTGAGTGATTTAATCCAGTGTAAGGGACAGTAACACAACTGGGACAGCCCATCTCTTGGAGTATGTGCATGCTGCTTCCCCCATCCCTCCACATCACTACTAGAATTGCAAATCTCCATTAGCCTCTGTATTAGCCTCCAATGCTGGAGAAAGCTGAGATGTACACGTTGTATTTGTCAAATAACATTAAGTAAGATATACATTTCTGTCTTCTCCCTGTTGGTCTTAAGAGGATTCCAAGATGTATTATACCTAAAAACACACTGTCAATTGCATTTCTATTTGAAAACTTTCAAACATGATGTTATTCCGTTAAATCTCATAAGTGAATAATAAAGATTTTATTTGACTGTAGGATGTAATTTGGTATACCAATGACCTCAACGAATGTGTCATGATTCCTGTGAAAGTCACACAGTAGCTGTGAATCATGTACACAGGGACCCTTTCTCAGTGGTCAGGATGTCCAGTCACAGCTTGCCTCTGTCATCTTTCCTTTTGTCTTTTAGTCGATAAGTAATGATATGTCTCCGGCTGTCGAGATCAATGGAAGCATAATTCAATAGAAACAATGCCTGCTCCCTATAGTGTCTGATAACAGGCTTTAGTCATGTGGGCACCAGAGAACACAATACTGGGATAAGATTAGCTCATACTCACTCTCCTTTGAGGGATCTACACTGAACAAAAATATAGACACAACATGCAACAATTTCAACGATTTTGAGTTACAGTTCATACAAGAAAATCAGTCAACTGAAATAAATTCATTAGGCCCTAATCTATGGATTTCACATGACTGGGCAGGGGCGCAGCCATGGGCATAGGCCCACCCACTTGGGAGACTGGCCTACCTACTGGGGGGCAAGGCCCAGCCAATCAGAATGAGTTTTCCCCCACAAAGGGGCTTTATTACAGATTTAAATATTCCTCACGTTTCATCAGCTGTCAGGGTGACTGGTCTCAAACGATACGCAGGTGAAGAAGCTGGATGTGGAGGTTCTGTGCTGGCGTGGTTACACGTGGACTGCAGTTCTGAGGCCGATTGGACGTAATGCCAAATTCTCTAAAATGACTTTGGAGGTGGTTTATGGTAGAGAAATGAACATCTGGCAACAGCTCTGGTGGAAATTCCTGCAGTCAGCATACCAATTGCACACTCCCTGAAAACTTGAGACATCTGTGGCATTGTGTTATGTGACAAAACTGCACATTTTAGAGTGGCCTTTTATTGTCCCCAGCACAAGGTGCACCTGTGTAATAATGAGCACGCTGTTTAATCAGCTTCTTGACACCTGTCAGGTGGATGGATTATCTTGGCAATGGAGACATGCTCACTAACAGGGATGTAAACTAATTTCTGAGATATTTTATTTCCCTTCATGAAACATTGGACCAACACTTTACATGTTGTGTTTATATTTTTGTTCGGTATAATTTTTTCACTTCAGTATTCCATGATGTACTAAGGATATCAAAGATTTCTGGGATATCCTGTCTACAGCAGTCACATGGACACTGAAATTAGCAGTCAGACAACCGTAAGTGTTTATGAGGCACTATTTCTTGGTTAAAACCTGGCAGTTACTCAACACTGTTACTCAACACTTGGTCAGAGAGGAAGTGCACTGCACACTGACAGAATTATAGAAGACTAGAGAATCTCAGGCTTTCCCTCCAGCCATATTGTAAATATTACAAATAAGTTTAGCTTTCGGTGAGCATGTTTGAAACTGAATAACCAGACCCATCTACAATTTCCTAATGACTATTCTATCCTACTGACTCTTCTTCCAGAATGCAATTTACAGAGCAAGCAGTGCAAGCAATGGAAAATATGAAAAACAGAACAATAGTTTATTTTAGCTGACATTTTAGCATATTACAGTTCACCTCAGATGAACTTAGTGAAGATGAGGGTCGAAGCATAAAATGTTACGGTGAAGTTCAGTGTAGCCTAGTGCAGTCTTTCTGTTGTCCAGATTATGCCCCACAGCGTTATGCCCCAGGCTTGTCAAAGACAAACATGCTGTAGTTCTGTCCATTGCTATTGTCCCAGAATGGGGTGCTGTACTTATCAGGTAGATAAAACAAAGAATTGAATCTTCTCATCGAGCATGGGCAGGGTGATGTCAAATTTAAAGATGTCTGTGTCAGCTCCACCATAGCACTCTTTCAGGAAAGCACAGGGCACGTCTTGTTGGCTGTGCTAAGAGTCAAAGGTGATGCGGATTCACACAGCCTTCTGGAAGGTCTGGTTCTTCACACTGCAGTTCCCCAGGAGAACCATGCCCTCCCTCAACCTGGCACGGAAACACTGGAAGTCTGCAGAGGGCTGTGGGAAGCCCAGTCGCAGCCTGCTCTCCTCAATAGATTTGCTGACAGTGCAGCTAGAACCATCCTGTCGTGTTGCGCCGCCTCTCTGGGCGTGATGACCGTGGGTACATCCACTCCACCATTTAATAGAATATGTTGGCTGCAGTTCGGGACAAACCTTAGAGTCAGTGAAAATCACGTGCTTTCTCTTAGCCTTGACTTCATCCTCACCACTCTCATTCAGAGGCACATGTCTGTCTGGGGTAAGTGCTGTAGGACTTAGCCTGCTCTGGGAGAGCTGCTCTGGCACGGGGGTTCTGATGCAGGGTCTCAGAGAGGATGCACAGAACAGCTGGCCTTACGGCCATGTCCAGAGGGCCCAACATCTGTAATACCCTTGGAAGGATAAAGATGAAGGTCAATAAGCAAAGAACAATCTTCTACAGCTTACTGATAAATCATATGCATCATGATCATATAACCATTCTTACGTTGTACAGGCCATCATCTGTTGTTTGGGGATATCTTCTGTAGTAAGAAGATCATAAAGGCATAGACTTCAGCTTGAAGGACACTCTTGAAAATAGGGTAAACACTGCATTGAGTCTCAGAGATACATAGCCTAAGACATTGATCTGCATGGACATATCGGTTCTAGTATTTGCTAACATATACAGTATGTCAAGACTACAATGCAATTAGAAAAACTGTTTTATGGAACAGCCTTGGGCCTCTATATGGTGAGTTACAACAAGACTTGTCTCGCTATCAAAAGAACATTTGACCAGTAATTGCAACAATCAACTTAAAAACACTAACTTACAGTTTATTCGAAAAAGTTGAAATCATCCTGTTGTTATCTTTTCCTTCTCTCTTTACTGGTGCTGAACTAGTACGCGCCTAGTATCAGTAGTGTCTGAGTTTATATACCTCCTTAATTATCATGATATCTGGTGTATCCCGCCTTCCCTACTTTCCTGACCAATGAAGTTAACCTTACTCATCATTCTTAGCCTATAGTGGTAGCCTACAATTTCTACATGGTAGCACTCTAGGCCTGTCAATAACAGACACATTTTATTTTGTGTGAGGAGTTACATAATTTGGTCCTTACTACTATTCATAACACTGGATGTTATTAACACCAATCACCTTTTCTATTCAGACCTAAATTGGAACAAGTCATAGGAGTCATTACTCAGCCCAAAACCTAACAATAAAAACACATAAAAGCATACAAATACAAAAATGGTCAAGCACAGACTATGAGTCATGAATAAAAGTCAGTCGGTTATGAGGCTGCAGAGAGATATTGATTGTTGCCGATGTGGTGTTGAAGCTCGAGCAGCTTTCAGAAATTCAAACCTTCACTAATATTGTGGAAACAATTCCAATAATCCTGGCCTCTACTCCTGGCCATGGTGATCGACCCATGGTTCCACCAAGACCTGGGCCCAGGTCCAAGCTTTCCTCTGCCAGACTACCCCCCCCCCCCCCCCCAGTCCCTCCTCTAGGATGCCAGTAGTCAGCAGGGACCTTCACATAACACTTTCCACACCTGATTTTCAGAATATATTTACATGTTCAAGAAAACTAGGTCACCTACAGTTTCTCTGTTCAACAAGATAACATTGTATGTTTTTCTAATTTACTGCACATTCATAACATACTAGTGTTCTACTATCCACAGGGTACTGTTCTAGATCTGTTATTGACTGGGAAACAAAGTATGAATGTAAATGCTATCAGTGGTGAACTACACTGAGTGTACAAAACATTAGGAACACCTGCTCTTTCCATGACATAGACTGAACAGGTAAATCCAGGTGAAAGCTATGATCCCTTATTGATGTCACCTGTTGAGTCCACTTCAATCAGTGTAGATGAAGAGGAGGATCAGGTTACAGAAGGATCAGTATGTCTTGATGACATTATTTATCATTCAGAGTGTAAATGGGCAAGACAAAAGGCTTAAGAACTGCAACGCTGCTGGGTTTTTCCACGCTGAACAGTTTCCCGTGTGTATCACAAATGGTCCTCCACCCAAAGGTCATCCAGCCAACTTGACACAACTGTGGGAAGAATTGGAGTTAACAAGGGCCAGCTTTCGGCACCTTGTAGAGTCCACGCCTCGAAGAATTGAGGCTGTTCTAAGAGAAAAGGGGAGTGCAACTCAATATTAGGATGTTGTTTCTAATGTTTTTTACTCTGTGTGTAGTGCAACTACACTGCACTATAAAGATTATTGAATGTTAAAGGAGATGTGTATAAGCTAAACTTTCTCCAATCGTCTATTCCTGGTTCTCCCAATTACATGAAAGAAAAATACAATAAGCATGAAAAATATCCTGTGCTAAAATGCCTTATTACCACACAGAAATGCTGGACAACACCCCATTTCTTTGGGCCGTACCTGGACTTCGACCCAGTGATGTAGTGGTGCCTGGAGAAGTGAGTATACTAATTAATTTAGTATAAATTAATTTTGCTCTAATTTTGCTAACTCTCTCTCTCTCAAAGAGTGCAGCGTATAAAGTCAGAACATCTGCTGTCTCAGCCACTGCCTGAAACCCACGGAGTTCCACAAGGCTCGATCTTAGGCCCTACGCTCTTCTCAATTTACGTCAACAACATTGCTCAGGCAGTAGGAAGCTCTCTCATCCATTTATATGCAGATGATAGCTGGCCCCTCCCCAGATGTTGTGTTAAATGACTACAACAAAGCTTTATTGGTGTCGAACAAGCTTTCTCTGCCCTTAACCCTGTTCTGAACACTTCCAAAACAAAGATCTTGTGGTTCGGTAAGAATAATTAACCCTCTCCCCATCAGTGTGAGTACTACCTCTGAGGGTTTAGAGCTTGAGGTAGCCACCTCATACAAGTACCTGGGAGTATGGCTAGACGGTACACTGTCATTCTATTCATGCTAAGGTTAATCTAGACTTGGTTTCCTCTATTGTAATCGCTCCTCTTTCACCCCATCCTACCCATGCTAGATTACAGAAATGTAATTTATAGATCGGCAGGTAAAGGTGCTCTAGAGCAGCTAGATGTTCTTTACCATTTGGCCATCAGATTTGCCACCAATGCTCCTTATAGGACACATCACTGCATTCTATACTCCTCTGCAAATTGGTCATCTCTGTATACCTGACCACAAGTGGGTCTGGGTGTATCAACCAGACCTACTGGTTGATGCTTATTTTGAAGAAGAAAAAAACCCTATTAAGGCATAACTCCCCCCTATCTGAGATGCCTACTGCAGCCCTCATCCTCCACATCAAATCAAATCAAATTTATTTGTCACATACACATGGTTAGCAGATGTTAATGCGAGTGTAGCGAAATGCTTGTGCTTCTAGTTCCGACAATGCAGTAATAACCAACGAGTAATCTAACCTAACAATTCCAAAACTACTACCTTATATACACAAGTGTAAATGGATAAAGAATATGTACATAAAGATATGAATGAGTGTTGGTACAGAACGGCATAGGCAAGATGCAGTAGATGGTATCGAGTACAGTATATACATATGAGATGAGTAATGTAGGGTATGTAAGCAAAGTGGCATAGTTTAAAGTGGCTAGTGATACATGTATTACATAAAGATGCAGTAGATGATAGAGTACAGTATATACATATACATATGAGATTAATAATGTAGGGTATGTAAACATTATATTAAGTAGCATTGTTTAAAGTGACTCGTAATATAATTTACATACAACACCCATTCTGCCAGTCCCATTGTTAAAGGTCCCCAAAGCACACACATCCCTGGGTCGCACCTCTTTTCAGTTCGTTTCAGCTAGCTACTGGAGCGAGCTGCAAAAAACACTGTTTTATCTTCATCTCTTCATTCAAAGACTCAATCATGGACGCACTAACACTTGTGGCTGACACGCATGATGTATTGTTGTCTCTACCTTCTTGCCATTTGTGCTGTTGTCTGTGCCCAATGTTTTTCTTTTACCATATTTTGTGCTGCTGCCATGTTGTGTTGCTACTGTGTTGTTGTCATGTTGTGTTTTTCAAAAAAATCCCAGTAGGAACCCTTTTGCCTTGTGGTAGGCCGTCATTCTAAATAAGAATTTGCTCTTAACTGACTTGCCTAGTTAAATAATACATTTAAAAAGGCTCCCAGTGACACAATATGAATGACCTAAAAGCTGTGCTGAGCATTAGGCTAATAAACTCAGCAAAAAAAGAAACGGCCCCTTTTCAGGATCCTATCTTTCAAAGATTATTTGTAAAAATCCAAATAACTTCACAGATCTTCATTGTAAAGGCTTTAAACACTGTTTCCCATGCTTGTTCAAAGAACCATAAACAATTAATGAACATACACCTGTGGAACTGTCGTTAAGACACTAACAACTTACAGACGGTAGGCAATTAAGGTCACAGTTATGAAAACTTAGGACACTAAAGAGGCCTTTCTACTGACTCTGAAAAACACAAAGAAAGATTCCCAGGGTCCCTGCTCATCTGCGTGAACGTTCCTTAGGCATGCTGCAAGGTGGCATGAGGACTGCAGATGTGACCAGGGAAATAAATTGCAATGTCCGTACTGTGAGATGCCTAAGACAGCGCTACAGGGAGACAGGACGGACAGCTGATCGTCCTCCAAACATCACACCTGTGGGACAGGATGGCAACAACAACTGCCCTAGTTACACCAGGAACGCACAATCCCTCCATCAGTGCTCAGACTGTCCGCAAAAGGCTGAGAGAGGCTGGACTGAGGGCTTGTAGGCCTGTTGTAAGGTAGGTCCTCACCAGACATCACCGGCAACTACGTTACCTATAAGCACAAACCCACCGTCGCTGGACCAGACAGGACTGGCAAAAAGTGCTCTTCACTGACGAGTCACGGTTTTGTCTCAGCAGGAGTGATGATCGGATTCGCGTTTATCGTCGAAAGAATGAGCGTTACACTGAGGCCTGTACTCTGGAGTGGGATCAATTTGGAGGTCCATCATGGTCTGGGGAGGTGTGTCACAGCATCATTGGACTGAGCTTGTTGTCACTGCAGGCTCAACGCTGTGCGTTAATCTCGATGCTGGGCATTACAGGGAAGACATCCTCCTCCCTCACGTGGTACCCTTGCTGCAGGCTCATCCTGACATGACCCTCCAGCATGACAATGCCACACTGCTCGTTCTGTGCGTGATTTCCTGCAAGACAGGAATGTCAGTGTTCTGCCATTGCCAGCGAAGAGCCTGGAATCTCAATCCCATTGAGCACATCTGGGACCTGTTGGATCGGAGGGTGAGGGCTAGGGCCATTCCCCCCTAGAAATGTCCAGGGAACTTGCAAGTGCCTCGGTGGAAGAGTGTGGTAACATCTCACAGCAAGAACAGGCAAATCTGGTGCAGTCCATGAGGAGGATATGCACTGCAGTACTTAATGCAGCTGGTGGCCACACCAGATACTGACTGTTACTTTAGATTTTGACCCCCCCATTTCTTCAGGGACACATTATTCCATTTCTGTTAAGTCACATGTCTGTGGAACTTGTTCAGTTTGTTTCTCAGTTGTTGAATCTTATGTTCCTACAAATATTTACACGTTAAGTTTGTCGACTGCGTTTATTTTCAGCAATGAGAGGACTTTTATTTTTTTGCCGAGTTTAGTAGGTCTACTATTGAAACAGATAAATAAGGCTGTCAACTGGGTCAGAAATTCACAAGCTTCTGATTTGTTCCTTTTTTTTACCTCAGGTTTTTGCTCGAAGTCATACTTTGTTGATAGTACAACATCAAAATTGGATGTTGTAAGTCCATAACAATGCTTAAACCACATCAGGAGACCACTGGGAATTTGTTTTGTGTAGTTATTAACCTTTAATTAAAGTGCACAGGCACCTAGCACTGTTGTTTGGTTAGAGGTGTTTCTGTAGCACATGAGATGGATGCAAATTAGATGGATGGATGCAAATGATCATGATTTCATTCTGCCAGGTAGGCATAGGCTTCTTTGTAGCTAGTTAACATTTAATTGAGAAGGTTTTTGGGAAAGCCTTTCCATCTACAGTACTAGAGTATGGTTAGGCCTATCATTAGCATTGCTTAAACAGCATGATCATTACAGAGGTGCACATTGTGCTGGGGATAATAAAATGTGCAGTTTTGTCACACAACACAATGCCACAGTTGTCTCAAGTTTTGAGGGAGCGCAGGAATTCTGGCACCAGATATGTTGCTAGAATACGGAACATTCATTTATCTACCATAAACTGTCTCCAACGTTGTTTTAGAGGATTTGGAAGTCTGTCTAACCGGCCGACATAACCGCAGACCACATGTATGGCGTGGTGTGAGCAAGCAGTTTGCTGATGTCAACATGGTGAACAGAGTGCCCATGGTTGCGCTGGCATAAGCTACAGACATCGAACACAACTGCATTTTATTGATGGAAATTTGAACGCACAGATACCGTGACGAGATCCTGAGGTCCATTGTCATGCTATTCATCTGCTGCCATCACATTTCACCATGATAATGCACAGCCCCATGACACAAGTCAATCAATCAAATGTATTTATAAAGCCCTTTTTACATCAGCTTATGTCACAAAGTGCTGTACAGAAACCCAGCCTAAAACCCCAAACAGCAAGCAATGCAAATGTAGAAGCACAAATGTGTTCACAATTCCTAAAACCTGAAAATGCTCCAGTTCTTCCATGGCCTGCAAACTCACCAGACATGTCACGACGTGTACGATAGCATGTTCCAGTTCCCGCCAATTTCCAGCAACTTCCCACTGCCATTGAAGATGGGTGGGACAACATTCCACGGGCCACAATCAACAGCCAGATAAGTCTATGCGAAGATGTTGCGCTGCATGAGGCAAATGGTGGTCACACCAGATAGTGACTGGTTTTCTGATCCAACACATTCATATCTGTATTCCCAGTCATGTAAAATCCATAGATTAGGACCTAATGAATGTATTTCAATTGACTGATTTTCTTTATATGAAAAGGAAAATCTTTGAAATTGTTACATGCTGTGTTTTATCTTTGTTCAGTATATTTTTGTTCAGTATATAAACACAAGTGCACAGATCAGGTTCAAGATGAGATGCTGTAGCTAAATAGCTAAATGTCTCAAAGACCATGAGCTCATTGATATGGCAAGTGTGTGCGTATGCGAGCACTCGTTTCAGCTGTTAAACTTGGTAAGCCAAGTGTAAGCCATCCTATCATTATTATGATCGGATCATTCAGACCATGCCATAACCATTCTCGCCAGCTATGGCATATAGTAAGGTGAATAGTTCAACTAAGGATGTGATGTACAGCTTTCACTTTTGAATTGCTTCAGAGAAAAGCAGTGATTTAGCAAATTTTCCCACCAAAATGAATGCACTCTCTCACGTACACAGTATGACTCAATGACCTAGTTATTTAGAAGAGGATGAGCTGCAATTCCCCATACCGTGACCCTGATGCAATTACTACCCGGGGTTGTTTGTTTTCAACGAGCCATAAAGAACCAACCCTGACCTGACATTGACTCAACCGGATGTAGCCTAATAAGGGAAAGAACCATGGCTATTAAATCCATTCTCTTGCATCAAGTACAGTTCTCAATCACAAGCCCTTCATTATCAGCAACAATGACAACTTATGATTCAACATACTTCCATCATAATTGGTTAAACTATAAAAATGTATGTCTTATCATGAATGGTCACTATGTTTTTACTGATGTACTTGAAAAGAAAGAGGTATACTGGGGGGGTCATTGGATGTGTGTAAAAGTAATACATGTAATGATGCAGGCGTGTTCCTGAACAGCTGGTGTCTTTGTGGACCATTGGTGCACAGTTTATGGCTGATTAACCATAACTTAACTAGGGGCAATGTGGGACAAGGTCCTATTTCTTAGACTTAAATACCATGGTGTCAAAAATATTAACTTCTTATGGCTGGGAGCAGTATTGAGTAGCTTGGTACTCAAGGTGCCCCGAGGTACCCAGAGTAAACTGCCTGCTACTCAGTCCCAGTTGCTAATATATGCATATTATATTTGGATAGAAAACACTCTGAAGTTTCTAAAACTATTTGAATGATGTCTGTGAGTATAACATAACTCATATAGCAGGCAAAAACCTGAGAAAAAAATCCAACCAGGAAGTGGGAAATCTGAGGTTGGTCATTTTTCAACTCATTCCCTATTGAAGATACAGTGGGATATTGGTCATGTTGCACTTCCTACGGCTTTCACTAGATGTCAACAGTCTTTAGAACCTTGTTTGAGGCTTCTACTGTAAAGGAGGGGCTCATAAGGGCTCTTTGAGTCAGTAGTCTGGCAGAGTGCCACAAGCTCGTGACGCTCGTTCACGTGAGAGTTAGCTCGCATTCCATTGCATTTCTGAAGACAAAGGAATTCTCCGGTTGGAACATTATTGAAGATTTATGTTAAAAACATCCTAAAGATTGATTCTATACATCCTTTGACATGTTTCTACAGACTGTAACGGAACTTTTTTACATTTCGTCTGCTCCTAGTGAACGCGCTTCGTGAGTTTGGATTTGTTTACAAAACGCACCAACAAAAGTAGCTATTTGGACATAAATTGACATTATCGAACAAAACAAACATTTATTGTGGAACTGGGATTTCTGAGAGTGCATTCTGATGAAGATCATCAAAGGTAAGTGAATATTTATAATGTTAATTCTGACTTCTGTTGACTGCACAATATGGCGGATATATTTTTGGCTTGTTTGGTCTCTGAGCGTCGTACTCAGATTATTGCATGGTTTGCTTTTTTCATAAAGCTTTTTTGAAATCTGACACAGCGGTTGCATTAAGGAGAAATGTATCTAAAGTCCATGCATAACACTTGTATTTTCATCAACATTTATTATGAGTATTCCTGTAAATTGATGTGGCTCTCTGCAAAATGGAACTACTGAACACAACACGCCAATGTATACTGAGATCTTTTTAAATAAATATGAACTTTATCGAACAAAACATATGTATTGTGTAACATGAAGTCCTATGAGTGTCATCTGATGGAGATCAAAGGTTAGTGATGAATTTTCTCTATTTCTGATTTTCGTGACTCCTCTCTTTGGCTGAAAAAAATGGCTGTGTTTTTCTGTGACTTGGCTCTGACCTAACATAATCGTTTGTGGTGCTTTCGCCGTAAAGCCTATTTGAAATTGGACACTGTGGTGGGATTAAAAAGAAGTGTATCTTTAAAATGGTGTGAAATACTTCTATGATTGAGGAATTTTAATTATGGGATTTCTGTGGTTTTGAATTTGGCGCCCTGCACTTTCACTGGCTGTTGTCATATCGATCCCGTTAGCGGGATCACAGCCCTAAGAAGTTTTTAATACCAGTCTTTAAACATAAATCTACACATTTATTTCCTTTGGTATCAACAATTGATATGGTTTACAAACCCAGAATTTAAATCATATATGGTCAAGGCAGCAACAGCATGCAAAATACAAATGTATGCTTGGCAATGACATGCATGTATCCCTCAACCTTATTACATACATGTAGACACCATGAAGTGCCATTCATGTATTCCTGTGTCCTCCTCACACCAAAGGTATATCTCACTTGTAGCCTTAGTGATCCAATGATCATCATTACAATTATAAGCAGGCTTCATGTGAGAGAGATATGTCCTCAGGTACACAACATTTCAACAAGTCAGTAATATATTTGCAGACATTCTAGTTAATGCCCCGCCCTTGGCGAGTTAGAGGTCCACAAATAATGTCCATAACTCCTTCCTCAATGTACTGCAAACAGTGTAGTTAATGTTCAATGAAGGGAGTCAGTGTTCCTCTGGTCATCCACCATCACAGTTGGAGACTAATAACCCCATCTGAACCAAGGACAGGAGGCTCCTAAAACATAGCCCAAATAGAGTAGGTATATTATTACAGAGACCGATCTGTGCAAACGTGTTAATATACGGCCTAAGTGACGATTTTCTTGCAGTTCACTGGCAAATTGCCTCATTGTTTAACAGGTAATATGCTGTTCAAGCAAACGTTCTGAGAATTTCCAGCTTAGTTAGTTCCCAAGAGACCATGTTGATGGCAAAAAAATAAAAATGATGACAGTACAAAACAGTCGTATGAAAGATTTGGATTTGAATCATGAACACTTCAACATATTCAAAAACATAGTATGGATTAGTGTGTGTGTCATGGATAAAGACATGAGGGAAATCAGTGTGGCCTATAAATTGAGTACCGTGACAGTTAAATTAGCTGTACTGCTCCACTTGAAACCAGGGGTGCTATAGAGCGATACCGCATCAGATGCTGAGAATCCACATCAAGATCCACAACATACTCTCTGAAAGAAAATATTGGACCAGAAAATTCAATGGAGTTCTTAGTAAACGGCCGGGCATTTCAATCAATAAGAATACACTGTCCGTGGAGTAAGCTTGTACAATATTCTTGAGGATAGTAACAGTAAAAAAAAAACATGTTATATACAGACACATGCTGCCACCTTCTGGATCTACAGAAAACTGCAAAATAACTTCCAATGTGCTCCTCTTCACAACAGGAATCAAAACTTCTATTCTTGACACATTATCATCAAAGTGAGATAGGTAGAAAGCCTATTCCAAGCTGTAGCACCAATCAATCAGTCCAATGATCATATGCGACACTGTACCTCTGATCATCTGTCTCAGGTTCCACCAAGATGTTTTCCTGTCTCTCCCTCACACGTAGGAACACAAAGGAGTCCAGACAAGGCTCTGGTACTGGGAACATTTCATTTGACATTGAAGTTAATCACATGACAAGAGAATGCAATGCTTCCATCCATGAACATTATGCCACTGATTAGTTTTTACAAGCAGTCATTTGAATATTGGAATAGCTCATCTAAACATCGTGCTAGGACTCACCTGCTTTCAGCATATCCACTGTCTGTAGATTGGGGGGCATGTGTTTCAGAGCTACAGCCTTCAGATAGGTCTCTGTGTTGGCCAGATATCTACATGGAAGAGAGGGAACACATCACTAATGTTGCAAACATATTATTATTATAATAATAGAAGTAAATATGACATTAAAAGCAACTCAATGACCTTCCTCCAGGGAAGGTCATTGTAACTTCAAGCCACAACACGTCACTATAACACTCACTCTTTGGCGAAAGCAAACTCCTCTGGAGACAGGAACGAAGGATCTCCCTCCACTCGAGACTTCTCTTTCTCCAACACATGTGGGAAAAACTTCTCAATCTACACAGGCAACAGAGGACCAGAGAGAAAGGTGTCAGTCTGAGCACTGATTTATAGTCCCTCTCACTAGAAGATGATCATATCATGCTGGGTTGTTGTTGGCATTACCTTTTGGAGGCGAGAGCGGAGGTAGCTGCTGAGGACAAAGCGGATCCTGTCAATCTCCATACGGTGGACACTTGCCTTCACATCACCCCTCCTAACCCGCTGCAGGTTGGCCTCCTGTCAATGGAGACAACACAACATAGAAGTCCTGTTATTACTGGTATCTCACTGCTCACCGAGACAGCTGCTGCACCCCTCAGTTATTTGAGGAACCCCACCACCATTTACCATGTGAGTCAGCTGCTCCATCACACACTCTCCCATCTCTGACTTGTTCTCCAGAAGCTCAGGAGAGAACCTCTCATTCAGCCAGGCCTGGGGGACAGAGGAATACAGAAAGTCCACTTTACATAGGAGCAGCAGCAGTGCTAAATACGTTTTTTTGTTTTGACAGGATCCGTGCATTGCAAAACGTATCGGTCTGGCTACAGTATTTTAATGAACATGGCTAATTAGCTAGCTAGCTAACGTTACCTCTTCCAATTTCCCAATCAGCTCCGCTGGAGTCATCACATCTTCTTGGCCATCATCTCCTCCGCTGGCATCATCAGACAACGTATCCGACATCCTATACTTGCTTAGCCTACACAAAATGTGGTACTCTATTAAACTAGCTACGCAGAATGTTACTTTTTACATTATATCTAGACAACACTGTAAATGACGTCGACAGCTCATTAACCTCCTCCGAAACAAGAGTCGCACACTTCCGGTTAAAGTTCGCGCCAACCGAAAGCAGTGCGTGATGACGTCTGTAGAGGTTCAAACATGCGCAAAAAATGCGCAGTCAGAGACGGTAAACAAATCCCTCCGTAATCTCTGCCCTAGTATTTGGTTTACAAAATAATGTTTTATTATTATTATTTGCAAAAAGGCATGTGTTTAATGGCATTAATGAAATACAGTGGTCTACTTTCCATGGATTAAGTGCTGCACGTCCCCTCAACTAATTAAAATAAATGTCGAAAATTACAAATGACCATGGTTATTTTACTTACCAAAGAATGCAGACTTGGATCAGACAGGAATTATTTTAGATTTTATTCCGAATAAACAATTACATCTGTGTTGTTTCATATTATTTCAATGCAAAATTATTTTATCATACAATAAAAAAACGTACATAGCAGTAAACCAGAGGGCTATTGTTACAAATACAGAAAGATGAGTCCTTTTTATTAGTGCAATTCTATCAGTTGCCACAGTGGGGAGCCCATCTCGGGATAATAATCACAACAACGTTTCTCTGTTGATCACTCACATAGAATGCAGCTGTGTTCGAGTCAAGTTTAGAAAATGTCTAGAACGAAGCAGGTACTGTCATTATCTCCATTTGACTTGTCACATTGTCTATAAACTCTGCGAGAGGTAGGCTGGGCTATCACAGCCTAGTTTGAGGATAATGCATGCCAGTGATGCTGTAACCAGTATGGGGATTCAACATAGGAATGGAATAGGGATAGGAGTAGCGAGCAGGCTCATAAGGGGAAGCATTGGTGTGTCCCGTTGGGGCATGACGGTACATAGGGTTGATCTGGGACTGAGGCAGTCTGTTGGTGGATAGAAAGAATGGGTGTACAGGTGGCTTCTGTCCAGAGTCTCCCCTTGTCCTGTCATAGGCTGGGACGAGGTAGGACACTGGTATGCTGACATTAGAGTGGAATACAGGTTGTTGCGTTGGAAGTGGCTTTGGCAACATTGTCGTGGACTTCTCCTTTTTCTCTGTCTGATAATGTCGAGGGACCATATGTAGTTTCTTAGTATAGATCAGATCATTATCATGTAACATGGGCCTATTTGGGTTCTGATGGAATGTGTAACCTGGTCGAAAGGGTATAGGCCGCAAAGGCTCCATAGATTTGGGATAAACTTTAGTGAAACTGGAGGTGGATGGAACCAAGCAAGACCTAACAGTATACGTGCAGGACGTTGGTGGGGATATTTGGTGAGCTGGACGTCTGTTACTCCCATTGCAGACAGGGCTCCATACAGAGTTTTTAATCTGACCTTTGATAGAAACTGTGTCACCCAGTAGAGGGCTGACCTGAGGGAAATCTCTTTGTCCTCCAGGGAAGCCAACATATTTCTTGACATCAGGGCTGCAGCTCTGAGGCTTGTGGACCCCACTGCAGGCAGATATTGGGTTGCTGGAAAAAGGAAGAGGTACTTCTGGTTTTGGAACTGGGGGCCTCTCTTCAGTTAGTGCTGGACAGTCCTCAGAGGAGATGGAGTAGGGGGATGGGCTACGGGAAGAGGAGGACGACGGAGGGAGAGGAGAGCCCTCCGAGGTAGTGCGTGTCCGGCTAGAACGGACCAGCCCTGGGGACTGGGAGCAGTGGATCACAGAGGGCCTGCCCTTACGGTCCTCCTGTTTGGGGCTCTGACAGTCCTGGGACTGACTCAGGCTGGCCTGGGCCATACGCTTCTTCTTCTCCAGAGGGGAGATTATGTCTGAAGCAGAAGACTGGACCTGACCTGGCTGGGATAGGGAGTACGCAGAGGAAGAGAGGTCGTCACTGACGGTAGTCTCATTGTTTGGTGGAGGACGGTCTGGGTGGAGCCTTTCAGATGGAGTGGTCCATGGAGACGATGGAGTAGAGTGTAGCTGGCCCTGAAATAATACAACATGGAGAGTTCACTTCCAGTCGTACAGTTTGGGGTACAGTAACTGTATGACAATCATAGGCTGGAGTAATAGAAAACAGCCAGTGAGTTTTATGACAATAGTCACAAACAGGTGAAAAGTGAAGTACCTCAGAGTCCGTCTCCTTTTCCAGATGGGGCCTCTTCCTCTTGCCCTCAGACTTGCTTCCCTCAGGGCTCCTCTTGTACTGTTTGCGTGGTTTGCTTGGAGGCAGAGGTTTGTCCTCCTCTCCCCTCAACTGTCTCTCAAAGGGTAAAACAAGCCTGCATTGAAGACAAAAGAAATTACACAATGAAAACAAGCAGAGATGGAGTGAGTTGAAGACAGATTATCTGGAGCAGTGTTCACCTCTCATAGTGTCTGCGGGTACAGGTAGCAGCGCTGGTGCTGCCTGGGCTGCCCCCCAGCTCATCATACACATTCTTCCACAGCCGTCGTGCTGTCACCTGTTGGAAAACACACCATAGTGAGCAAACACACCCCTCTAAATCCCTCATCCAGAACCATTATGCATTAATTTGAGGTAAAGTATACGACTGTCTAATCTGTCTTTTTATATTAAGAATATATGGAGGGGGCCTCCCGAGTGGCGCAGCGGTCTAAGGCACTGCATTGCTAGAGGCGTCACCACAACCCGGGTCGGCAGGGATGTACTTGTCCCATCGTGCTCTAGTGACTCCTTGTGGCGGGCCGGGCGCATGCATGCTGACTTCAGTTGTCAGTTGTACGGTGTTTCCTCCGACACATTGGTGCGGCTGGCTTCCGGGTTAAGCGAGCAGTGTATCAAGAAGCAATGCGGCTTGGAAGGGTTGTGTTTCTGAGGACGCACGGCTCTTGACCGTCGCCTCTCCTGAGTCCGTACGGGAGTTGCAGCGATGGGACAAGACTAACTACCAATTGGATATCACATAATTGGGGAGAAAATGGGGAAATAAGTACCACAAAAAAAAGAATAGATTATATGGAGGGAGATGATTGGCCCATTACTAAAATAGAGAACAACGTCTTACTATAGGCTAAGCTCCTGTGAACTGAATTGGCATTTCATAGAAACCCTTCCTCTCTCAGCGCATTGAGCATGTACACATGCCACAGAGTGGAAACTTCATTCAGCAGACAGTGTGGACTCTGCTCTTAATGTGGTGGGTATGGTCATGTTTACATCCTGTCAACTAAAGATAATGTTCCACACAAGAACCTAAGCTGCATGGTGTCTTTCGCAACATAAAAAATGTGAGTAGCTGCCACTGCCATGTCTGTGTGATCAACAACTAGGTCAAGTGTAAAAAATATACAACTGTACGATATGGGTGTACTCACAGAGTCGTAACTGTACGATATGGGTGTACTCACAGAGTCGTAACTGCCAAGCTTCTCAACAGTTTTGTAGATTTTCCACAGGTTAACTGTGAGCAGAAACCATATGCATGTGAACATTAGGGGACATTGCACAGTTCTATAATTACTATTATATTGTATCATTCCCTATGAATTGTCTTAAAACACATGCATTTACAAACTACCCCAAAGATGAAGGTGATCTGGGGAGCAGGGAAAACGTATCTATGCAATAGAGATTGAGTAATAAAGCTACGGCTAAATCCTTTGAACATGGACTCACTCTGCTTAAAGCCCAGGTGTGGTATCCTCTCTATGGGTGTGCCTCTGTCCTTCATGAAACAGTGCAAATTGGCTATGAAGGACCTCTCCTCTGTCTCCATTGGGCTAGACCTGGGAGGCTCCTCACATTCACTGGCTGAGTCAGAAATCTCCATCGCTGCAGAATTCTACGGTAGAGACCATCAGATAGATGTAAATCCAAATTATATGGATGCATACTATTACTGAACATATAAGTCTTCAAAACAGAACTGCAAGAAGAAAATAAACTAATCATACATTAGGAAACTTTTTTTTATTTTTATGATCTCAATGTCTTTTCTTGGACAACTAGAATTTCAAGTGAAACATTCAGAACATGACAGAGTTGGCTTCACCACTTTCAATAAGTAACCATACATCCTGTATAAAGGGAAACCAACAGACATATGGGGTTTTCGGTCTAGACCTGATTATCAGCCTGGTGACAAGGATGTCTAGTTGAAGAATAAATCTGAAGATATCGAGCTCTATATACCGTATGAAAAGGTCTCTTTCCCACCAAAGCCTTTACTCACAGGCCCTTTGTTATACATTTATTTTCCATTGACATGAAAGTGACCGTCATGAATGTAATTTAGAAATGACAAAAGACTGAGTAGCCTAGCAAGTAGTTCACATGATTAGAATATGTTCCATGAGAATGCAACAAGAGTGAGGTTAAAATTAAATTGCAATTATCTGTTTGAAATGATCAGTAGAGCTCTTGGTCCAGTAGTTTTCAGAGGCATATTTCAGGATTTGATTATTATGTTGAACTTGGAGCTTACTCTGTAAGAACGTTGTTTAAGAAAACACAAATCAAACAAACAAGTAGAAAAGGGAAAAGTCACAAAATGCGGTGAATACCAAATGAGAAATGAAACGGTAGAGGCATGCAGAAATTAAGCCCTGAACAGATTACTGCCCTTACATTCAATGCATTCATTTGGATGAGAAGTGTCTATGATACTTCAAACCGGTCAAACTGACACTAAAATGACCAAAGTATAGGAAGCTGATATTCACAAAACTGCAGACACCGTGTCATCATAATTTGTACTATAAATATTTGAAAAGTAAAACTATTATTTTTGGCAAAATTCACAAAGGGACAATGTTTGATTATATCAGTTTTGTGCACAAGCATACAGGTTGAATTTGCACAGAGCTATGGACTGATATTGTAATAACAAATATCAAACTTCTACACTTTCTGCTCTCAAATGAGAGCAGAAAATGAAATACTGTATGTCAATACAATATCCCAATCCAAATGACTGAATACAGAGACTATTTTGTTTCTGTGGCGTATGCTGAGCTGTAGGCAACTGTCAAGCAGAGTTTCAAATTGAATCAGGTTCCTCTCTGTGGTTACTGGTTCCGAGAAGCAGGACCCAGTGGTGAGTAATAGTGAAGATGTGGGCCCCTATTTGGGATAGCCCTGACTGACTCACAGCTCTATACAGCTGTCCCATAGACACAGTTCCCAGCTATAGCACCCTATCTTTTATCAATGGGCCTCCTCCAGCACCATGCAATGTTCTCTCGCTTTCGTCTTCTTCCTGCCTTGACTGGCCAGCTGCTACTCTCTCGCCAGCTCTCTCTCTCTCTTTTGCTATGGATACATTTCCATGACTTACGTTAGGTAGTAGGTTATTTTCAAAGTCATTTTAGGACAAGTGCTTTACAAATTTGTAGAATAATCATTCCACACACAGCCATCTTCACATCTAATCAAGGAGATGAAAGATACAATGCACAGTTCTTATGAACAAAGCAAAAGCATGTATGACTGGAATATGGATTAGTCATAGAGGGCAACATATTTCCAGAAAAGCAGAAATAGTATTTTTCTGAAAACTTAATCCATGTGTTGCATATGACTACTGAACAATGTGATGAAACCCTTTTTACAGTAAGCAGTACATATTAGAAGATAAGCCTACTGCTTTATTTGTATACTATACTGAATAAACGTATTCATGGCTGGACCACAAAACAGAGAGATGTCAGTCAGCTCTACGCGACATAGGTTTCATACAGGAAACGACTGCAGTCCGAGTCATAAAGCCCACCATACAATATTCATCATAGTTAACCACACAAAAATAAGGCATGAATATCGTTGTGAAAGAGTGTCAGTAAACAGCATCTAAATTTCCACCACATTCACATTTTGGAAAAGGGCATAGGAAATGTTGTCGTCAATGTGTCGATAAGACTCTCACTATGATTGTTGGTGGCGTGCCGGGTTGATGCTATCGACAGGCCACTTGTCACCACAGAAACCACTGGGCTTTCATCTCACAGCAATGTCTTGGAAATTTGATGCATCTCTGCACTAACTTTTATTTTCTCATCTTCAATTACCAGAACTGTGTCTAGTGGAACTCCAGTTTCTGTTTGTGTAGATAGTGCAAATAGAGAGAAATGTATATTATTTCACGCTCTATGAGACACGGCCTACTTACTATAACATTAAATAATCACTTTGCTGATTACTGATCTGAGAAATAAGATAAAACGATCAGATGTGATATTGCATGGCGTCACTTCCCAATGGGTACAAACGTCAATTCAACATCTATTCCACGTTGGTTCGATGTAATTTCATTAAAATGACCTGGAAACAATGTTTATTCAACCAGTGTGTGCCCAGGGGGTTAGTAATATTATTTCATATGATGAGGATTTTTTGAGAAGTGTATGCAACAATGAACATGTGCAAAGGGTAAACATAGAAATACACTCTTCAATAACAACAACTTCAATTAAATGTGTTATTTGTATAATGTAACTCATTCCCTTTTCCTTATAGTTCTGTTATCATATTGTATGCCCACACATGAAGTCAGACATATCAGAGACATGTAAAGAATGTGACTTAAGGTTACATGTGGTTTTGTTCTTTTACAACTTACTGTATGTAATGAAGAAACACACAATTCTTCTACGAAAATGAATCCCTTTATAGGAGCCTAATACTTGACATGCTAATTTGACGTTTGAAGAAATAGAGAACTGAAAGCAGGGGGAAATGAAACACACAACACAAGAAATGAAGAATGTAAACATACTGGAAGTGAATGTGTTCTTGCAGACGCACATCAAAATTGAACTCTCTCTTTCCAATGTGGATGTAAATTCTAAATTCATGCAGAAAAAGACAGCCAAGTGTCTCAAGCTGCCTGGAGACAATATGAGTCAAAAATGACCTGTCCTATCTTACCTGGTTCAGTGTCCCCTCCACACCTCTGCCCTCCTCCATGACTGGTCTCTGACTGGTGTCTTGCCCCCCTTCAGAATCAAATACTGCCACAAGGCACAGAGAAAAGACAGTGACAACTAGGCCAGAGCACACACCCTCCACTCCATATGGTCAATTTGTTTACCATAAGCAAAGAATGGTGTATGTCCCATGCATTTAATCCAGAACAAGATGCAATGATCCCTACCTATGTGAAAAGCTGATGCCTTGGTTCACCTATGATTGCATTTCCAGTCCTGTGCTAACAGCAAGAACAAGTATACGTGTGATCTATCACTGAATATTCTGTAAGCTAACACACACTCCAGTAACAACGAAAGAAAACGCAGTTTTAATATAAAGCCACATGGTTACAACACCACTTCCTGCTTATGAGTCTAACCGCAGTTATGTGGTACCCTGCCTGATATGAAAGCATTACAACATGTGAATGAAAATGCAAAATGTAATGTAAAAGGCAGTTTTATTTTCAGTATTTAATTTGCATACTTTGATAATCAAATGATCATCCATCAAACCCCCCCCCCCCCCCCCCCCCCCCCCCCCAAACACACATAATTTTCAGGCATAACATGTTAAGTGCCTGAGAATAGCCTTAGTACTGATACAAATTTAAAAGAGACTTAAAGGCTGAAGTTGAAAGCGAATGGATCCATGTACAGCCATGACAACTGAAAGTCAAATGTATTTGTCATTGAACACCCACATTCTAACCTTTTAACATTATATTCTTCCTCAAGGAGAGTAGCAGTCTCTTCAATAGCCCACCAAACATAATTGATATCACTTGTCTGCAAACCCAATATATAATTTTCTTTCGAAATCAGCTTGAATCATGCTTTCCATAGAACTTTGAGACCTTGGTTATATCTGAATTTGTCAAAATTTTGTTGACATAGCCTTGTTCTTTTCAATGTTCTCTACCTATATAGTACTCTAAATACCCAAATTCATGTTGTTATTTTCAAAATAATACAAGATAAAAATTGCTGACACCATTCAAACCAATGAGGGTTCAGAACTTTAAAGCCAATTATCTCAGAACAATCTTTTTGCAAATAGAAATGTATATTCCCAAGCTCTCGACTTCCCTATTTCATTTGTTCAAATATGTACATTCGTCAATGTACAAAGGACATTTTTGGAAGGAAAAGGGATGTCATTGTGGCAGAGTAAATTGTTATTGTGTACACAGTAAATTGAAGTACTTAGTATATCTCATGCACATTAATCTACAGTTTATACTAACCTGCTTAAAGCTAGAATCCTTAATTGAAACAATAACAGTGGTCACTCCATCTACGTTTTGGTAAAAAGCTGTGGGATGGCCTTGGAGAAATATAGCCACTCAAATTCATAAGCAGAGCTATGGATGCAAGGACTGACATCCATGATATCAACCTTAGTTTTAATCATGTTTTGAGGCTATACAGAGTGAGTTTATATTTACATTGTTTACAAATATTGGGGCATAACTTGAATTTTGGGTTCTGATTCTGATGTGGTGGAAAGGTTGAACTAAGATCATGAGCAATTTAGAAGTTTATACTCTTCAAGAATCAATGGGTATATATAATTAATGTATATGCCCAAAAATGGTGTAGCAACTAAGGATTCCAGCTTTAAGTCATGATACATTGCAATTGACCAGTGTTCCAGTTTTATCAGCCCATCAGTTATTTAATTACTTACTCTCTCCAAGCCAGTAATTAGGAATGCTCCTTATATTTCTATATTGGCTTGAAATATGTATGTCAAGTGTTTCTGCTTAGTGACGAATTAAAGTACAAGTCAAAAGTTTGGACACACCTAATCATTCAAGGGCTTGTCTTTATTTGTACTATTTTCTACATTGTAGAATAATAGTGAAGACATCAAAACTATGAAAAAACACATGGGGGAAAAAAAGTGATAAACAAATAAAACAATATTTTATATTTGAGATTCTTCAAAGTAGCCACCCTTTGCCTTGATGACAGCTTTACACACTTTTGGCATTCTCTCAACTAGCTTCACCTGGAATGCTTTTCCAACGGTCTTGAAGGAGTTCCCACATATGCAGAGCACTTGTTGGCTGCTGTTCCTTCACTCTGAGGTCCAACTCATACCAAACCATCTCAATTGGGTTGAGGTCACGTGATTGTGGAGGCCAGGTCATCTGATGCAGCACCCCATCACTCTCCTTCTTAGTCAAATAGTCCTTACACAGCCTGGAGGTGTGTTGAGATATTGTCCTGGTGAGAGAAAAAAATGATAGCCCCACTAAGCTCAAACCAGATGGGATGGCATATTGCTGCAGAATGCTGTGGTAGCCATGCTGGTTAAGTGTGCCTTGAATTCTAAATAAATCACTGACAGTGTCACCAGAAAAGCACCACCACACCTCCTCCTCCATGCTTCACGGTGGGAACCACACATGCAGAGATCATCCGCCCACCTACTCTGCATCCCACAATGACACGACGGTTGAGACCAAAAATCTCAAATGTAGACTCATCAGACTAAAGAACAGATTTCCACCGGTCTAATGTCCATTGCTCGTGTTTCTTGCCCCAAGTAAGTCTCTTATTCTTATTGGTGTCCTTTAGTAGTGGTTTCTTTGCAGCAATTGGACCCTGAAGGCCTGATTCACGCAGTCTCCTCTGAACAGTTGATGTTGAGATGTGTCTGTTACTTGAACTCTGTGAAGCATTTATTTAGGCTGCAATCTGAGGTGCAGTTAACTCTAACGAACTCTGCAGCAGAGGTAACTTTGGGTCTTCCTTCCTGTGGTGGTCCTCATGAGAGCCAATTTCATCATAGCGCTTAATGGTTTTTGTGACTGCACTTGAAGAAACATTCAAAGTTCTTGAAATGTTCCGGATTGACTGACCATCATGTCTTAAAGTAATGATGGACTGTCATTTCTCCTTGCTTATTTGAGCTGTTCTTGCCATAAATGGACTTGGTCTTTACCAAATAGGGCTATCTTCTGTATACCACCCATACCTTGTCACAACACAACTGATTGGCTCAAACGCATTAAGGAGGAAAGAAATTCCACAAATTAACAAGGCACACCTGTTAATTGAAATGCATTCCAGGTGACTACCTCATGAAGCTGGTTGAGGGTATGCCAAGAGTGTGCAAAGGGTGGCTACTTTGAAGAATCTCAAATATAAAATTTGTTTAACGCTTTTTTGGTTACTACATGATTCCATGTGTTATTTCATAGTTTAGATTTGTATTTTTAAAAACTAGGCAAGTCAGTTAAGAACAAATTCTTATTTACAATTGACGGTCAACACCGACCAAACCCGGACAACGCTGGGCCAATTGTGCGCTGCCCTATGGGACTCCCAATCACGGCCAATTGTGATACAGCCTGGATTCGAACCAGGGTGTCTGTAGTGTCGCCTCAAGCGCTGAGATGCAGTGTTTTAGACCGCTGCGCCACTCGGGAACAAAGACGGCCCACCAAAGAGGTCTTCACTATTATTCTACCACATAGAAAATAGTACAAATAAAGAAAACCCCTTGAATGAGTAGGTCTGTCCAAACTTTTGACTGGTACTGTAAATATTTTAAGTTTTATAACATTTATTTAAAATACAAATAACATTAAGAATCGTACCCTTTGCATGGAAAACGATGTCATGTTTATATGTATATGTATGTTTTTATGCCTCTATTAAAAACAATAGCCTACCCAATGTAAGTGCCATTTCACAACTTCCCATCACAGTTTATTTCGTATAATGAAAACATAAATGTGTGATCGAGGTTACAAAAAACAGCAGGCTGTTGTCTAACTGCAAACGTTGAAATAAATGATTAAACAGTGCCACAATTTGCAGCCTACGTCACCATTATAACTAAGTGTGTGCTTTTGACAAGACATGTTGATTACTCTCCAGCTAAAATAATAAAAGCTGATGCTGCTTAACATGATTAATAAACTTCCAAAATGTTAAGAAAAACAACTTACCCATTTGCAAAATAATCCCTTGACTCGCGACTTGAAGAAGGTTTACTTTGTTTCAGCACCACTTTACTGAAGAAGCTTCTCTAATTTAGCACACCTCGAAATAAGACGTTGTCAATGGATTATTATTGGTTGATCATGTCTACAATACAGCAAGTGAGTCTGGGAGTTGAAGTTTTTGACTCTGGGAATTACAGCTCTCTGAACACCCAGTAGTAGTCTCAAGGCACATTGAATCAGTTTTAATAATTGTTTACTTTCATGTAGCCTTTCTCAAATGTATGACCTGAGGCTATTTGTAATGAGTTCACTAGACTAGGCTACAAAGATGTAAAAACAAAAACGAATTATATATTTGATCTTTATATAAGTGCACACGTTGAACTAATAGCAATAGAAACATCTTGTCTGGATAGTCATCAAAATATGATTATCTGACATTCTGATCTTTTCAACAAAACCACACATTTGCATTTCATCCATGGGAATAATTTAGCCAATCATAATCTATACATAAACTTTGAATTTGTAAAATAAGGATGTATTTAACAAAAACCTATCAAATCAAATGCAACTGTCAATATTGGTGCAGCAAACTATTTTATCCAGCTTTGCTTTAGAAGTTTCAAAAGTCAGTGAAATTCTTCCACTTGTTGCAGATAGAGTATGACATTTAGATATATGTTTAACCTTTAAATGTCAAAATAACAAAACTATCAGTTGGCTGGCCGGATCTCAGAGGGATTTTTTTTTAAAAGACAAAACACCCGTTTCACTGCTGTTTGAAATAAGGATTGGTGAAATAGAATTACATTTGATATACTAATGACTTGGGCAGGTGTTGAGCAATTTCACAGAACTTACAGTTTGTCACATGCATTGGTTAAAAACGTCATAACTATATTACTGTTCTTCTTGGTTCGTGCAATTGTGATATTGATATGAGTTGATAAAATATTTAATTTGACTCAGATTGTGATCACAACTTGAATTCACAATTTACTTGTATTAAGCTGATGAAAACATGCACTTTTAGCTCGATGTAAAAGTGGTTGTTAGATCAGGAATATATACTGAACAAAAATATAAACGCAACTATCTTACTGAGTGACAGTTCATATAAGGAAATCAGTCAATTGAAATAAATTAATTAGGCCCTAGTCTATGGATATCACATGACTGGGAATAGATATACACATTTGTTGGTCAGATACCTTTAAAAAAAAGGTAGGGGCGTGGATCAGAAAAGCAGTCAGTATCTGGTGTGACCAACATTTGCCTCGACACATCTCCTTCGCATAGAGTTGATCAGGCTTTTGATTGCGGCCTGTGAAATGTTGTCCCACTCCTCTTCAATGGCTGTGAGAAGTTGGTTTATATTGGCAGGAACTGGAACACGCGGTCATAAACGTCAATCCAGAGTATCCCAAACATGCTCAATGGGTGACATGTCTGGTGAGTATGCAAGTCATGACATTACTGGGACATTTTCAGCTTCCAGGAATTATATACAGATCTTTTTGACATGAAACATTTGCTGAAACATGAGGTGATGGCGGCAGATGAATGACCTAACGGGTCTCAGGAACTCATCACGGTATCTCTGTACATTCAAATAGCCATCGATAAAATGCAATTGTGTTCATTGTCGATACCATAACCCCACCACCACCATGGGGCACTCTGTTCTCAACGTTGACGTCAGCGAACCCCTAGCCCAAACCACGCCATGCACGTGGACTGCGGTTGTGAGGCCGGTTGGATGTACTGCCAAATTCTCTAAAACGACGTTGGAGGAGGCATATTGTAAAGAAATGAACATAAAATTATCTGGCAACAGCTCTGGTGGACATTCCTGCAGTCCACATGCCAAGTTCATGCTCCCTCAAAACTTGAGACATCTGTGGCATTGTGTTGTGTGACAAAACTGCACATTTTAGTGGCCTTTTATTGTCCCCAGCACAATGTGCACCTGTGTTATGTACATGCTGTTTAATAAGCTTCTTGATGTGCCACACCTGTCAGGTGGAGGGATTATCTTGGCAAAAGTGAAATGTTCACTAACAGGGATGTAAACAAATTTGTGCACAACATTTGAAAGAAATACACTTATTATTCATATGGAAAATGTCTGGGAACTTTTATTTCAGCTCATGAAAGACAGAACCAACACTTTACATGTTGCATTTATATTTTTGTTCAGTATACATTGGATCTCGGAGGGGGGTTCTGTTCACACTGAGTCATAGTGAATCTTTACAGAATGCAAAATAATTCTACAAACCACCAGATTAACTGTTTCTTTACAAAACATATACAAACATTGTATTTGTCAATCTATCCCTGAAATTGGAAACTTATGGAATTGTAATTCAAATAGGTATACGTAAAAATCTAAGATCTATAATTCATGACACCTATAAGTTAATACCAAGATAAACTGAGCATTGAGAATAGATGAGAAATGCGATGTAAAGAAAACCCCCTGCTATTCATCTCAGTCTTCCAGTGACAGAGGGGGTTGTGATGAGGTCAGCAGACTGTAAACTGAACCAGTTCAAAAGAAATGTTGTCATTCCAATCAGAACAGATTTGACTCACAATCCTGGGAACGTATCATCTAATGGCCTTCTAGTCACAGTTTGCATACTACCATTAGAAAACCACTATAGGCCTACATCTTTTCTATTTCTTTGTCTTTTTGTGACTTTGGGTTTCTTGTAAGTTTCAACCATTTTCAGTAACACAATTAAATTACTTTTTAAAAAGGGGACTATGGAAGGCTTTTAGGCATGTTTTTTAGTTGAGGGAAAATTAAGTGAGATCTTATCTTACAGGATGGGGAAATGTTAAATCTTGCTGTTCTTGTGAAACTGAAACAGAGGTAATAACAATAAAAATCCCCAGCCGTTACCTTTATGCTCTCATTCCAGGAAACTGCTTATAGAACACATCACAGCTGAGGTTCATGTACAGCGCATTCGGAAAGTATTCAGACCCCTTCACTTTTTCCACTTTGTTACGTTAGCTTTATTCTAAAATTTGTAAATATATGTATATATTTTTAAATACCTTATTTACATAAGTATTCAGACCCTTTGCTATGAGACTCGAAATTGAGCTCAGGTGCATCCTGTTTGATCATCCTTGAGCGGTTTCTACAACTTGATTGGAGTCCACCTGCGGTAAATTCAATTGATTGGAGATGATTTGGAAAGGCACCCACCTGTCTATACAAGGTCACATGGCAGAACAAAACCCACGAGTTCGAAGAAATTGTCCGTAGATCTCCAAGACAGGATTGGGTCGAGGCACGGATCTGGAGAAGGGTACCAAAAATGTCTGCAGCATTGAAGGTCCCCAAGAACACAGTGGCCTTGATTATTCTTAAATAGAAGAAGTTTGGAACCACCAAGACTCTTCCTAGAGCTGGCCACCCAGCTAAACTGAGCAATCGGGGGTGAAGGTTCTCGGTCAGGGAGTTCATCAAGAACTCGATGGTCACTGACTGAGCTCCAGAGTTCCTTTGTGGAGATGAGAGAACCACCCAGATGGACAACAATCTCTGTAGCACTCCACCAATTAGGCCTAGGTAGAGAGTGGTCAGTCAGAAGTCACTCCTTAGTAAAAGACATGACATCCCGCTTAGAGTTTGCCAAAAGGCACTTAAAGGACTGACCATGCCCAACAAGATTCTCTGATCTGATGAAACCAAGATTCAACTCTTTGGCCTGAACGCCAAGCGTCACATCTGGAGGAAACTTGGCAGCATCCCTACAGTGAAGCATGGTTGTGGCAACATTATGCTGTGGGGATGTTTTTCAGCGGCAGGGACTGGGAGACTAGTCAGGATTGAAGGAAAGATGAACAGAGCAAAGTACAGAGATCCTTGATGAAAACCTGCTCCAGAGTGCTCAGAACCTCAGACTGAGGCGAATGTTCAACTTCCAATAGCAAAACAACCCTTAGCACACAGCCAAGACAACGAAGGAGTGGCTTCGGGACAAGTCTCTGAATGTCCTTGAGTGGCCCAGTCGGAGCCTGGACTTGAACCCGATCGAACATCTCAGAAGAGACCTGACAATAGATGTGCAGCGACACTCCCCATCCAACCTGAGAGAGCTTGAGCGGATCTGCAGAGAAGAATGGGATAAAGTCCCCAAAGCTTGTAGCGTCATACCCAATAAGATTCAAGGCTGTAATTGCTGCCAAAGGTGCTTCAACAAAGTACAGAGTAAAGGGTCTGAATACTTAGCTAAATCTGTTTTTTCCCCAAAAATGTCTAAAAAGTTATTTGATTTGTCATTATGGGGTATTGTGTGTAGATTGAGGGGGGGGGGGGGGACAATTTGATCAATTTTAGAATAAGTCTAACGTAACAATGTGGAAAAAGTGAAAGGGGCTGAATACTCTCCAAATGCACTGTATGAGACAAAGGGGTACTCCTAACTGTGCCATCAATATCAAACAGTTACTGCTCCTTGAAAGTCTCCAAAGCTTTCACTCCAAACAGATTTCAGAATAATCCATATGCCACCTTACACAATTCTGTTCCTATTCTATCAGCTAGCTCATACCGCCCTCGTATGTTTAAATCGACTTACTGCTGCCACAACAACCAACATTTACAAAAGATGCTATAAGAAAGGAACACATTTTACTTTAACTCTTTTAATTATGACGAACATATTTGCATTACAATATACTCTTGAAAAACGAAAACATGGATACATCACACCTTGAAATGACCATGACCGGTTTTAAATCATTCTTTAAATCCTTTATCATTAATTAAAGTGACAATGTCTCAAACTTTTTCTTCCACAAGGATTTCATTATAAATTAAAAAGCAGTGACGTTGCATAGCCTAATGGTTATGGAGTTTCAACACAGATTAAAAATGAGAGAAAACACTTTCCAGAGGATGACGTCATCCTGTTCCCCTCCTTTGGCACTGTCACAAGATAACAGCATCTGATCAAGGCTCTTCTGCTAGGTTAAGCCAATCACAGACCTGTATTTTGATGGAAGCTGGACCTGGCTGTGAAAGACTGGTTAAGCAGAGACTAGTTGCACACAGGACCAGGGTTGCAAAATTCTGGGAACTTTCAATGAATTCCCAGGTTTTCCAGAAATCCTGTATGGAAGATTCCACATTTCCTGTTTATGCCCTTCCTGATTTCAGGATTCCTCCATACACGATTTCAGGAAAACCAGGGAATTTATTGAAAGTTCCCAGAATTCTGCAACCCTACCCAGGATACATATGAAAACAGCAACAGCACGAGAGAGGAAATATGACTTCTGCTTTGTTTTGTGTAACTGGTCCCTGAAATAGTCCATTATACAAATTCTCCAGGGGCTGAAGAGAGCAGGGAGGATATGGGGATGAGCTCTTTAGCATAACCATCATATACAGTTGAAGTCAGAAGTTTACATACACCTTAGCCAAATACATTTAAACTCAGTTTTTTACAATTCCTGACATATAATCATAGTTAGAATTCCCTATCTTAGGTCAGTTAGGATCACCACTTTATTTTAAGATTGTGAATAATAGATTGTGAATAATGTCAGAATAATAGTAGAGAATTATTTCTTTCATCACATTCCCAGGGGGTCAGAAGTTTACATACACTCAATATTTGGTAGCATTGCCATTAAATTGTTTAACTTGGGTCAAAAGTTTTTGGTAGCCTTCCACAAGCTTCCCACAATAAGTTGGGTGAACTTTGGCCCAGTCCTCCTGACAGAGCTGGTGTAACCGAGTCAGGTTTGTTGGCCTCCTTGCTCGCACACAAATTTTCTATATGATTGAGGTCAGGGCTTTCTGATGGCCACTCCAATACCTTGACTTTCTTGTCCTTAAGCCATTTTGCAAAAAACTTTGGAAGTATGCTGGGGGTCATTGTCCATTTGGAAGACCCATTTGCGACCAAGCTTTAACTTCCTGACTGATGTCTTGAGATGTTGCTTTAATATATCCACATAATTTCTCTTTCTCATGATGCCATCTATTTTGTGAAGTGCACCAGTCCCTCCTGCAGCAAAGCACCCCCACAACATGATGCTGCCACCCCCGTGCTTCACAGTTGGGATGGCGTTCTTCGGCTTGCAAGCATCCCCCTTTTTCCTCCAAACATAGCGATGGTCATTATGGCCAAACTGTTCTATTTATGTTTCATCAGACCAGATGACAAAAAGTACAATCTTTTGGAGCAGTGGCGTCTCCCTTGCTTAGCGGCCTTTCAGGTTATGTCGATATAGGACTCATTTGACTGTGGATATAGATAAGTTTGTACCAGTTTCCTCCAGCATCTTCACAAGGTCCTTTGCTGTTGTTCTGGGATTGATTTGCACTTTTTGCACCAAAGTGCGTTCATCTCTAAGAGAAAGAACACGTCTCCTTCCTGAGCGGTATGACGGCTGCATGGTCCCATGGTGTTTATACTTGCATACTATTGTTTGTACAGATAAACGTGGTACCTTCAGGCGTTTGGAAATTGCTCCCAAGGATGAACCAGACTTGGAGGTCTACAAGTTTGAGTTCTTGGCTGATTTCTTTTGATTTTCCCATGATGTCAATCAAAGAGGCACAGAGTTTGAAGAAAGGTCTTGAAATACATCCACAGGTACACCTCCAATTGACTAAAATTATGTCAATTAGCCTATCAGAAGCTTCTAAAGCCATGACATCATTTTCTGGAATTTTCCAAGCTGTTTAAAGGCAGTCAACTTAGTGTATGACCCACTGGAATTGTGATACAGTGAATTATAAGTGAAATAATCTGTCTGTAAACAATTGTTGGAAAAATGACTTGTGTCATGCACAAAGTAGATGTCCTAACCGACTTGCCAAAACAGTGTTTTAATGAGTCCAACCTAAGTGTATGTAAACTTATGGACTTCAGGTGTATTAAAAAAATAAAAATACAGTTATTTCACAAGAATATGATTGTCATTATTTACACCCCTATTTTCCCTCAAGTTCAGCCACCCAGAGAGCATAGCAAATATAGAACCTTTTGGTTTTCTAATATTCAATTCCACTGCAATACCAAACTACTGTTGGAAATTCACACAGGATTCCTTTCAAGCAAAATCATTTCTGACAAAGAAATACTCACATAAAATATTAGTCTGAGGAAAAGGCAAAAAAAGGCCAAAGATCATAGTTGGTACCATTATGTGAGCTATGAAATATTATCCTGAACCCAACAGGAGTGAATGCTACAAATAACAAAAATAGTATATCTGGAACAAAACTGGATTCACTTTTTAAGGAATGTGATCTACAAGTGCTATTAATGTTCGCAATGGAAACTTGAATTGAAAAATCTAAAAAGCCTGACAATTTACTGCATCACATTAAAAGGTGAGAGATTCAGTTTGGGGTTGGCCAGTATATGGGTTTTCATCAAAACCTAAACTATGCCATCTAACGGCTCACAACATCAACAACATAATTGAATTGCTTCCTTCAACAGGGATAGATTTGCGCGACCCCTGGTCCCATGGTTATTGTTCATATATTGGTCCATAATGTGGCAGATACAATTCAGCAAACTATTCTAAAGGGTTCACTGTTGAGTTACTTCTGACCTGCTGAGTTCTGGACCAAGCAGTTTTCCTACTGCCAAATTCTTCTGGGGGGGGGGGGGGGGGATCTTTTCTATTCTGCCTCCAATATGCTGATCTAGTGAGTGGGCGAGGTATGGACCTAAATAACCTCCACGTAATTGGCTGGGAACATTCCAAAATGCCCGTCTGGGCTGTAGCCCCGCCACCAGCCCTCGTCAATCATCTCGATGCCAGTGATGATGTCATCAGGATCGAAGGAGATCTCTGTGTCATCAGCTGTGGAATGAAAGCAATACCTCAGGTCACTATGCCCATTCAGATATACTTATGGTATTATTTGACGGTGTCTATTCCCTCACAGACTGCCAGTTTCCTACTAGCAGTTCCACCCATATCGATTCTCCGTATTGGGGCAAAACGTCATGGTTACACATTTGTCACATACAGAACCAGTTCAGTGGACCGAGTGTCAGCTGAAATTTTTGTGTAGGCTGTGATGATGCTTACCAGCCTGGTAGTCGTATAGAGCCCTGGCACAGACACCTCGGTCCGTCTTCTCCCCTGCAGGCACCTCAAATGTGTTCTCTTCCACCTGAGGGAACAACAAGGGGTGCTGTACCTCTGAGAATGCCCTTCAAGTGTTACGTTCAACTGCAAATATTACCCGTTACATCTTCTTTTGACATGAATGGCATTTGAATAATGAGAAGGTATTTTCAGATTACAAAACGTATGTTGTCACCGTTTATAATTAAATCCTCACCCTTGCGGAATGATTCTCACATGTGCCATGACAAATATTCACCTGTGGGGGCTCCTCATAGAGATCATTTTGGGCTGGCTCTGTGGGATGGTTGTGCTGATTGGGAGGAGCTGGTGCCTTCACTGAAAAGGGGAAAAGGTAAATTGTATTTTTTTAAAGACCATCTCCCTCCACCAACAGGTGGCAGCAGCAGCAGGGATCCAGAACACAAAGTCACTTAGAAATGTGTCCAGAGAAATGGTCATGATGATTCACAGATGAGATGAATGACTGTTCTGTTTTCAGACTGAGGTGCATTTGGAGTAGGGCCCACCTTCATCTTGCCACTGTTCCTCAGGGACTGCATCCTGAACAGGGGTTGCATCCTGCTCATCCAAGCACTCAGACTGGGATGACTCATCCACAACGAGCTCATCCACACTGGGTTCTTATTAAGATATACACACACATGATATAGGAGCACAGATACACACAGATGGCCACAAATGTACACATATACTAAGGCATGCACTCAGAAATATTCAGAAACTGAATATATCAGCCAGGTCACCCGTGATACAAGTCAGAAGTCAACATTCATCCATGGCTGAGGACGTCAGGAGATGACGTGGAAACCAGCCACTGTGGGCAACAGTGAGCACTGTTACCTTCAAGTAGGTTTCGGTTTTGCTAGGGTGCATCTGCCTCTGATTCCATTGGTTGCATGTTCGAATCCAGTGATAGAAAGTTGTTTAAGATTTTTGTTCTAAGCCTATTCTAAACCTTAACCATTCGGTGTTCATTTTTTATTTTATTTCACCTTTATTTAACCAGGTAGGCTAGTTGAGAACAAGTTCATTTACAACTGCAACCTGGCCAAGATAAAGCAAAGCAGTGCGACACGAACAACAACACAGAGTTACACATGGAATGAACAAGCGTACAGTCAGTAACACAATGGGGAAAAAAAGAAAGTCTATATGCAGTGTGTGCAAATGGCATGACGAGGTAAGGCAATAAATAGTAGTGAAGTAATTACAATTTAGCAAATTAACACTGGAGTGATAGCTGTGCAGATGATGATGTGAAAGTAGAAATACTGGTGTGCAAAATATCAGAAAAGTAAATAAAAACAATATGGGGATGAGGTAGGTAGATTGGGTGGACTATTTACAGATGGGATACGTACAGCTGCAGTGATCTGCTCAGATAGCTGATGTTCAAAGTTAGTGAGGGAAATATAAGTCTCCAGCTTCAGCGACTTTTGCAATTTGTTCCAATCATTGGCAGCAGATAACTGGAAGGAGAGGCGGCCAAAGGAGGTGTTGGCTTTGGGGATGACCAGTGAGATATACCTTTTGGCCCGTGCACTGCGCACAGGCCGCCACCGGAGTCGCTAGCACGATGGGACAAGGACATCCCTGCCTGCCAAACCCTCCCCTAACCCGGATGACGCTGGGCCAATTGTGCGCCACCCCGTGGGTCTCCCGGTCGCGGCCGGCTGGGACAGAGCCTGGACTTGAACCCAGAATCTCTAGTGGCACAGCTAGCAATACCTTAGACCACTGCCTTGGACCACTGTGCCACTCGGGAGGCCTTGGCTATGGGCATGGGCATGAGCCTCAGGGTGACGTTAAATTGCAGTAACAAGAGAGCAAATGGAGTAGCATTAGGTCAATAATTTGGACTGAATGATTGATTGAAAGGGAGCAGCATCAGGTAGAGATTGGACCGAAACATCTCTTGTATGTCACACAGTCACCCATGTGTGAAGTATTTCTCTCTCTCTGTCTGTGTGTGTGTGAGATAGGGCAGGGTCAGTTTGTGTCAGTGGTATGAGTGAGCTCAGACCTGCAGCAGGGACAGGAGAGGCAGAGCCTGCAGAAAGTGGGGAGACTTGGCGCAGGGGCGAGCGGGACGGCTCAGGCTCACATGGTTGCTTAGAGAGAAAAGGGCTTTGCAAACGCCCTGAGAAACACACACCAGAGCAGACAGACAGACATACACATTGGCCGGAGAGGTTACCCAGCAGAGTAGACAACACAAAGCAGATGTGGTCTAGAGACAAGATGTGATACGAGACAGTCTGTGTCTGACAATGAGTTAAAGCTGATGAAAGCAGAGTAATGCAATAAAAATCTCCTCCTGCATGTTTCAACATGGCCCAGACAATCCCCTGATCTCCCCCACACCTGACAGATAGCTAGCAGGTACATTTATGAAACACCCATGGCAGAAACATTTTACAGAATAATCTAAAATCCTCATTAGGAACTACACTTGGCATATTAATAGCAAACAGTTGTATTGAATTAGTAGCCTACCTGGCTGGGGGCTGGAAGTGGCGTGGGCAGCAGCTGGGGTGTCCATGCCCTTCTCTCTCTGCTTGAACATCTCTCTGGGGTTCATAGAGCGCTGAGAGATCAGATTGGCTGCCTCCTGAAACACACAGTGAGAGTCAGACATGCACACTGGCCACTGTAGAGCTATAGAAAGGAAAGGGAAAGGGGGATACCTAGTCAGCTGTACAACTGAATGCATTCAACTGAAATGTGTCTCCTGCATTTAACCCAACCCCAGGGTTAATTGCATCGCTCAGGGGATTTTTACCTTCTCAGCTCAGAACTCGTAGTAGTTTAACACCCCAGTGAAATTCACTGCTGATAAGCAAAATGGCATAATCTACAGCAGGGGTTAGCAAAACCTGGTCCGGAATTCAGGCAAAAATTAGTTCAGGTGGGCTTTCACGCTTCAGCAAACAAAGGAAAGGAGGGGTGCTCAACAACAAAAATCATGAGACGTTCTTACCAAGAAAAACTTCCAAAATTCTAGGTAGAAATTAGTTGGAGCACAAGATTTATATATTTTAGCTCTCTTTAATCCATTGTACAGGACGCAAACAGGTGACTGACAGAGGTCAAGCTGAAGTCTTCATCAGAGTGGCCTGACCATTTATAGCCTGGTGGCCCATTGAGACACAACAATGTAAGAAAATTATAATTGAAACATAAGCTAAATGGCAAATTGTAGCACAAAAAAACTAAAAATTAAGAGAAATAGTGTGTCTCGTTAATAAATAGACCATGTCAAAATATACATTTATATTTGTTTGTGAATCCGGAAACACAGCGACACCAAAAATCTAAGCAAGAACATTATAGAAACGAGGACAGTGAAAACTCATTGTTAAGCCCAGGGGTGTAAGACTCAGTACATGGAGGGCCGGCCTATTGTCAGCCTTGTGTTCTGCAATGCAGAGTTTTAATGCTCGTATAATTTGACCAATATAAGCAGCACCGCAGATGCATTTGAGCATGTATATAACATTTGTTGTGCTACAATTAATGACGCTCTGGATTTGATATTCTTTCCCTGTTCTCGGGTGGTAAAAAAACGTAAGTATTGGTCAGCCAATCATAAAACGTTTACCACCTGGGAACAGGTGGTAAATCCAAAGCTTCATCATTATTTTCTTACATTGTTGTGTCTCAATGGGCCACTAGGCTATAAATAGGAGCTAAGCGCAAAGGTTAGATCACTCTGAGGACGACGTCAGCTTGACCTTAAAACGTCAGTCACCTGTTCACATCCTGTACAATGGATTAGAGGGAGCTAAATGAAATCAAATCCTGCTTTTGTTGAGTGCTCCAACTCCTTTCTACCTCGAAGTAATCTGATTTGTGTGTGTGTGATATATAGACACACACACACACACACACAAAAGTATGTGGACAACAGTTCAAATAAGTGGATTCGGCTATTTCAGCCACACCCGTTGCTGACAGGTATATAAAGCATAAGTGCCCGACCTCACTAACTCCCTGCAGCAATGTTCTAAAATCTAGTGGTAAGTCTTCCCAGAAGAGTGGAGGCTGTTATAGCAGCAAAGTGGTGGACCAACTCCATATTAATGCCCATGATTTTGGAATGAGATGTTCGACGAGCAGGTGTCCACACACTTCTGGCCATGCAGTGTCTGTGATCGTGTATCAATTTAATCATGGTATGAAAATGTTATTTTCAAGTAAAAAAGCAGGAAGCACCAGGAAGCACTCGTTCTATAAAAAAGTGCTCAGATGAAGCAGATGTGAAACTACGGGACTATTTTGCTATCACAGACTGGAACATGTTCCGGGATTCTTCCGATGGCATTGAGGAGTACACCACATCAGTCACTGGCTTTATCAATAAGTGCATCGAGGATGTCGTCCCAACAGTGACTGTACGTACATACCCCAACCAGAAGCCATGGATTACAGGCAACATTGAGCTAAAGGGCAGAGCTGCCCCTTTCAAGGGGCAATGCCCTCCAACGAACATTCAAACAGGCAAAGCGTCAATACAGGGCTAAGATTGAATCATACTACACTGGCTCCAACGCTCGTCTTATGTGGCAGGGCTTGCAAACAATTACAGACTACAAAGGGAAGCACAGTTCCGACCTGCCCGGTGACACGAGGTTACCAGACGAGCTAAATCACTTCTATGCTCGCTTCGAGGCAAGCAGCACTGAGGCATGCATGAGAGCATCAGCTGTTCCGGACGACTGTGATCACACTCTCCATAGCCGACGTGACTAAGACCTTTAAACAGGTCAACATTCACAAGGATGGTGGGCCAGACAAATTACCAGGACGTGTGCTCCGGTCATGTGCTGACCAATTGGCAGGTGTCTTCACTGACATTTTCAACATGTCCCTGATTGAGCCTGTAATACCAACATGTTTCAAGCAGACCACCATAGTCCCTGTGCCCAAGAACACAAAGGCAACCTGCCTAAATGACTACAAACCCATAGCACTCATGTCTGTAGCCATGAAGTGTTTTGAAAGGCAGGTCATGGCTCACATTAACACCATTATCACAGAAATCCAAGACCCACTCCAATTTGCATACCGCCCAAACAGATCAACAGATGATGCAATCTCCATTGCACTCCACACTACCCTTTCCAACCTGGACAAAAGGAACACTTATGTGAGAATGCTATTCATTGACTACAGCTCAGCGTTCAACACCATATTGCCCTCAAAGCTCATCACTAAGCTAAGGATCCTGGGACTAAACACCTCCCTCTGCAACTGTATCAACACATCTGCCACACTGATCCTCAACACTGGAGCTCCCCAGGTGCGTGCTCAGTCCCCTCCTGTACTCTCTGTTCTCTGCTCAAAAGGTTCTACAGCTGCAACATCGAGAGAATCCTGACTGGTTGCATCACTGCCTGGTACAGCAATTGCTCGGCCTCCGACCGCAAGGCACTACAGAGGGTAGTGTGTACGGCTCAGTACATCACTTGGGCTAAGCTGCCTGCCATCTAGGACCTCTACGCCAGGCGGTGTCAGAGGAAGGCCCTAAAAATTGTCAAAGAACTCAACCAACCCAGTCAAAGACTATTCTATCTACTACCGCATGGCAAGTGGTACCCGAGTGCCAAGTCTAAGACAAAAAGGCTTCAACAGTTTTTACCCTCAAGCCAAAATATTCCTGAACAGGTAATCAAATGGCTACCCGGACTATTTGCATTGTGTGCCCCTGCCCCCCAACCACTCTTTTACGCTGCTGCTACTCTCTTGATCATATATGCATAGTCACCGTAACCATATCTACATGTACATACTCCCTCAATCAGCCCGACTAACTGGTGCCTGTATGTAGCCTCACTACTGTTATAGCCTCGCAACTTATTTTTCAGTCGTTTTATTTGTTTACTTATCCATTGTTTACCTAATACCTTTTTTGCACTGTTGGTTAGAGCCTGTAAGTAAGCATTTCACTGTACAACCGTTGTATTCGGCGCACGTGACAAATAAACTTTGATTTGAAATACAATCTTGTTGGTCTTAGTTGTGATCAATGTGCAGTGTCCAAATTCTTATACAAATTATTTTCCATCCCCCAAATCATTCCCTCAAACAAAAATCAGCCCCCGGCTGAAACTAGTTGCTTACCCCTGATCTACAGTATGACAAAAACATGTACAATTTCTTTATTATGTCTAAAGAAAATGTAGAAGATACAAAGAATGTACAGACAGGAAAATTACTAAGTTAAACTGTGAAGACTTCGGATTCAAGCAAAGAACAGGTTTGATTGAGTCATTGAAAAGGGAAGCAATACTGAGTCAGTGTATAGGGAGAATTTGGACAATCACATTTAACTCACATTGGCTTTCTCCACAGATTCACCACGCTTCATCCCTTTCTTCTGAGTTGCCTGGAAGTCCTTCTCCTGCTCCTCCTGATGGTGCATCACACATAATTGAACACTACCTCAGAGGCTACACCTAATGGTTCGGTTTAGTTTGTTCTTGTGCTAATCTTATGTCCTAAATTTGTGCTTTGACATTTAAAAACATCATTGAGGTGGGGTGCATGTTGCAGACTGACCTACTGCCTCCCACATGAGGATAAACTACCAGTTAAACATAACAGAACTGATTTTAACTGATTCTCCTCAGACTGCAGGCCTGTCCTGCTGTAAGCCAGCAGAAAACTCACCCATTGTTGTTTCTCATCTTCTCTGCTCTCAGCTTCCTGCTGCTGCTGGTACTTCCTGTTAAACAAATGGTTGTTAAAAGAAGGAAGTAGACAATGCAAACCAGTCTGTCAATAAGGTCAGCTAGATAACCAACAGTTAAGTGAACTAACCACAGTTTTACTCACTTCTGCTGGTCGATCATAGAGGCCCTTTCCTTGTCTCTCTTCTCTCTGAGAGTTGCCTCCTTGGCCTCTCGATCCTTCCTGTCTTTCTCCAGCTTCTGGCGCTCCTCGTCTGCCTTGCAGCGCTCCTCCTGTCGCCGCTTCTCCTCATCTTTCTGAGACAGACACACGGGCCATGAGCACAAGGTTAGGGTAATGTAAAATGTGTCACAACTGCCTTGCATGACACCAGAACACGCTGAGCTATGATCAAACAAATATAACCAGTCTGTAGAGGATCAGTGAGTCCCTGTAGTGGGAGAAAGGTGTTGAAGCTGGCTTACCTCTGCCTGCGCCCAGAAGTTGTCTTTATTGGTGCGTTTGATTTCAGACATAGCGTTGGTCTTCTGATAGACAGAGCCCTGTCATAACAAAATGTGTTAGAGAACAACAAAAATCTCCTATGCTCCAAACAAGTTGTCACTCCTGGACACCAACCCCTACCAGGATCCAATACTGACGCAGCATGTTGGTTTATTATAGGGGAGTTAACAGGCTTTAAACAACCTGCCTCGTCTGAGCAGTTGCCATACCAAGCAGTGTTACAACCCGTCAGGATGCTCTTGATGGTGCAGCTGTAGAACCTTTTGAGGATCTGAGGACCTGCGCCAAATCTTTTCAGTCTCCTGAGGGGGAATACGTTTTGACATGCCCTCTTCACGACTGTCTTGGTGTACTTGGATCATGTTAGTTTGTTGGCGATGTGGACGCCAAGGAACTTGAAGCTCTGAACCTGCTCCACTACAACCCTGTCGATGAGAATGGAGGCGTGCTCAGTCCTCCTATTCCTGTAGTCCACAATCATCTCCTTTGTCTTGATCACGTTGAGGGAGAGGTTGTTGTCCTTGCACAACATGGTCAGGTCTCTGACCTCCTCCCTGTAGGCAGTCTTATCATTGTCGGTGATCAGGCCTACCACGGTAGTGTCATCAGCAAACTTAATGACGGTGTTGGAATTGGGCCTGGCTGTGCAGTCATGAGTGAACAGGGAGTACAGGAGGGGGCTGAGCACGCACCCCTGAGGGGCCCCAGTGTTGATCATCAGCATGGTGGTTGTGCTGTTACCTACCCTTACCACCTGGGGGCAGCCCGTCAGAAAGTCCAGGAACCAGTTGCAGACGGAGGTGTTTAGACCCAGGGTCCTAAGCTTAGTGATGAGCTTTGAGGGCACTATGGTGTTGAACGCTGAGTTGTAGTCAGTGAATAGCATTCTCAAATACAGTTGAAGTCGGAAGTTTACATACACCTTAGCCAAATACATTTAAACTCCGTTGTTCACAATTCCTGACATTTAAAGCTAGTAAAAGTTCCCTGTCTTAGGTCAGTCAAGATCACCACTTTATTTTAAGAATGTGAAATTTCAGAATAGTAGAATGAATAATTTATTTCTTTCATCACATTCCCAGTGGGTCAGAAGTTTACATACACTCAATTAGTATTTGGTAGCATAGCCTTAAATTGTTTAACTTGGGTCAAACATTTTGGGTAGCCTTCCAACAGCTTCCCACAATAAGTTGGTTAATTTTGGCCCATTCCTCCTGACAGAGCTGGTGTAACTGAGTCAGGTTTTTAGGCCTCCTTGCTCACACACGCTTTTTAAGTTGTGCCAATACATTTTCTATAGGATTGAGGTCAGGGCTTTGTGAAGGCCACTCCAATAGTTCGTTGTCCTTAAGCCATTTTGCCACAACTTTGAAAGTATGCTTAGGGTAATTGTCCATTTGGAAGACCCATTTACGACCAAGCTTTAACTTCTTTAACTTCTCTAGGGTAGGGGGCAGCATTTGGAATTTTGGATAAAAAGCATGCCCAAATTAAACTGCCTTCTACTCAGGCCCAGAAGATAGGATATGCATATAATTAGTAGATTTGGATAGAAAACTCTAAAGTTTCCAAAACTGTTAAAATAATGCCTGTGAGTATAACAGTACTGATTTGTCAGGTGAAAACCTGAGAAAAATCCATTCAGGAAGTAGGACTTTGTTGTTGTTGTAGTTTTCTATTCAATGCCATTACAGTATCCATTGACTTAGGACACAAATTGCAGTTCCTATGCCTTCCACTAGATGTCAACAGTCTTTAGAAATTGTTTCAGGCTTGTATTCTGAAAAATGAGGGAGTAAGAGCAGTCTGAATGAGTGGACCCTGCCGTGTCACAGAGCTTTTTCAAGCGCGCGACCAGAGAGAGTGCCTTTCTTGTTTACCTTTTATATTGGCAACGTTATTGCCTGTTTGATGGTTCGGAGGAGGGCATAGCGGGTTTTCGTCTCACTCCTTGAAAGCATCAGCTCTACCCTTTAGCTCAGTGCAAATGTTGCCTGTAATTCATGGCTTCTGGTTGAGGTATGTACGTACAATCACTGTGGGGACGACGTCCTCGATGCACTTATTGATAAAGCCAGTGACTGATGTGGTGTACTCCAATGCCATCGGAAGAATCCCAGAACATATTCCAGTCTGTGCTACCAAAACAGTCCTGTAGTTTAGCATCTGCTTCATCTGACCACTTTTTTTTATTTTTTACAGACCGAGTCACTGGTGCTTCCTGATTACATTTTTGCTTGTAAGTAGGAATCAGGAGGATAGAATTATGGTCAGATTTGCCAAATAGAGGGCGAGGGAGAGCTTTGTACACGTCTCTGTGTGTGGAGTAAAGGTGGTCTAGAATTTTTTTCCCTCTGGGTTGCACATTTAACACGCTGATAGAAATTAGGTAAAACTGATTTAAGTTTCCCTGCATTGAAGTCCCCGGACACTAGGAGCATCGCCTCTGGATGAGCATTTTCCTGTTTGCTTATGGTGGTATACCGCTCATTGAGCGTGGTTTTAGTGCCAGCATCGGTCTGTGGTGGTATGTAGACAGCTACGAAAAATACAGATGAACTCTCTAGGTAGATAGTGTGGTCTACAGTTTATCATGAGATACTCTACCTCAGGCGAGCAAAACCTAGAGACTTCCTTAGATATCGTGCACCAGCTGTTGTTTACATATACACATAGGCCCCCGCCACGTGTCTTACCAGAGGATGTTCATCCGCAGGCTTGTGCAGTAAATCTAACCAAAACGTCCACAGGCAGAGAAGTTATTACCGAAACAAATTAGCTATATGAGAGCATATCATTCGACCACAACACAACTTGCCTCACTGTACAACTTTCCAACATAATGTATGCACAGATCCTGATAAAATTAGGAAACAAGCTCATAATGCACAACTAAAATGTTTTAATCTCTAAAAAGAATAAGATGCTGTATTTGGTACATACCACAGGTCCCTGGGGACCAGCGTCTCGGAACTTGTTGGACTCTTTGTGGAAGCTATAGTTGGCCCCCGAGGCCTTGCCCACCTTTTGCATTATAGCCTCAGGTTCCACATCCTCCTCTGCACGGGCATTTATTGTGACATGGGCGCCCTGGAATTACAGCAGACATTTTAGCTACAAATAACACGCATTACAAATTCCAGATAAGGCCATGAAAGGGCTGTCCGTATGAGGGATATTTGATATCTGACAGCCACCACCCATAGATTTTGTTGACATGCAGTTAGCAAGGTGACTTTCATGATAACAACCGATAACCGGGACTACTTCAAGCGCCTATTTAGAAACCACAACTTCACCCAAAGCAGCCTCCAACTGCTGCTGCTTAACATAAACTAGGGCTGTCAAACGATTAAAATAATTGAGTTAAAGGCATTAATCGCGATTAATCAAAATGTTTGGATTTGCTCAATTTCGGCCATAGCGATTTGGGCCTTTATCCATTTAAAAAAACAGTGCATACTACGCTTTAATTGTCAGAGACGGAAACACAAAATGATCTACATCAGAATGTTTTAATAGCTTAACGCAGTCAAAAAATGTGCCAATAAACATGTCACGCATTAACTTTGACTGACCTATCTTAAACACCAACATGCTATTACAGGCACTTACAGAGGCGTCTATTCCTTTCCTGCAATAGCTATACATTTCATATCCTGTTGAGGCCAGTGTTACAAGTGTACACACAAAAAGTTGCATCCGATGGATTTTCTTCCTTAGCTAAACACAAGTTGTCTGTGTGGAGAAAATGTCTATAACATGCCAAATGAAATACCTTGAGAAAATTTGCCATGGAGCTGACATGATTGGCACATAGTCCTTTCCGGGCATCTTTCACACCTTCTCCAGTCTGAAACACAAATAGTCATGAGCATCATTCAATTTAAATTTCAAAATACAGAGGAGTGCCACCTTCAGAAGAAAAGGGAGCGTAGCACAGCACTCACCCAGTTGATGAGGACGTATTTGCACAGGCCAGAGTTTGGGTCCTGGACACGACAGAACGCGTACATAATTTTCCCGCTGCTAAGTTCCTCCACCAGTTCCTCCAGTCCACCATCTGAAACAGTATCATAATGTTGTCACATTGTAGAATGTATGTTCTATGCAAAGTAATGTACATTACTGTGTAAAGCTTACATTTTGTATTCAATATGGCTACATGGCAGACAATAATGCCCGTAGGCACTTTCAACATGTTCCGTTTTGACAGGGTATGTGCTGTAAGATTCTTCCTGCATTATACATGCTTTGGTTGCTACCTATCTTTTCACATATAAAAGTTGTTCTTATTGAAACAATAAAAGACG